>NW_026652291.1:51299547-51638887 GCF_009828535.3 Hylobates moloch
AATGTCAAGAGGTGCCAGCACCCACCAGAAGGTAGGAGAGAGGCATGCAACAGATTCTTCCTTAGTGCCTCCAGAAGGAACCAGCTTGCAGACACCTTGATTCTGGACATCTGGCCTCCAGAATTGTGAGATAATACATTTCAGTTATTTTAAGCACACTAATTTGTAGTACTTTGTTACGGCAACCCTAAGAAACTAATATAATCCAATTTTTGTCAAGTCCTGGGCAAGTTCCATTTCCAAAGATGCTCAGGCTAAATGAGAAGCTAAAAGTCTGGCTAGTGGGTGACTGAGCCCAACTCTGGTCTCTGTTTTCTAGCATTTCAGACTGTTGTCTACTACATGGCCAGCTTGGGGCCAGGAGTGTAGGGGCTTGTAAAAAGACAACATCTCTACCTTGGGGTAATTTCATGGCTGCTTTTTTACCAAGTTATGATTAGAGAAGGAAGTATGGGAGGGGGTGTACCTTCTTTAATAAGAGGTTTGTGCCCAGTGGAGTCAATGTTAATGCAAGTCAGCCAAAAACCAGGGAATGTGCTCATTGCATTTCCAGAATTTCTTCTGAATCTGTGACTATTACCAGTTGTTCTCTAAGGCTTTGAAAACGGTCTGACAATATCTGCTGAAGTTGAATATAAATATGCATACTCCATAAGCCTGCAATTTTACCCCTAGACATATATACTCAACAAAAATGCATACATATGTTCACCAAAAGACATGTATCAGAAAGTTCATAACAGTACCATTGGTAGTAGTCTCAAGCTAGAAACTACCCAAATGGCCATTTATGATAGCATGAAAAATAAATTATGGTATGTTCATTTAAAAGTAGACTATACTGCAATAAGAATGAATGAACTACTGTTACATGCAACAATATCTCACAAGATAATACTGAGTGAAAGAAGCCAGCCAACTAGAAAAGGTATATATTGATTAATTTCATTTGTATACATTTCAAAAATGAGCAAAATAAGCTATAGTTTTAGAAATCAAGATAATGATTTATTTCTGAGTGGTGAGTTAAGTACTGATTCACTAATATTTTGTTTGTTGATCTGGGTGCTAGTTACCTGGGTTTGTTCAGTTTTTAAACAAAATGTGAGCTGTGCCCCAATAGCAAAGAGTTAGAACCAACCCAAATGTCCATCAATGATAGACTGGATTAAGAAAATGTGGCACATATACACCATGGAATACTATGCAGCCAGAAAAAAGGATGACTTCATGTCCTTTGTAGGGACATGGATGAATCTGGAAACCATCATTCTCAGCAAACTATCGCAAGGACAAAAAACCAAACACTGCATGTTCTCACTCATAGGTGGGAATTGAACAATGAGAACACTTGGACACAGGAGGGGGAACATCACACACTAGGGCCTGTCGTGGGGTGAGGAGTAGGGGGAGGGATAGCATTGGGAGATATACCTAATGTAAATGACAAGTTAGTGGGTGCAGCACACCAACATGGCGCATGTATACGTGTGTAACAAACCTGCACGTTGTGCACATGTACCCTAGAACTTAAAAAAATTGCACAAAAGAATCCCAAAAAACAAAATGTGAGCTGTGCCCTTATGATTTGTGTATTTCTGTACACTTAGAAAGTACTTCGATAAAAAGTATAAAAAGTAACATGAAGAAAACTTTCAAAAACCCTCTGCCATCCTGTTCCACCTCCACACTAGAATGATCCTCCAGCTGTGCCTGGAAAAACTGCTCTTGGGATGCTGTGTTCTCTAGCCAGTAGGTTGGTTTCCAAATTGTTCTTTCCTCTGTACTTAGCCTGTTGTCTGGCAGGGGAAATGGGCCTTTGAACATCCCCATGCTCAGAAGAGATGAAGTACCATTTCGAAAGTGGCAAACTGCAAGGACTCCTGGCAGCCTTCGTCACAGAGCAAAGGACAACCCATGTTTTTAGTGAACTATCAGAAAAGAGATGTCTTCTGAACTCAGGGAATAACTTTTAAAAATCTATGTTTTTATTGTAGTTCTAGAAAAAATATTCAGTCAGATGCATACAATTTTAAAAGAAGATAAGCTTTACTCATTTTTTTCAACCAGTTGGCTGCAATTCTGAATTAGATTTAGTTGTTGAGTCTAAACTCCATGTAATATGATGGTGGTGAAGGTTAGGGAGAGCTGTTCTGCTTCCTGCACACACCTGCTTTATACTCTCTGATGCTTGAAATTCCATTATTAGGAGGGCAAGTCATTTCACAATTGGAGATGTAGAAGAAAATAAGATGAAATATACCTGGTAAAAGTAACTCATTGGCTTTAAGCCACACTAATAGATTAAATAAGTGATTGCAGGGCCTTTCTAGATTTTGATAAGATGGTCAAAATTTAGAATGCTGGAAACTAAAACGGGTAAAGATACCAAAAACACTATTAGTGCTCAAGGAGGGTAGAGAAGCTGTGGTCCAGAATCATGAATTTCAAAATTTTGTGCTGTGGATGGATGTGGGTGAAAAGATTAAAAAAAACAAACAAACCCCAAACCCTTTGTCTTGAACAAATTGATAGAGTCAGACGTTTGCCAGGACAGTTCTGGTGCTATTAAAATATGTTCCAAAACTGGAGAGGCCTTCCTGGCCTAGGCTAAGAGAAACTTTATCTCAGATGGGCTGTATTCACAAGATGGCTCCTGAACCCCCAGCACCCAACCCCATCTCATTTTCTACCTGTCCCCTTCTGGTTCTGACTTTCAGCCTGGCACCTTGCTCCTTGGTGCTATATTAAGGCCACCTCTGCATGGAACTATTAACCCCATGGTAGATGAATCCCTCTTTGGCCTAGCCACTGAACTCTCCTATCAGTACACACGGCCATCGGAATCCACATCTGTGGATTCAACCAACCGTGGACTGAAGTGTATTTTGAAAAACAATAAAAAGTAGTAACATGACAATAAAAATTAATAGAAATAAAAGTACAATATGACAACTATTTCCATAGCATTTGCATTGTATTATGTATTCTAAGTAATCTGGAGATGATTTAAAGTATATGGGAGGATATTCGTAAATTATGAGCAAATACTACACCACATTATGTCAGGGACTTCAACATCCATGGATTTTTGGTATCCATGGAGGCTCCTGGAACCAATCCTCCATACTGAGGGATGACTGTACCTTCCTGGGAATGTCCCAGTTTCAGCACTGACAGTCCTGTGTCCTGAGAAACCCCTCAATCCTGGGGAAGCCAAGATGGTGGGTCACCTAGTCCTGGTAGGTAAGGAAGCTCTGACTGGCTATAGCCCAGGTTTAGCTCCTTCCTGGCCTGGTCCTTGAGATTTGGTCAGACAGATATGAACAGAAGTCAACAGGAATAAGAGGGTGAAGGTGCTTTGTGTTTGAGAAAGGGCCAGCTTGGGAACACTCTCTAGGAGACATCATACTTTTCTGCAAAGTGATTTGAGTTCTAGGAATAGTACCTTCTCCCTACCAAAGCTGCCACAGTGGAATATAACAGTAACAGCAACCACAGCTAAATTTAACTGAGCCCTTTCTGTGAGACAGGTACTGCGCTAAGCCTTTTTCATGGATCATCTTGTTTAATCTTCAAAACAACCCAACCTTAACAAATGAGGGAACTGAGGCCTAGAGATGTGTACTTGCCCAAGATCACTTGAAAAAGCTTGAAAAAGAAGAGCCTTTAGCCCCCAACGTGGGGTCACGAGATGTAGATTTGATTCCCATCTATGTATTTACTCTATGTGTGACCTTGGGGATGTCACTTTTCTTTTCTGAGTCTTGTCTGTAGACAAAAATGTCCTCCAAACAAAGTAGTTATGTAACTGAAACAAGATACTGTATGTAAAAGTGCTTGGCTCCTAGCAGTTGCTCAATAAATATCACTTTCCTTTTCTGTCTTTCTTCCACTTGTTGTCAATTCATTTCCATCCCTCTCTTTCCTCCCTGATGTTCTGATTTCCTCACACTCCCAAATACATTGTTTATACTTCTTTGGTGATACTTATATTGATGGCACAGTAGTATGGAAGAAACTTTAGAATTACATATTTCCAGGTTCAAATTCTGGTTCAATTCCTTTCTAATTGTGGACCTCAGGGAAGTTAACCTCTGAGAATCTTGGTTTCCTCACTTGTGAAATAGGAATAAGTTCTTTTTTAAAAATATGTAATAGATACAGATACTGTTATTGCTTTTGGTACCCTGTGCCACCCTTACTGAGCCCATATCTCATTTCCACTGTAGCAGTAGTTACTTGGGACTCAAGACTCATGCTGATAGTACATAATCATGTCTCTCTCTGCTTTTTAGCCTCAAGTCTTATTACAAACAGAAATGAGAGATACAGGACTTCAAATGGAGTCAGGTATTATATCACCATCTGCTATGATCTAGGATGAACAACATATCAGAATTTGAACAAAAATGCAGAAACAGATTAGAAAGGAGAAAATATAATGAGTATAATGAGTTTGCCATGATTTGCATTGCTCATATTAATTTGGACTATAGTTTCAATCTAACTAGGAGTAGAATGCAATGTATTAGCCTATTAAGTAGTTGTGTCTATCTCCAGAACTTTGTGTCTTAGGTCTGGAAATCTCCAGCAAAGATTCAAACATGGACTTCCAATAATATGGCTTAGGATTCATTTCTGTCAGTTAACCCTACAGCATAACACTGTAATGTGGAGTCTTAATGATGCTCTAGTACTCTGTCTCCCAAACAGATCATTTAAGTGTGCAATGCATTATTAATGATGCAAAGATGAAAAAGATACAGTTTGTACCTTTAAAGAGCTATAGCTTAATTGAAGTGAAAAGCTAAGTGCAGAAATACTTTTGTCAAATGTCAGCGTGACAAGCACATCATTATGCGCCATCTCTAATCACCCCAAAAAACCTTTCATAGAGCCTGGGTTCCCTCTAAAATAAACACAAAGAATTCAAGGTGGTTTACAACTTTAAACCTTGAGGTGGATTATAAAAAGTGTGCAAAGTATAAACTACATGGTTAAAAGACTCCAGGGAAAGGAAAGCTAATTTAGGATAAAATAGCACACAGGGATATATCCTGTATGGTTCTGGGTGACAGCTTGAGGTTGATTGCATATTTGAGTTTCCTAAAGACCAAAGGAAAAAAAACAGGCATGGTTTTGGGAATATTGGTTTCAAGATAAAATCGAATCAGTTTAGGAGAAGTACATTTTTCCGTGGAGAGTTGAAAGCAAATTCTCCTATAGGTCTTCATTAAGCGGACCCTGTAATATAGTAGATGTTGTCCCAGAAAGTATTCCTACACTAGAAACCATGGAAAGCTATTATATGACTGTTTCTTATAGTGTCCTTCAATATGTCTAAGATGAAAGCCCATTTTAGCAAAGTCAACATAAAATAAATATTTATGTTTTTCTAACAATTTCTGTATAAATATAATTTCTTAACAATATTTTAGATTCAGTTATTTGAATCAGGATCCTCATATTGCATTTGGTGGAGGTCTTTACATCTTTGCAAAACCTATAACAGTTTCCACTCTTGTTTTTCCACCTTGCCATTTAGTTGTTGAATAAATAAATAATTTATCCTATAGGATTTCCTACATTTAGGGTTTGCCTGACTGTATCCTCATGATTTCACTGAGTTTTTTTTTTTAATTTTTTTAGTAGGCATTTCATTTATTTATTTATTTTTATTATTATACTTTAGGTTTTAGGGTACATGTGCACAATGCGCAAGTTTGTTACCTATGTATCCATGTGCCATGTTGTTTTGCCGCACCCATTAACTCGTCATTTAGCATTAGGTATATCTCCTAATGCTGTCCCTCCCCCCACCCCACAACAGTCCCCGGAGTGTGATGTTCCCCTTCCTGTGTCCAAGTGTTCTCATTGTTTAGTTCCCACCTATGAGTGAGAACATGCAGTGTTTGGTTTTTTGTCCTTGCGATAGTTTACTGAGAATGATGTTTTCCAGTTTCATCCATGTCCCTACAAAGGACATGAAGTCATCCTTTTTTCTGGCTGCATAGTATTCCATGGTGTATATGTGCCACATTTTCTTAATCCAGTCTATCGTTGTTGGACGTTTGGGTTGTTTCCAACTCTTTGCTATTGTGAATAGTGCCGCAATAAACATACGTGTGCATGTGTCTTTATAGCAGCATGATTTATAGTCCTTTGGGTATATACCCAGTAATGGGATGGCTGAGTCAAATGGTATTTCTAGTTCTAGATCCCTGAGGAATCGCCACACTGACTTCCACAATGGTTGAACTTGTTTACAGTCCCACCAACAGTGTAAAAGTGTTCCTATTTCTCCACATCCTCTCCAGCACCTGTTGTTTCCTGACTTTTTAATGATGGCCATTCTAACTGGTGTGAGATGGTATCTCACTGTGGTTTTGATTTGCATTTCTCTGATGGCCAGCGATGATGAGCATTTTTTCATGTGTTTTTTGGCTGCATAAATGTCTTCTTTTGAGAAGTGTCTGTTCATGTCCTTTGCCCACTTTTTGATGGGGTTGTTTGTTTCTTGTAAATTTGTTTGAGTTCATTGTAGATTCTGGATATTAGCCCTTTGTCAGATGAGTAGGTTGCAAAAATTTTCTCCCATTCTGTAGGTTGCCTCTTCACTCTGATGGTAGTTTCCTTTGCTGTGCAGAAGCTCTTTAGTTTACTTAGATCCCATTTGTCAATTTTGGCTTTTGTTGCCATTGCTTTTGGTGTTTTAGACATGAAGTCCTTGCCCATGCCTATGTCCTGAATGGTATTGCCTAGGTTTTCTTGTAGGATTTTAATGGTTTTAAGTCTAACATGTAAGTCTTTAATCCATCTTGAATTAATTTTTGTATAAGGTGTAAGGAAGGGATCCAGTTTCAGCTTTCTACATATGGCTAGCCAGTTTTCCCAGCACCATTTATTAAATAGGGAATCCTTTTCTCATTTCTTGTTTTTGTCAGGTTTGTCAAAGATCAGATAGTTGTAGATATGTGGCATCATTTCTGAGGGCTCTGTTCTGTTCCATTGATCTATGTCTCTGTTGTGGTACCAGTACCATGCTGTTTTGGTTACTGTAGCCTTGTAGTATAGTTTGAAGTCAGGTAGCGTGATGCCTCCAGCTTTGTTCTTTTGGCTTAGGATTGACTTGACGATACGGGCTCTTTTTTGGTTCCATATGAACTTTAAAGTAGTTTTTTCCAATTCTGTGAAGAAAGTCATTGGTAGCTTGATGGGGATGGCATTGAATCTATAAATTACCTTGGGCAGTATGGCCATTTTCACGATATTGATTCTTCCAACCCATGAGCATGGAATGTTCTTCCATTTGTTTGTATTCTCTTTTATTTCATTGAGCAGTGGTTTGTAGTTCTCCTTGAAGAGGTCCTTCACATCCCTTGTAAGCTATGCCCACGGAGTCTCGCTGATTGCTAGCACAGCAGTCTGAGATCAAACTGCAAGGTGGCAGCGAGGCTGGGGGAGGGGCACCCGCCATTGCCCAGGCTTGCTTAGGTAAACAAAGCAGCCAGGAAGCTCAAACTGTGTGGAGCCCACCACAGCTCAAGGAGGCCTGCCTGCCTCTGTAGGCTCCACCTCTGGGGGCAGGGCACAGACAAAAAGTCAGCAGGAATCTCTGCAGACTTAAATGCACCTGTCTGACAGCTTTGAAGAGAGTAGTGGTTCTCCCAGCACTCAGCTGGAGATCTGAGAATGGACAGACTGCTTCCTAAAGTGGGTCCCTGACCCCTGAGCAGCCTAACTGGGAGGCACCCCCCAGTAGGGACAGACTGACACCTCACTCGGCCGGGTACTCCTCTGAGACAAAACTTCCAGAGGAACTATCAGACAGCTGAATTTGTGGTCTCACGAAAATCTGCTGTTCTGCAGCCACCGCTGCTGACACCCAGCCAAACAAGGTCTGGAGTGGACCTCTAGCAAACTCCAACAGACCTGCAGCTAAGGTCCTGTCTGGTAGAAGGAAAACTAACAAACAGAAAGGACATCCACACCAAAAACCCATCTGTACATCACCATCATCAAAGACCAAAAGTAGATAAAACCACAAAGATGGGGAAAAAACAGCAGAAAAACTGGAAACTCTGAAAAGCAGAGCACCTCTCCTCCTCCAAAGGAACGCAGTTCTTCACCAGCAACGGAACAAAGCTGGACGGAGAATGACTTTGACGAGTTGAGAGAAGAAGGCTTCAGACGATCAAACTACTCCAAGCTACGGGAGGAAATTCAAAACAATAGCAAAGAAGTTAAAAACTTTGAAAAAAAATTAGACGAATGGATAACTAGAATAACCAATGGAGAGAAGGGCTTAAAGGAGCTGATGGAGCTGAAAGCCAAGTATCGAGAACTACGTGAAGATTGTAGAAGCCTCGGTAGCCGATGCGATCAACTGGAAGAAAGGGTATCGCTGATGGAAGATGAAATGAATGAAATGAAGTGAGAAGGGAAGTTTAGAGAAAAAAGAATAAAAAGAAATGAACAAAGCCTCCAAGAAATTTGGGACTATGTGAAAAGACCAAACCTACATCTGATTGGTGTACCTGAAAATGATGGGGAGAATGGAACCAAGTTGGAAAACACTCTGCAAAATATTATCCAGGAGAACTTCCCCAATCTAGCAAGGCAGGCCAACATTCAGATTCAGGAAATACAGAGAATGCCACAAAGATACTCCTCGAGAAGAGCAACTCCAAGACACATAATTGTCAGATTCACCAAAGTTGAAATGAAGGAAAAAATGTTAAGGGCAGCCAGAGAGAAAGGTCAGGTTACCCACAAAGGGCAGCCCATCAGACTGACAGCTGATCTCTCGGCAGAAACTCTACAAGCCAGAAGAGAGTGGGGGCCGATATTCAGCATTCTTAAAGAAAAAGAATTTTCAACCCAGAATTTCATATCCAGCCAAACTAAGCTTCATAAGTGAAGGAGAAATAAAATACTTTACAGACAAGCACACGCTGAGTGACTTTGTCACCACCAGGCCTGCCCTAAAAGAGCTCCTGAAGGAAGCACTAAACATGGAAAGGAACAACCTGTACCAGCCCCTGCAAAAACATGCCAAATTGTAAAGACCTTCGAGGCTAGGAAGAAACTGCATCAACTGATGAGCAAAATAACCAACTAACATCATAATGACAGGATCAGATTCACACATAACAATATTCACTTTAAATGTAAATGGGCTAAATGCTCCAATTAAAAGACACAGACTGGCAAACTGGATAAGGAGTCAAGACCCATCAGTGTGCTGTATTCAGGAAACCCATCTCACATGCAGAGACACACATAGACTCAAAATAAAGGGATGGAGGAAGATCTGTCAAGCAAATGGAAAACAAAAAAAGGCAGGGGTTGCAATCCTAGTCTCTGATAAAATAGACTTTAAACCAACAAAGATCAAAAGAGACAAAGAAGGCCATTACATAATGGTAAAGGGATCAATTCAACAAGAAGAGCTAACTATCCTAAATACATATGCACCCAACACAGGAGCACCCAGATTCATAAAGCAAGTCCTGAGTGACCTACAAAGGGACTTAAACTCCCACACAATAATAATGGGAGATTTTAACACCCCACTGTCAACATTAGACAGATCAACGAGTCAGAAAGTTAACAAGGATATCCAGGAATTGAACTCAGCTCTGCACAAAGTGGACCTAATAGACATCTACAGAACTCTCCACCCCAAATCAACAGAATATACATTTTTTCAGCACCACACCACACCTATTCCAAAATTGACCACATAGTTGGAATTAAAGCTCTCCTCAGCAAATGTAAAAGAACAGAAATTATAGCAAACTGTCTCTCAGACCACAGTGCAATCAAACTAGAACTCAGGATTAAGAAACTCACTCAAAACTGCTCAACTAAATGGAAACTGAACAATCTGCTCCTGAATGACTATTGGGTACATAAGGAAATGAAGGCAGAAATAAAGATGTTCTTTGAAACCAACGAGAACAAAGACACAGCATACCAGAATCTCTGGGACACATTCAAAGCAGTGTATAGAGGGAAATTTATAGCACTAAATGCCCACAAGAGAAAGCAGGAAAGATCCAAAATTGACACCCTAACATCACAATTAAAAGAACTAGAAAAGCAAGAGCAAACACATTCAAAAGCTAGCAGAAGGCTAGAGATAACTAAAATCAGAGCAGAACTGAAGGAAATAGAGACACAAAAAACCCTTCAAAAAATTAATGAATCCAGGAGCTGGTTTTTTGAAAAGATCAACAAAATTGATAGACCTCTAGCAAGACTAATGAAGAAAAGAGAGAAGAATCAAATAGATGCAATAAAAAATGAAAAAGGGGATATTACCACCGATCCCACAGAAATACAATCTACCATCAGAGAATACTACAAACACCTCTATGCAAATAAACTAGAAAATCTAGAAGAAATGGATAAATTCCTTGACAAATACACCCTCCCAAGACTAAACCAGGAAGAAGTTGAATCTCTGAACAGACCAATAACGGGCTCTGAAATTGTGGCAATAATCAATAGCTTACCAACCAAAAGGAGTCCAGGACCTGATGGATTCACAGCCGAATTATACCAGAGGTACAAGGAGGAACTGGTACCATTCCTTCTGAAACTATTCCAATCCATAGAAAAAGAGGGAATCCTCCCTAACACATTTTATGAGGCCAGCATCGTCCTGATACCAAAGCCTGGCAGAGACGTAACCAAAAAAGAGAATTTCAGACCAATGTCCTTGATGAACACTGATGCAAAAATCCTCAATAAAATACTGGCAAACCGAATCCAGCAGCACATCAAAAAGCTTATACACCATGATCAAGTGGGCTTCATCCCTGGGATGCAAGGCTGGTTCAATATACGCAACTCAATAAATGTAATCCAGCATATAAACAGAACCAAAGATTCACTGAGTTTTAAATAATAATTACTTTATTTCCAAGGTAAGAACTTTTATTTGGTTCTTTTTCAAACATATCTGGTCTTTTCTTCATTTTAGATGGTCTCTTCCTTTTTATTCATAGCTTCAATTATTTGTTTAAAAATATTAAATATACTTATCTTTCATTTAGTATCTGCTAGTTCAATTATCTGAAGCCTTTATGGGTCTGTGTTCTGATATTTGTTGTTTCTGATGACTCTGGTTCAAAGGTACTTTTCCCCGGGTAGATTTTGTGATTTTTGATTGTGAGTTCATATTTCTTGGAATTATCTCTGATGGAGTACTATGAGACCTGGGTTGAGGGTTCATTTCTTGGGGTGGATTTCAAATTGTCTTTGCCAGTTACCTGTGAGCATCATGGACTTGGGTCCGCGTTAAATGATATTCTCGTTGAGGTTTTCTGGGCCACACAGATAGTGTGATTTCTAACCACTAAGTCTTGTGTGTGGCCAATTTGGGTTTATGAATCTCAGAGGAAGAGTATGTTGTTTTGTTTCTTTTAACCCCTATCTGGAGCCAAGATTTCCTCTGTGCTTGCCATTGGTGGATGGACTCTCTTTTAGTTTACTATTTTCCTGAGAGAATAACTCCCTAGTGAATCCTATGTGGATGGATCTCCAATCCAGTTTCCTGTTCTGCACAATGGCTGCATCAGTGCTCTTTCACTTCTCTGCTCATGGCCTCTGCTTCTTAGCTGGTCTTGGGCTACTTCACTTATTTTATAAAATGGATTAATAGATGTCTGTATACTTATACAATTTATATACTTTATATTGCATAATACATTTTATATGATTACTGTCTGTTACATACAAAATAATAATATAGGTATCATTATTATGTAAATAATAATGTATATATATCTTCAGCATTTTTATGGTTGGATGATTTCATGATCTCTTGTCTACCATTTTGCAAAAATGGAAGTCCCTGAGTCTTCAGTTGGATTCAGATCCAGTATGTCTGTGTGTCAGGCCTGAACTCAGAGAATCTATCATGACCCTTTGAGCCCGTGAGTTATGGGGTCCATTGTATTCTCCCATGATGACTCAGAATGTGTTGCTAAGCTTTTCTGTTATCCTGATGAGAACTTACCATCTCACTTGACTACCCTAGACATAGTCTCACTCCTAGTGAACTCTACCCGCAGATGGGTAGCCCTGCTGCTGACTAAACAGAACTTCAGTTGCCCTCCCTGGCTTTCAAGTTCCTCCCTGGATCCTTCTCTGATGTCAACTGCCATATTAGTCTTCTTGATTCTGAAGATTGCCTGAACCTAAGCTTGCTATGATCTCTAGAGAGCATATTTGCTATGATCTTTAGAGAGCATATTTGCTATAATCTTTAGAGAGCATATTTGAGCAGCCCCATTGTCTTCAATAATCTCCTACTTCTGCCACCTGATTTATCTCCCAAGCTACCCTCCCTGCTCACCCCACACCATGCAACCTCAAACATTCAGCCTCATTTTTGGTACCAGTCTTTGGGTATTCCCCAGATTCCTTTGCTAGCCCTGGATTGCTGAGATAACAGCAGGCCTGGTGGCCACAACTTCTTGAGCTCTGTCAGGAGTGATATTTGTGAAAAAGAATTAATACAAAGCCCTTCTTGGACAATCCAGCCAGAGTAATTGCCCTTCCTTGAATTTTGACAGAATTTTGTACCACTCTTAAGGCACTCATTCACCTTCTCCTTTATGCTGTACTTATTTATGTAGATGTTTTGTCTTCCTTGCTAGAAAATTAGCTGCTTAAGACTAGGACATGACATTGGGGTCAAAAGACCTGGGTTCAAATCCTGACTCTCTGTATTCTAGTTATGTGACTTTGGGCAAATTAACATCTCTGAGCCTCCATGTCCTCCTCTATAAATTGAGGATAATACCCAGTTTTTTATATAAAAATTTTGGGGCCTGATGTGTTTAGAAACTTAGACATCTTTCAGATTTTAGAAAAGTAATATGGTGCATATATATCATGTAATATGTGGCAGAACCCTGTAATCAAATACCTGCCTCTTTTTGTGGCAACACATACAAATATTCATAGGAAATGGATTAAATTAGGATAGTAACTACACTCATAGCATTTCATTTAGGTCAGTCTTTGCCACCAAATGAGTTAAAATAACTTTCAGTTTTGTGCACATGGAGGTTGGTGGTGGGGATTTTTCTGTGAGTGACAAAACCTTCCAGTTCCTTTATTTCTTTCTTTGGTGACTTACTTGAAAGCACCAGCTGTCACCTGGTTCTTCTGACCACACCAAGGAAATTCCTGCTATCTGCATAAGCCAGGAGTGGGTGACCTGAGAACTAGAGTGGCTGGAATGTTAGAATTGGGCTGGGTCTTGGAGACCAGCTGGCTCATGTATGTGAACCTGTTTAAGATGCTAGTAGTCAGTATTGACATTCACTTTTCATTTTATAATTAAGGAAATTGTATTCTGAAGTGGAGAGAGATGTGACTTGATTTGCCCAATATATAGAGGTGGAAAAAGTTTGAATGTCATGTGAAAGGAAGACATCTGTATTAGTCCATTTTTATGCTGCTAATGAAGACATACGTGAGACTGGGAAATTTATAAGGGAAAGAGTTTTGCGTTTTTTTTTTTTTTTTTTGAGACAGAGTCTTGCTGTATCACCCAGGCTACCGTGCAGTGGCATGATCCTGGCTCACTGCAACTTCTGCCCCATGGGCTCTCAAGCAATTCTCATGCCTCAGCCTCCTCAGTAGCTGGGATTACAGGACATGCCACCACGCCTGGCTAATTTTTGTATTTTTAATAGAGACAGGGTTTCACCATGTTGGTCAGGTTGGTCTCAAACTCCTGACCTCAAGTGATTCATCTGCCTTGTCCTCCCAAAGAGCTGGGATTACAGGCATGAGCTACTTTGCCCAGCCAAAGGAAAGAGGTTTAATTGACTTAGTTCAGCATGGCTGGGGGAGGCCTCAGGAAACTTACAATCATGGCGGAAGGGGAAGCAAACATGTCTTTCTTTACAAGTCAGCAGGAGAGAGAGGAATGAGAGTCCAGTAAAGGGGGAAGCCCCCTATAAAACCATCAGATCTTGCGAGAACTAACTCACTATCATGAGAACGGGACAGGGGAAACTGCTCCCATGATCCAGTTATCTCCACCTGGTCTCACCCAATGACGTGGGGATTATGGGAACTGCCATTTATGATGGGACTTGGGTGGGGACACAGCAAAACCATAGCAATGTCCTTTTCACAGATATGCTATGGAGACCATCCCTCTTCATTGAAAACTACTTTCAGGAAAAAGTAGAAAATTATGTCATTTTTTGATGTATTCATTTGGTAAAAACGTATTGAATTTATGATTTTAAATGTGTCCTGTCTTTAAATATCGTGCAGCTAGTTCTAGTATTTTGAAACCTAAGTACTTAGTAGCTGTAGTACATCTATTCATTTGACAAATGTTTGAGCTCCAGATCTTGTTCTTGGCCTCTGGAGAAAGTGTCAATAAAAACAAAAGTTTTGCTCTAATGGAGCAAAACATGGGTAGAGAAAGGAAACAGAAAAAGGTCGGGTGAACAAATAAACAGACTAGATAATGTCAGCCCTTGGTAAGTGGCATGAAGAAAATACAGCAGGATGGCATAAAAAAGAGTGGCTGGGGATGGAGAGCTTTGCTTCAGATTGACCAGTCAGGGAAGACTTCTCTGAAGCTGTGATATTTGGGTGACATCTGAGTGTCACCTAAAGAAGGATGCAGCCATTTGGTTATCTGGGGATAAGAGCATCCAAGACAAGAGGCACAGAAAACACAAAGTCCTGAAGGTAGACAGAGTTTGGGATGCACAGAAACATGAAAGGCCAGTGTGTCTGGAGAACGTGGTTCAGAGGGAGCCAGAGGTCCAGTCATGTGTGGACTTGAAGGCCAAGAGAAGGAGTCTGGAGTTTTTCTATGTGCCACCGGACATGGCTGGGGGACTTTGGGGGCATGGAAGCACTCTCAGGAGAGTAAGGCACTCACTTCAGGGACAAAATTCAAGGCACCAATCCGAAAGTCAACCAACAAGATAAATTACAGTTTTTAAAATGGAAGGGGATCCAAAAATCTATGATGACCAAAATATCAAAATTTCAAATAAAGACAAGGTGTGACCCTGCACCTAACTGATGTTGAGAATGAATTTCTCACTCTTCTTGCTCTGTCTCAGCCTTGCGTAGGAGTGAGAAGAACTGATTTACGTCTCTGAAGGATCATTCTGGAGTCTGTGGAGACACTGCCGGGAGCAAAAGTCCATGCAGGAGTGCAGGCAGGATGGAGCCTGTCATGGTGGTGCCCGGAAAAAAGGGTTTAGGAAGAGATCAGGGGACAGAGAGGCAGATGGATCCCAGATATTTTTGAGGTAGAGACCACAGGACTTGTTGCAAAACTGAGTTATAATATTGACATCCATAATTGCAGTTGGTTTGCAAGTTCCTTTTTCTGTGTCTGCAGTCTGAGCTCCTATATTTTACTTCATGACATGGAGCAGTGGACTGAGCATGAGCATTTGTGGCAGGGCAGTTTCTTCACTTTTGCCTGTTTGGCTGACACCAGCGTTGACTCTTCATGTCTTAGTCTTTAGCACAGCTTTTGGGGGCTGTGCTGACGCTGGTTTCAATCCACTGGGAACAGGCAGAACAATGACTTTTCACTTAGGCCTCAGAGTCTACCTGGGGACTCAGGTGTTGCTCACAGTAAAGCCACCTGATGCCAGAGCATGCTTGGAACATGGCGGCCCAATGCCCTCCTGCCTCATATTCCTCATATCCATCTTCACAGGCAGAAGCAAATGGCCTGGCTCACGCACCTCCTCCTGGCCCTTCCTGTCTATTCTGAATTTCTTTCCTCTGTGCTTAACTTCCCTCTGCTTCCTTCTTTTCCAAACCCTTCTAGTGTGCTACTAGGAACTCTTGCTCCACAGAAATAAAGCCATTGCTCCCTCCTGGAGGAGGCTTTCCTCCCACCCATAGAGAGAACTGTCCCCACTGAAGGAGATGTCTGAGATACGCAGAGGTAGTATAGTGTCTGTGCACAATTGCACTACCCTGCTGTATTTCTTTGCCACCTAATTGTGGGTGCCAAAGTCCTTTTTTGATCTCATTATTATAAACTCCTCCCTGCATACTTATTGACCTCCTGTGTCTTTTCTTTCTGTTAGACTTCAATTTACTCAGGTAGCTAAGGTAGCGACTTGCATACCTTCCTCTTCCTCACCCTGGGCATTTACTCCATGGCGCACCTGCTGATTTGCCTTCAATCCCAGCTCTCCATCCTTTCCAGGAGCTCTCCACGCCTCTTCTGGATTATGGCAGCAACCTTTTAAGCTGTTGTGTTTCGTCTCAGGCACTGCAAATTCACCTTCACACTGCTGTCACAACTTAAAATGCAAATCGAAGTCATTTCCCTGCTTAAAATCCTTCCATAGATGGAGTCTGACCTCGACTGTCTATTTGTATTGTATGAGGGGCCCTCCAGGTTTTCCAGGCTTTGGTATCAGCCCCTATCTTGTACCACACATTTGAGAGAGAGTTTAGCAAAGCCGATTTTTTAACCCCTCCTTTGAGCCATGCTGTCCTTCTCTTTCGTACCATGTTTCTGGGGTCCCCTTTATCTGAAGCACCCTGCTGCCTCTCCTCACTGGCTGAAGTCCCACCCACCCTTTAAGATTCAACCCTTGCATTACTCCCTTCAGTGACTTTTCTCCCACCTCTCTCCCCACCACCCTCCCAACCTCCCCAGTTCTGTACTTTCAGAAGAACTTGTAGATAGGCTCTTTGCTCTCATCACATTGCAAGGTCCTCTTTTCTGTGTCTTCCACAGTCAGTGCAAATGCAACACCCCTCTATGTCTATTTCTCTGCCACCAATTGTGGGTGCCAAAGTCCTTTTTTGATCTCATTATTATCTCGCTTCTTGAGGGCGAGGACTGTGTTGTGCACATCTTTACATTTCCTGCACTTAACATCTCTCCTAGCACTTACTTAGCAGATGCTCATTAAATTTCTTCCTTAAATGCAGAAATAATTCCCATTTTTGTTGCTAACAACATTTGTCTGGGCCAATTTCCTTAACTAATTGAGCCTCAAATTTCTCAGCTGTAAACATGGATAATAGTGTCTACACTACACTGCTGTTGCGAGGGTTAAAAAAGATATCCTTAATTCAGTGGCTCACAGAATGCATGATTAGAAGTGTTAGTTCCTGTTTTCCTTGTTTTCTATCTGTTAAGAACACAATGTTAACATAGTAATGGTAATAGTAGTAACACTAAAAATTATTAATTCTATTAATATAGTGACAGCTACAATGTATTTAGTTTACCATCTGCCAGATACTGTTCTAAGTACTTTACTAATATGAACTCATTGAATTACCATGGCAACCTTGTAACGAAGGGGATGTTACTATCCTCACCTTAAAGTTGAGGAAACAGAGGCTGTATAACTTTCCCAAATCCCCACAGTCATTAGTGGTAGAGCTGAGATTTGAACTCAGGTGATATGGCTTTAGTATATGGTTAACCAGCTTATTAAGTTGCCTGACTTAATTTAATCCCCTTGAAAACAGTTTAAAGTTTTGTCGTCCTTTCAAAGAAGAAGAAATTGAGGTTCAGAGTAGGAGACTTACTCAAGGTCACACAGCGAGTAAGTGGTGCAGTTAGGGTTCCACCATGTTCTCTGCTTCAGCAAAGCTTTCACTTGGGGATGTGGGCTTTGGTCGAAACTTTGCCAGACTTAAAAATATGAGTTGGTACACTAACAACAAACCGTTCAAGGAAACAAGCCCATTTACAAGAGCTGTGAAAAATATTATACTTAGGAATAAATTTAACCAAGGAGGTGAAAGACTTACACACTGAAAATTGTAAAACGTTGATGAAAGAAATTGAACAAGACACAAACAGAAAGACATCTTGTGTGCATGGACTGGAAGAATTGATGTTGTTAAAATGTCCGTACTACCCCAAAGCAATCTACAGAGTCAATATAATCCCTATCAAAATTCCAGTGACATGTTTCACAGAAATAGGAAAAACAATTCTAAAATTCATATGAAACCACAAAAGACTCTGAATAGCCATAACAATCTTGAGCAAAAAGAACAAAGCTGGTGGCTTCAAAATGTACTACAAATCTATAGTAACCAAAACAGCATGGTACTGGCATTAAAACAGACACATAGACAAATGGAACAGAATAGAGAGCCCAGAAATAATCCATGCATTTACAGTCAGTTGATTTTTGACAAAGATGCCAAGAACACACAATGGGGAAGGTACAGTTTCTTCAATAAATAGTGTTGGGAAAAGCAGATATCCATATGTAGAAGAATGAAATTAGACCCTTACCTAATATATAAAAATCAACTCAAAAGGGATTAAAGACTTAAATGTAAGACCTGAATCCATACAACCTCTAGAAGAAAATGTAGGGGAAAAGGTCCACGTCATTGGTCTTGGCAATGCTTTTTGAATATGACCCCACAAGCATAGGTGACAAAAGCAAAAATAGACAAATGAGGCTACATCAAGCTAAAAAGCTTCTCCACAGCAAAGGAAACAATAAACAGACAATCTCTGGAATAGGAGAAAATACTTGCAAATAACTCATAAGAGATTAGTATCAAAATACATAAGCAACTCGGACAACTTAATAGCAAGAAAACAACACAATTAAAAAATGGGCAAGGGCCTGAATATGTATTTCTCAAAAGAAGACATAAAAATGACCAATATGTACATGAACAAATAGCCAACATTGCTAATCATCAGAGAAATGCAAATTAAAACTACAATGATATATTACTGTGTGATATAATGAGGTTTCTCTTCAAATAATCTGATCAAGCTTTTATTCTTTAATTCATGGTACCCCCCCTTTTTTTTCTCCTTTTTTTCTCCTTTTCTTGCCTTTGTTAAATGCCCAGGCACGCCACAGTAACAAGCGTTATCAGTACCAGCTCACATTCCTTTCCTTATTTGGAAAGAGGACTAACTTTGTAGCTCATTACAGACACCCCTTCCCCTTCCCCTTCACTTTCTTTTACGTGCCCACCCTATCTAAAAAAAAATCAAATGTTTAGCCTACCGGGGTTAGTTTAGATTGTACGACCCAACCCCGGCCAATGGGGAAAGGGTACAGGGGCAGGACTTGTGTCAGGATTAAAGGCTCTCGTGCCCCTTTGTTCAGGTGTGCTCTCATGGCGACTGGCCAAGGAGGCACCCCTCTGCGAAGAAGTAAAATAGCTTTGCTGAGAATCCTTTGTTTGAGTGTTCAATTTCCTTAGGATTTTGAGCGTTATTCCTACCATTACCTCACATCCGTTAGAATGGCCATTATCAAAAAAGGTGAAAGATGCGTTGGCAAGGATGTGGAGAAAAGGGAACCCTTGCCTCTGTTGGTGGAAATGTAAATTACTGTAGCAGTCATGGAAAATAATATGGATATTTCTCAGAAAATTGAAAATAGAACTACCATATGATCCAGCAATCTTACTTTTGGATATATATCCAAAGGAAATGAAATCAGTATGTCAAAGAGATAGCTGCACTCCCATGTTCATTGCAACATTACCCGAGAGCCAAGGAGTGGAATCGACCTAAGTGTCCATCAACGATGAATGGGTAAAGAAAATGTGGTGTATATACACAATGGGAATACTATCCCAGCCTTAAAAAAATAAGGGAATGCTATCATTTCCAACAACATGGATGAACCTGGAGGACATTCTGTTAAATGAAATAAGCCAAAGACACAAAGACAAATACCACATGATTTCACTCATATGTGGAATCTAAAAATGTTGATCTTATAGAAGCAGAGAGTGGAATGGTGGTTACCGGGAGCTGCAGGGTAAGGGGTTGGGGAGACGTTGGTTGAAGTGTATAAAGGTAGACAAGAGGAATAAGTTCAAAATATCTAATGTACAACATGGTGACTATAATTAATAACAATGTATACATATTTCAAAACATCATGTACATCATAGATATAATTTTTATTTATCAATTAAAATTAATTTTAAAGGTTTAGAAATAAAAATCACGAGTTAGGCTATAAGCAATATATTTAATGATAATGCATCATGATTAACAATAACGGAACAGTTTATTCTTTGGGAGTTAGGAAATAAGTGGCCCATCCTTCTGGGTGGCTGAAAATGTCTGGAGTGGGATAAAATCAGAGTATTTTACATTGTTATTTAACATTTAAATAATATCTCTAGCTCCCAATCAGCTAGAAATCAAGGCCCTTTGCCACCAGCTTCCGAGAGCTGCCTTAGGACAGTTCTGCTTTCTGAAGGAGGGAGAGGGCCAGCCAAGGGACTCCATGGAGCTGTGGAAAGGGGGTATGACTGGGTTGCTCCTTTTTCTCCTTGAGTTTTGCCAGAGGTCATCCTCACAGAAGTTGGAAGAAATGGAGTGTGCAGGAATTTAGGGCTGGTAAGTTATTTATTTACTTGACCGAATTTTAAAGGCTGAAAAGCCATCCATGAAGTCTGTGGAATTCATTGTCATGAGAGGTCAGTAAGTCAAGCTCTGCGGCTGTGTTTTCAAAAGGACTGGATAATTTTGTGAATTTGGTGACCAAAGACTATTTGTAGTTAAGATTAAACCTCAGGCTTGGATAAAGCTTGAGTCTGGGGAGAAGGATGGTGGGAAAGAGACAATTACCTCCCTTCTCTCCTCAATTCCGATCTCTGAATCTCAAGTTACACCTCTATCCCCCTATATATTTTGGAATAGAGACATTATGGGGGTAGAAAACCATCACAGAACAGTTAAAAGAGAAACACTGGAGGATGTTTCAGGGATGATTCTGCTATTCTCTAAGTAGAATCCAATGATGTCCTAAAAAAAATTGAAAATAGAACAAGAGACCGGGAACACACAAGTTGAACAATGAAGATTGTAATTATAATGAGGGACTCCTACCGACAGGTGGAAGACACAGTAGAGATTGCCTGAATCAGTCCTCCCTTTTAAAAAGAGTGATGGACATATTTTCATTTTTTGTAGATATAACATATCGTCAAAGTATATATGTACTATGTAATATGCCCTCTCCTGAATGTTTATTCTATTTAATCCTTGCAGCCAGCCAACAAGGAATTGACTATCATTATCTACAATATAACGTAAGAAAACTGAGGCCCAAAGACTTGAAATAAATTTCTCAAAATCAGGTAGCTTAGTTTGCCTAGGCCAGGCATGGTGGCTCATGCTTATAATCCCAGCATTTTGGGAGGCAGAGGCAGGAGAACTGCTTCAAGCAAGGAGTTTGAGACAGGCTGGGCAACACAGTAAGACTTCATTTCTACAAAAAAATTTAAAAAAGTAGTCGAGCATGGTGGCAGGTGCCTGTAGTCCCAGCTATGTGGGAGGCCAAAACAGGAGGATCCTTTGAGCCCAGCAGTTCAAGGCTGCAATGAGCTAGGATTGTGCCACTGCACTCCAGCCTGGATGATAGAGTGAGACCCTGTCTCTTAAAAATAAATAATAAATAAAAATTTTAAAAAATAAATTATCTGGCTTCCAAGGAAAAATGCATAAGGAGATAGTAATAAAATAAAACCCTGTACTATCTTACCACCTAGGAGTAACTCCTCTTGGCACCTGGCATTTCATAGATACGGAATCTGAGGCCTAGCCTACTTAGGTAACCTGCTTAACACCCTGGTTTTGTTGCTGTCATTCCACATAGCACTTTTCACAGTTAAGCAGGAATAATTTTGGTAATATTTGTCTCCCTCAGTAGGCAGTAAACTATGAGAAAAGGGATTGTTTGTATTTATTCACCTTTGCATCCCCAGGGCCTGGCACCTGGTGGACTTGCTTCAATATTGCCGAATGAATAAATGAATGGACAGAGCTAAGTTTTGGCAAGTCCAGTGTTTTTCCTGCCCTCATCTTCATGACAGGAACTGGTTTTCCTTTGATCTTGGAAATAGAGAAGTGTCATAATCTTGTCCCCCCAGGGAGCTTGACCTTCTGATGACATTTTCAAGGCTGCGATGAAATGTCGCAGGGACATCAGGTTGCAGTGCCCTCTTTCTCCCCTTCTTATCTCCTCCCCTCTTTGTCACAGTGCAAAAACTCCCTTCTAGATGGGTGCCCTTCTGCCCCAGGAGGCAGGCTCTGAACCTCTCCTGAAGCCTCTGGAGTAACTGAAGGGATATAGGCAACCCTGGGCCAGCTGTAGAGGGGCCTGTTGGCTGGGATGAGTGGACAATGAATGTGAGCACTGGTGGAAATGGTCCTGTGTGCGACCCCTCAGCCTGGAAGGTTCCCCTGATGTGAATTTCCTTGTTGCAATATGCCTTGGACTATGCAGTGGGATTTTCAAGGGACTCTAAGAAAAACAGAAGGGGAAATAAGATGTTCCTAGTGGGAATGCGTTCTAGAAGAGAAAAATAGTTGTGACTCTGTGATTTCTAGATAAAATAATGCAGGATGATGGTAGTTTATGAAGGACCGTCCATCTCCCAGGGCAAAAGGAATGAACAAATATCCTCTCAGAAACCCATCGAGCCCTAGTTAACATGTGGCCAGACTTCAAGGGAACGCTGCACTGAGGATTTCTGTGCAACTAATTACATAAATACCAAGACATGTTGTCTCCCCCCAGACTAAAAGGTCTCTGGGACAATGAGGAGACTATGGCCCCCTTGCCCCCTTGTCATGCACATTAACGTCACAGGCCTCAGCAGAGAACTTGGGGTGCTTTGATGCCCAATGTGCTCAATTTGGTTTCAGAGATTTCCAATTGCTTGCACCTAAGCACATCTCCTCAACAAACAAATAGCACTGGGACACAATTCTCTGAGAGGCTGTGGACACTTAATTACCTCAACTCAGTGGTCTTTCCCACTGTTGAGAACATCACAGATACTTGGCAGCATTAACATTCCTGAAATTGTATTAGGCTGGCCTTTGTAAAGGAGTTGAATACTGCCTCATTAGCTCCAGCTCGTGGGGCATTTGTGTCTCTGACAACAGTTTAATTATGGACATTGTTTACTAATCAGTATTACATCGACAGACTAGAGGGCTAATCTAAAGATTAACACAATAGCTTGTTTGCGGTTTATTCTTTCAGCTAGTGAATGTAAGAGTTAAACAAACCTGTTTTTGTAGCTCTTGTTTTCCATAATAAGATTCAGGAACACATTCTGAGGCATGGATACACTTACGGGATCTACATCTCTCTTCTTCAGTTTAATTTAGCCTAGTACAATTCAAAGGAAGAAATGACAGTTTTCGGAAATATGTCAGAAGGTTGGATAACCCAAAGATCTGTGGCAACTGAATTTAGGGAACTGTCTTGAGCCTTTGTCTGTTCCCATAAACCTCTGGGAGGCCATTTGGAATTACTGGGGATGAATCTTCCAAAAAATTGAAAAACGGAATTTAAAAAATGCCTTTTATGCACATTCGCTTTCCTTTATCTGTAATTGAAGATTCAGTTTGCTTCCACTTAGCACTTTAGTAACTGTGAGTACAAAGCATTGTGAAATCTCATCTGGTCATTCCAAATATACTCTGGAAATTTAGGTCTGATTCTGAGATACTTGTATAAAAATGTTTCTATGATGAGCAGTTTTGATTAATTAAGGAAATAGCCTGAGCATTTAAAGACATAATACCTCTAACTTCTTGAATATTGGAGGCAGGGTAGCAGTCAGAGAATTCAACTTTCCAAAGTCAGTTTTTGCAAAGGTAGAATGTGGGATAGACACCACGGTGAGTTTGCTGCCGGTGGAAGAGATCCAAGTTACCCCAAGTTACCCGTGGTGTATCTGTACGTGTCCGTAGCAACTTCAGTCCTTGCCTCCTCAGAAGAAAGAATTCGACTGAGGGGCATAAAGCAGAAAAGGAGACTGAGGCAAGTTTCAGGGCAGGAGTGGAAGTTTATTTAAAAAGGCTTTAGAGCAGGAAAGAAAGAAAAATTCGCTTCGAAGAGACCCAAGCGGGTGCCTGAAGGTCCAAGGGAGAAAAGAGAACAAAAAAAGGGGCCTTTAACCTTAATCTTACGATTAAGGTTTCTCCCACGATTCTTACCTTAGGGTGGGCTTCCCGCATGCACAGTGCTTCCCTCACCCTTGGGAACTGAGCATGCGCAGTGTGTTTAGGAAGTTGCACGCATGCCCATCTGAGGCTTTCTTCATTGTGTCTGGTGGAGTGTACCCGGAAGACCATACTTTGCCACTGTTGTCTCTTAATGTGCGTGCCCAGGAAGTTTCTTCTCCCTGGGGTCTGCCTTTAACTAACACTTTAATATTAACACATGTGGATCATCAGGAAATGCCCTCTCCCTGGCACTGGCTGCCAATTTATCACTTTTAGAGAGGCAATGAGATAATAGCGGAACCATCACCCAACATTTCTAGTGGGTGGAGGGAGAGCCCTCTCCTGCCTTGCTCATGCCTTTCTATCTACCTGTGACAAGTTGAGGGAGAATCTTGGAGCCAGATCTTGGGTTGTCCCAAGTGTCACATGGGCTGGGTGGCAGGCTTCTGGAGGTGGACAAACAAGCCAGGAAGGGAAATGTGCTCCATTTCACAGCTGTCGGCAGAGCCTTGGGCCTCCAAGCCTACCTTGAGCTTCAAATAAGTCTTGACGGCACTGTCCCTTGGGAGCAGGATCCCCATCTCCATTCAAAATACTCCCAGAAACTCAAGAACACAGAATAGTTCCACTATTTCTAGTAAAAGGAGACATTAAGGCCTCCACAGGCCTCAAGACAGCTTTCTTGTTACTCTCTTGCCTGGGTAGAGACTGAAATAGGAAGTGGGATGGAAATCTCTTTGCTCCTCACTGCCATGAGCAACCAGTAGTGTTAGACATAGTGTTAGAGACATTGAATTTTTGCATAGCAATACCAAGGGTGAAAGCTGGGAACAGGAGAGTCATATCAGTGTGTGGATTAGGGTGGTTTTCCCTAATATATTTCATTTTTAAATTTTTCAACTGATTAGTAGTCAACCTAAAAATGTCAAGATTTCCCATGAAAATCTAGAATTCTGGTTTCTCTTGAATCCTTGGTGGCTCTGAGAGGAGGGGCTGGCATTCTCAGAAGGAGATGGCTGTCTGAGGCCGTGGCTGTCCCCTGGATGCTGGCTGTGTGCTTGCCCACACACAGTTGCCAGACTCTCCAGCCTCTCTGCCTTGGCCCTGCTCGCACATCTTCCTGCCTGGCTCCAGGCACATGATGGAATTCGTGGGACTTAGGAAGGCCTCTCTTTCACAGGTACTGGCTTTTAACAATTAGAGGATGTTCTTTCACGCAAAAATGTCTTCTCTCTTTCAGAATGTACTGTTGACCCTTGACCAACACAGGTTTAAACTGTGAAGGTCCACTTATACATGAATTTTATCCCATCTTTGCCACTCCAAGACAGCAAGACCAACCCCTTCTCTCCCTCCTTCTCAGCCTACTCAACGTGAAGACAACAAAGATGAACGATCCACTTCCTTGGTGTGATATTCCTCTTCCACTTAATGGATCATAAGTATATTTTCTCTTTCTTATGATTTTCTTAATAACATGTTGTTTTCTCTGGCTTACTTTATTGTAAGAATGCAGCATATAATACATGTGACATACAAAATATGTGTCAGCTGACTGTGTTATCAGTAAGGCTTCCAGTCAACAGTAGGCTATTCATAGTTAAGTTTTTGAGAAGTCAAAAGTTATACACAGATTTTTAAGTGTGTGGTTAGGGTGGCGGTCAGTATCCCTAACCCCTGCATTGTTCGAGGACCAACTGTAATACTTTGGTGTAGATGTCCATGAAGTCATATATACCTTAGTGACCAATGTGAATTAGCTTGTCAGATGATACCAAAAAATAGGACAACGGTGGGCATAAAGGAAAAAAAGAGGAGGAGGTCTCAATGAAGGACCTTGTGCTCACTTAGCATGTGGGCTGAGGACAAAGATTGGGCAGAAAGTACAGCAGAGCTCCCTTCCCTCATCTGTTTGAAGCCTCTACCCAGGCACGTGAGTAACAAGAAAGCTGTCTTGAGGCTCGTGGAGGCCTTGGTGTCTCCTGTTAATAGGGACAGTGGAACTGTTCTATGTTCTTAGGTTTCTGGGCATATTTTAAGAGGAGGGAAAGAGTTATAGGGTGACTATAAAGGGAATAATTCTGCAGATAGTTTTGAGCAATACCATTACATAAATCATCTCTGTTTAGTCACTTGACAGAGAAAAGAGGACTATTTTAGCTTCAGCTCTTTTTAATTCTCCATACAATAGAGGTACTAAGGGTGTTAGCAGAGTGGCCAAAAGTCAGGGAGCTTGAGTGAGGAGGGGAAGAAGGAAAGGTCTTGGGCATCCCCTGACTTTGAGTCCTGGACCCTGGCCCTAAGAACAGCCACACAGGCCTTTCCCCACAGCCTTGTCAGCCAACATCCCCCCCAAACTATGTCCCACTTAAAATAATGAGTCCCAGAATCCCTTATTGGATTCAGCCAATCCACACGGTGTGGTTCGGCTTTTAAGAAGAATAAATCAACATTTAAAGCCTGCCTGGATTTATTGTAAACAGTCTCTCTCCACTAAAAATGGCCCACAGTGTGATTTGGCCCCGCGCTAGGATGGTGGCTCCATTTTGGAGCCACATTTGCCTTTAAAATAACACAGCCGTGAGCAAATGCACCTCACTGTTGGCTGCGTGCATGTTTTCTTAGGGACTTGAAAGGGCTTCTCTCTGAGTCACCTTAACTGCTCTTCTGAGTCATTTCTAGGGTTGAGAAGGAGAATGACAGAGAAGGGAGCAATGAGGCTGGGTGAGCGGCAACCTCACTGTTGTTCTTGCCTGCTGTGACCTGTGACGTGCTCAGATCTCCTCTGGCCTCGAGGAAACCCCTGGAAGGCAGTCTTCCCATCTACCAGGAAGGAGTAGACAGATTTTTCTACCAGTGCAAAAGGGTGTTCAGTGTGTATTGCAGGTTGCCCTGTAGCCTTCCCAAAAGCAACTTTCCAAGACTTCCAGGCTTGATCCCCTTTGAGGCTGGTCCCAGGTGGAGGTGGCTTTCACCTGCAGCACCCATATACTCTGTAGCCAGCACAGGGAGTCTGCCTAAATCTCCTTACTTACCTATGAGGTATGCATAGATCTGAGGCTTGAGTCACGGTGGAACTTGGGACCTATCCCTGATCCCACTCTTTGTTTGTGATCTGGAGGCTGTCTCACATCCCCAGTTTCTGATAGAGTCTTTGCCTCAGTATTTGACTACTGCTCGGGCATATTACAAAGACATTACCTACCTGGTGAGATTTCTTATTAGAAATGTGTTTTTCCACTTAATGGTTCCCTGGAATCCGAATAGGTATATTCTAACATTGGCTTCACTATTTGTTAGTTTGGTGAATTAGGGCAAATTAACTTAATGTTTTGAAACCTCAATTTCTACAGTCATATAACAGAGATTGCAATAGTGGTAACTAACTTCATAGGGTTGATGTGAGAATTAAATGAGGTAGTCTCTGTAAAGTACTTATCAGGGTACCTAGAACCCATTGAGTAGTAAATGTTCCCATTATTATATCTTCATAAATGTAGAAATTAAGATTATGCACTCTTAAGAATCCCAGAGCATGACTGACCCATTGCAAAACATCATAGCTACCATGAACATCTGAGTCTTCATAACTGGACCTGGCCTCAAGTCCTCCTGGCAGGTGTATCATGCTGATCTCATGGCTCGTCTGTTCAGGAAGTTCATTGCTGGCTAAGGAAAGAGCTTCCCTCCCAGAGGCACATGGGCATCCCCTGGAGAGAAGATTCCAAAATTTCCAGCCAGTCTTCAGCCAGGTCTTTGGACCCAGGATCTGAGGCTACAGCAGTATTCAGACTTCTTAAACTATTTGAATAGCTGCTTCCTTCTACATCCTTGGACACATTAAAAGCAGTGTATGCATAAGACTCTTTGGCTAGTGTTCACAAGCTGAGTCAAATTCCGAGTTGAAGGTGAGACACAAAATAGCAAACAGAAGCAAGGCAGACAGGCACTCACACCTGGGTGCTAGGAATGAACAAAACAGATGCCCAAAAGTCGGGAAGAATTTGTTGGTGAACACAGAGTCTTCTGGATTTACCATTTTGACTCCAGCAACTCCTAGAAGACTTTCAAAGTGAAGGAGTGCCCCCTTAGGATTGTTGAAGTGGCCAAGCACCTGTGTGGGGAGCCACACCCAGCCATTCCTAAGAGGACTCTGATTTATGGAGAGAGGGATTCTGAGCTCAGCTGCATTCTTGTGGCTGGGATCAAAAGGGCTTTCTCACTGACCACAGATCATATCCTGGCAATTCTTCCCAGACAGAACATTCCTGAGAATGAATGTGGTCTTGACCACAGCCCATGGGGTGGAGTGAGACTGGGAGGGTACATACCTGGGAGGATGGCATTTGTAATAGTCTAAAACAAAGGTTTATGTACCCCCAGACAAGATTTGGAGAACGTTGTACTCTCCCCTTCTTGCCTAGGCATAACCTGTTTAGTGGAAAATGAGCTAAACTGAATTTTCATCCTGACAGATTACTTTACTCCTCTGGGACTTAGTTTCTTTGTTGAAATGGGAATGTTTGATTCTAATCAGAGGGACTGTTTTTAGGTGGTTTGCCACAGTCCTCACCTTTCCATATTGTCTCATGTATGGCTTGCTTCACTCCTTTCCAGTACCTCTCTGACCCCATTAAGAATTTGTATTTGTAGCCTCTGGACTGGATAATCTGTAAGCCCCTTTCCCCTCACTTTCCAGCTGCAACATTCTTGAAAATCATAGTTATGAGTAGACTATTGAAAATAACTGTCTAGTTGAGATGTGTATGTGTCTTCTGGAACAAGGAATGGATACAGCTGGGACTGGGAGTGGGGTGCCTGCTGGTAGAGTCATGTCTGGCAATCCCAAAGCAGAAGAGAGTGCCAGTGTTAAGTGGGAGAACCTGCCTACGGGACTGACACACCCAAGATACTCCACTGTTTGCTTTTCCAGAGTATTCTCCAGAGTTGGCTTGCTCACTTGTTCCAGGGCAACTTGTCCCCGAAAGGGTCAGCAAAATTGTACTTTCTCCTCTGACGGGGTGTGTAAGCCTGGCAGAGAGAAGAAGGGGATGAGGGATTCTGAACTTTCTTCTGCCAGCCAGCATCACTTATGTGAATTTCAGTTGTCTATGTCTGTAATAAGGAGGAAAAAAAATGCTCAGTATAATTGGATCTCCAAATCCAAATCCATTTTGGAAGATACTGTACCTAAAATGAGCTGGTATAGGGCAGAGGGGGCTACCCAGGCCTCCCTTTGTTTTTCTTCCATTCCTGATGAAGTCAAAGCCAAGAATTTTGTGTGATGGCGAAGTAAATTATATCATATGTGTAGGTCTTTAGAGATAGTACCAGCCATATTTGAAAGACTTTTAACACAAACATTAATATTTATATCTGGCCTGTGGGTTCTATTTGTGGCACAATAGCCTGAACTTAGATAAGAATCCTGTAGATAAGAAGAAAGTTTATGCTTTAGTTAATGAGAGATTTCTCGCCTGCCCTTCCTAATGGACTCAGCAGTTGGCAATTGTGTTGTGCTGATAACTGGCCTCTCTCGGCTCCCCAAGCATAGAGCCAAGAGAAGGGGTATGGTGGAGGGGGCTGGTAGACAGGGAAGAGTACTGTAGAGTAAGGAGAATATTATATGATAAATGGCTCCTAGCTCACAGAGTGGTATCCAAAGCCCGAGAAAAATAATATTCTGAATACTGAACCATTAACTGAGGGACAAGATCTCACTCACAAGCTGGGGGCACTGGAAAAAAGAACAATGTATGGCTCTGCATCATCCACCATTTTCTTATATGTGTAAGTACGTTTTTTTTAACAGCTTTCTTTCTGCACAGAGCTCATTAAATTAAGGAAAGTAGGCTACTCATTTGGGAAGTGGACTCTGACAAGTACCGAGAGAGGTGTAGCCTCCTTGAAAGTTCTAGAGATCTTGTGGGTTAGAAAAAACTCTTTCAAAGCAGGCCTTGATGGTTGCTCATAATATAGTGAAGTGTCTATAATATTACTGGGGCTTAGAGAGACCCTGAATATACAGGAATCTTTTACTTTCCTAATAAAAATACCTTTTAAAAAATAAAGCGGTTATGTTAACTTTTAGGGATATGGATTAGTCACTTGACTATATACTGAGTTTATCAATGTAGTTACAAATATTCAAAATTGTCTACAATATAAAATGTTTTAATTTAGAAATACTGCATTGTTCACTGTCGTAGTTTAATAAACTAGATATTTTATTAAAACTCTTCACCCCATCTGTGACATATAGGTCTTCTTTCTAGCCCTGTAACGCAATTTATCATAGCACATGGTCCTCACCTCTGTCTGTTTCAGAGATAGAGTGTTTGAATCGGTTTATGCCAAGCCACAGTTTGCCATTTGTATAACATTGGGGAATTATTTTGTTTTTCATTGATTTTCTACATGTATAGTTGTGATCTGCACAAATGTAACCTTTACTCTATGACTTCTTAAAATGTTTTTTTAAAAGTTCCTTTGAAATGACACATAATATTTGCGATTAATCTGGGTGAAATTTCTTTGTCTCTTTGACTTTTTTTAAAAAACACTTCTATCAGGTGACTTCTATAAGTATTCTAAATTAGTTTGATTGTGTTCTTTTAGTCTAATTATTTAATTTTTGATTAAATAATGTAATCGAGAGCATATCCCATAATATAAAGTATATATAAAGATGGAAATATAAGATTACATCCTTAACAGTTAACTTTGGGTTTTAAAAAAAGGTGCCTTATATTTGGGTATGTATATAGTATATATTTTAACATATTTTCATTTTTTATTTAGTTGGTTGATGTGGCACTTTGCTGCAATTTAGACACAAATCATGAGATTAATTATTTACTAAGATCCACAAATATAAGTGATATAAATGTACACACAAATGTATATTGGGAATTGTTTTAAGTTCTATATGGGTCAAAATAAGTAGGAATGTCCTGGTGTTGAAATATTCATGAATTTGCTAAACAAATGGCGGTTTTTATTCTACATAATATGAATTTCTCTACTTAAAATGAATTCTGTGGAGCATTGGTTTCTTGAGGTGTCCTGAGGAAAAAAAGAAACAAAACTATGGCCAAATAAGGGTAGAAAAAGCTATATACTGGGTTCTTTACTTAGATACTTAAAGTGCGCGTTAGCCTGTTAGAGGCTCTGAAAGTCCTACAGGAAGTAAGTTGTTTTTAATCCAGTGTTTTGCTAATAGTTTCCACTATGGAACCTTCTGTACAAAGCAATTATTAACATTTTGTGAAACTCTTGTTATCTGTGGCACTCACTTTCTCTCTCTCTCTCTCTGTCTGTCTCTCTCTCTGTCTCTCTCTCCTTCTCTCTCCCTCTCCCCTAACCTTTCAAAAGCAAAGAGGGAGAAATGTGGAGGGGAGATGCCTCATAGCACCTGGGAGGGTGCCCATGTCCTTGAGGGAATATATGCAGGCACTTTAAGGCGCAGCTGGGAAGAAGAGCAACAAACAAAGGCAAGCATCGGGGGACATTTCCTTTGATAAGGGGGATCTTATTATTCTGTGTGCCCCTTGGGGGAACTGGATGTGCTGGGCCAGGCTGCCAGGCGTGTGTGTGCATGAGCTCTGGGGGCCCCCTGAGAAAGCCCTGGCTCTCCTTCCTAACAAGGGAGACCAAGAAGTGTAGCCCTGTCACTCCTGAGAGGGCAGGGCTACCTCTGAGCAGGCAAGAGTAGTAACTGAATAACTGAGGGATGGTTTCCAGGGTCTCATGGGGTGACATGACTCAAATGATCTATTATCTTTGGACCAATCCCCCACCAACCCCGATCTCAAGAAAACTGATACCAAATTCCTTAAAAAAGGGAATTTCGGAAACCTTGTTTAAATGCATGGCTTACTGTTTTTTTGTGACTTAATGAAAAATGTTAAACCTTGTGGGTGGAGGGCCCTCTCCTTAACATAGAACAACCTCCAGCCATGGCAGAAGAGTGGCTTGGGTCACTCTACCCTGGGTGACTGCATCAGGCAGACAGTGGTAGGAGCACAGCTTTAGCCAGGGACATCCCCAGTAGGCCAGGTGGGGAGCGCAGGATCACAAGGAGGAGGGATTCTATGTGACAGCCCAGAGGAGGGCTGAAATAGTAGACAGAGTCCTGGTGAGACATTGAGAAGATTCTTGAGCAATGGAAGAAGGTGCTGTGGACTGGATGTGCCAGATCCCACAGCTACACGTGTTTCTTCAGGTCACCCTGAAACTGGTATAGCTGGGGCAGAAGTCCCCAAATGTCATATGTGGACCACAAAACCTTGAGTAACGTTTGAAAAAAGAAGCTTTGATTTTTGCAGCTCCCCTGAAGATCAGGAATTAGCAGAGATGATCCCTGAATTGATTTTTTGCAAGGTCCCCCAGTGATTCTGAGGTGCATCCAGATTGAAGGACCCACTAATGTGGGGGAAGCACAGGTTTTGTATTAAAAACATTTCTCAGCCAGGTGCAGTGGCTCACGCCTGTAATCCCAGAACTTTGGGAGGCCAAGGTGGGTGGATCACCTGAGGTCAGGAGTTCAAGACCAGTCTGGCCAACATGGTGAAACCCCATCTCTACTAAAAATACAAATAAACAAACAAATAAGCTGGGTGTGGTGGTGGGCACCTGTAATCCCAGCTACATGGGAGGCTGAGGCAGGAAAATCACTTGAACCTGGGAGCCAGAGGTTGCAGTGAGCCAAGATCGCACCACTGCACTCCAGCCTGGGCAACGAGAGAGAAACTCTGTCTCAAAAAAAGAAAAAATTCTTGAACATCACAACAGAGAATTTATTGAATTTTCTGTTGTGAAATAAACTTGGAGAAATTAAAATACATTCTGTTAATCTCACAGACACTAATAGTTTATGAAATGTGGAGTATTCTTAAAAATAATGAAACAATTGCACTTGCTTATCCTGGTATAAGAGTCTCGTCTCTTATTCATACATTTGCTTGCAGACCCGAGTTCTCCCTTGTTCTCCTCCACTCCTTTCCCTTTCTTCATTTGTCCTTGTTTGTCTGGGACCTTTCTTTGTGCTCAGCCTGCCCAAGCCAGGATCCAGCTCTGATATCTGTGGGGATCCTTCCCATTTGAAGCTTTTCTGCCAGACTACTCAGAAGTAAAGTGATTTTTGATGTTTATTTTTTACTCTTGCTGGATTATCTACCCATTGATACTTATTAAATAATCTTACTCTCTTCATTCCTGAGCCATCTAGCTAGAAATAGCCAGGGGATAATTTTCTATTCTTAATAACATTGATGGCACCAGAGAGCCAGACTCTATCCTCAGAGGTCAATTTCATGCATGTCTTACCAGGCAAATCCATTTGAAGGGAGACTTTGACCAACAGAGAAAAACACTGTAAACTCCACGCCTCTGATCAGTCTGCTTTATGGCAATTCCTCTTTAGATTTTTCTATTTGAAATAGACAACAGTCTTATTTGTTCTGTGTCATTTTGCAAAACTTTTGGGCAAGGTGCTTGTGTCTCAGTTTCCCCTTCATCTGTAAAATGGAAGTAATAATGTAATAATACAAAATATGAACTGTTTTGCAAAGAAGTTCGTAATGCAAGTGTAGCTGGTTTAAATGTAACTTACCCAAAATGTGTTCATCATTTAAAATTGAAACCTGCAAAGAACAATTTGATAGCAACTGCATTTTCAATGAGCGGCTTGAGGTCACAGTTCATAAAATAGTCCTGCACCACTTCGGTCGTTTTCTGCAGAATTTGTAAACTGAAGGGATGGAATGCTCTCCACTGTGTAAATTCTGCATCTGCTATTTCTTACAACTGCTTTCCCCAGGGCATGAGTGACTGAAGCAGTGGAGTTAGTAGAGAAAACAGGTGTGCCTGTTCAAAGGAGGAATGTAAGCCCCTCTCCAAGAGAGATTCACAATCCAGGCATCCCTGTGGGCAGAGCCGACTGGTACAGAGCCGGCTCCTTGCATGGATTTTCCATCTTGAAGCTTGGCACATTCAGGGGAAGATTGACCCTGTCTGCAGGATGGGATGTATGCTTTTTCTATGTGGTATGCAGGAGTTCCTCTGGTTTTCATTGTGGAGATTTTGCCAGTTAGAGTAAAAGGACTATGCTTGCCTGGGCACATACCTTCAAAACTTGAACCCTAGAACTGCTCATTGGTGAGTTTGAATATTTGTCCCCTCCAAAATTCATATGGAAATTTAATCCCCAGTGTGGTAGTATTGAAAGGTGGGGCCATAAGAGGTGATTGGGTCATGAGGGCTCCGACCTCATGAATGGATGGATCCGTTCATAGATTAACGGGTTAATGGATGAATGGGTTATCATGGGAGGGGAACTGGTGGCTTTATAAGCAGAGAGAGAGAGACCTGAGTTAGCACATTAGCACACTCAGCTCCTCCTCACCATGTGATGCTCTGCACCACCTTAGGACTCTTCAGAAAATCTCCACCAGCAAGAAAGCTCTCACCAGATGTGCCCCCTCGACCTTGGACTTCCTAGCCTCCATAACTGTAAGAAATAAATTCCTTTTCTTTACAAATTACCCAGTTTCAGGTATTCTATAATAAGCAACAGAAAATGGACTGAGACAGTGCATAAGACAAATCAGGAAAACTGGATTTTTATTTCATTTTGAAGCTATTTCTTTAAGACTCTGAGGTATAGAGGATGGCAAGTCACAGCTATAAAACATAAGGGACCTTAATGTCTAATCTTAAAGGAGCACTACCAACCCTCAAAGGGATGCTTCCCAGCCAAAGTGTCAAGGTCGCATTACCTCAAAGACAATAGGGCCCAGGTTCTATCTAGTCTTAAAATTTGCAGATTTGGAAACAATTTTTTTCAGTACCTAGGAACTCTTGAAGACTAACTATCTCATGCCCACAAAACTCAGAAAAGGTTATGTAAATCAAAGTGATGACAGTTTGGCTTATACTGAGAAATTATCTGTTAAATTGGCTAGACACTTGTTGGCTGGATGAAATATTTGTATTGCTTTCTAACAATAAATATAACTGTTAAGTGCACCAGACATTTATACCAGCTTGCCTAGCACTTCTCTCTGTAGGAAGGCTATGGAGGAAGCTAAAATATAATCAAAAGGTTGCATAATGAGCATGGAGAGTGAGCTTGTCAATATTAATACCAAGTGCATCAAGCCGTATAACTTGATGCATCCACCCACAGCATCAGAATTCATGCCAAGCAGGCTGGATATTTGAGCCAGAGGATCAGAACTCCTTCTTCCCTCTCTGGTGCTGGAAGCTTAGCTCATTTTTTTCTATGTATTCTGATGGCAAATTCCTTTCCACTCCCAATGTTTCTCACATATGTCCTGTAGTTCTCTAGTCCTGTTAGATTCTTTGGGGAAAAAAAGGTTCTGTGGCTGAAAAATTTAATGCTCCGTACAGTAACTTCATTTTGTGGATTCATCATGTTCATTAGCACATTAAAAGTTCTGAGCAAACCTGTTTAACTTTGTTTACTCCCACAGTTTCCAAGCTTACTTGACCAAAGGATACTTTCTTTATGGAATATCTACTAGCATCCTGAGAAAGTAGGCGTTCCAGGGAATACTCTTTGGGAAATGCCAATGTTGGAAATGCCAATAGCTATAAGTGCCACCAATTGAGCAAGAGGCACATTCTCTCTCTTCTTACATTTTGCTTGGATGACACTCAGGTTTTGTGGTTGCCTTACGTTTGTCTTCAGGTCCTGCCTATAATGACAGAAGACAAAAAGAAACAAAAGAAACCAGGGAAAATCCAAAGAAAGATAAAATGGCCCTAGGGTGAAATAGGTTTCAGGAAGCTAGAAAGGCTAGCTTCTAAATTTCCTTGTAGTCCTAAATATTTGGGGCCCTAAAGACTGGGGAAAAAGCATTCACTTATTTATTTATTTATACTTTTTTTTTCCTGCTAGCAAATGGAAAAAAAATGACAATTTTGCAGAATAGGTAGAGTGAAGAGTTTCTGAAAGTTGACAGTAGTCATTGTGTTCTTCTTATTTGCAATGGCTTCTAAGACTTAGCAAGTGACATAGTGGAAAAAGGCCTAACTTGACATTAGAAAACCTAGGTTCAAACCCCAACACTGCTCTGGTATTACCTTGGGCAAGTGACTTCAGCTCTCTGAGCTTCAGATTCTCCTTTATCAATTCAAATGGGAATAACAGTGTTCATAGTGCCATTGTAAGGATGAAATAATGGCATGAATAATATCCAACAGTGCTAAATATTTGTACCTTGTTTCTTTTTGAATTTTCTAAACAAACATACATACTAGGTACAACAGAAGCAGAAACTAAGGCTTAAGGAAGTGAATAGCCTGCCCAAAAACACACAGCTAGTAATGGTAGAGGTGGGATTTGAATCCAGGTATGTTTGGCCTCGAAGTCCATTTTCTCTGCAGTGAGGCTACACACGGAGTCCCAGTAACTAGCACAAAAGTATCTAATAAATATTTTAAAATATAATGGCTTTCCTTTTTTTTTTTTTTGACATAATTAGTCCATAGCCAAAAACTGGGCTGATTATGTCAAGTATGAAACTGTGAAAATAGGTAGAGAAGATGACTCTCTAGGGAAGAAAAATCTCAAATCACATAAACCTTATATATTGTTTAACATAAATATTTTTAATTATGTCACTATTCAGAAAGGTCTGCATGATGCCTGATAATCACCGCATAGAGGCTTTTGGTTTTGGCTTTTGTTCATATGCTATTATACTGCATTGAGTGCTCCATATTGGCAGACTACGTCATTCTTTAGAGTGAACAGTTGTGCTCAGCCAACCTTTTGGTTATTTACCATATTATGAGACATGCCTTTTCAAGGTAGAAACCAGAAAATGCATATGTCAGATTCCTCTGGGGCTAGGGGGCAGGGCTGTGACTTTGGCTGCATGACTACATGGCCCATGAAAGGTGAGTTTGGAGTGAGCCAGGCAAAGAGATGGCTGTATGAAAGAGAATCAGTCTTCCACTAAGGTTGATAGTGGAGTTAAACAAGGGAGGTGATACAGTTTAAATGTATGTCCCTGCCAAATCTCATGTTGAATTGTAATCCGTAGTGTTGGAGGTGGGGCCTGGTGGGATATGTTTGGGTCATGAGTGCAAATTAATCATGAACGGCGTGGGCCATCTCTTTGGTGGTAAGTGAGCTCTTGCTCTGAATTCACACAAGATTTGATTGTTCAAAAGTGTGTGGTACTTCCCGTTTTACTCTCTTTCTTGCTCTTGCTTTCATCATATGAGATATCTGCTCCTGCTTTACCTTCCACCATGAGTAAAAGCTCCCTGAGGCCTCCCAACAAGCTGAGCAGCGTTGGTGCCATGCTTGTACAGCCTCCAGAACTGTGAGCCAATTAAACCTCTTTTCTTTATAAATTATCCAGTCGTGGGTATTTCTTTATAGTAACACAACAATGGCCTAATAAAAAAAAAATTGGTACCAAGGAGTGGGCATTGCTATAAAGATACCTGAAAATGTGCAAGCAGCTTTGGAACTGGATAATGGGCAGAGGCTGGAAGAGTATGGAGGGCTCAAAAGAAGACAGGAAGATGAGGGAAAGTTTGGAATGTTTTCGAGACAGGTTAAATGGTTGTGACCAAAATGCTGATAGTAATACGGGCAGTGAAGTCCAGGCTGATGAGGTTTCAGATGGAAATAAAAAACTTATTAAGAACTTGAGCAAAGGTCACTCTTAGTATGCCTTAACAAAAAACTTGGCTGCATTCTGTTCATGACCTAGGGATCTGTGGAAGTTTGAGTTTAAGAGTGATGATTTAGGGCAAGGGTCTCCAACCCCGTAAGTTGCAGACCAGTACCAGTTTGTGTCCTGTTAGGAACTGAGCCACGCAGCAGGAGGTGAGCAGTGGGTGAGTGAGCATTACTGCCTGAGCTCCACCTCCTGTTAGAGCAGCCATGGTATTAGATTCTCATAGGAGAGTGAACCCTATTCTGAACTGCACATTTGAGAGATCTAGGTTGCACACTCCTTATAAGAATCTAATACCTGATGATCTGAGGTGGAATTTTCATCCCCATACCATCCCCCTTACCCCCTGCCAGTCTGTGGAAAAATTGTCTTCCACAAAACTGGCCTCTAGTACGAAAAAGGTTGGGGACCACTGATTTAGGGTATCTGGAAGAAGAAATTTCTAAGTAGCAAAATGTTCAAAATGTAGACTGTCTGTTTCTAGTACCCTACACTCAGATGCAGAAGCAAAGAAATTAAGTTCAAATTTATATTTAAACAGGAAGCAAAGTGTAAAAGTTTGGAAAATTTTGCAGCCTGGTCATGTGGCAAAGAAAGAAAAAGCTTTTACAGGAGAAGAATTCAAGCAGGCTGCAGAGCAACCACTTCTTAGAGATATTTGCAGAAATAAAAGGGAACTAAGTGCTAATATCCAAGACAATGTGGAAGAGACCTTGAAAGCATTCCAGAAATTTTCCAGGCAATTCCTAGGCCCTGAGGCCTAGGAGGATTGAATGGTTTCAGGTGCCAGACCTCAGAGCTTCACTGCCCTGAGCAGCCTTGGGACACTGTTTCTGCATCCAGGCCACTCTAGCTCCAGCCAGAGCTCAAAGGGGCCTGAGTACAGCTTGGGCTGCCACTTTGGAGAATGTGAGCTGTGAGCTTTGATGGCTTCCACGTGGTGTTAAGCCTGTGGGTGCAGAGTGCAAGAGTTGACTCTTGGCAGCCTCGTCCTAGATTTCAGAGGATGTTTAAGGAAGTCTGGGTGTCTGAGGAAGAGCCTGCCACAGAGGCAGAGCCGTAACAGAGCTTTACATGAGTAAAATCTTCCTGAGGCCTCCCCAGCAGCTGAGCAATGTTAGTTCTATGCTTGTACAGCCTGCAGAACTGTAAGCCAATTAAACCTCTTTTCTTTATAAAGTACTCAGTCTTAGGATTTCTTATAGCAATGCAAGAATAACCTAATGCAGGAGGGGACAGTGGCAGAGTTCCTTGCCTCCAGTCCTAAGGGTCAACAGTGGCAGAGTTCCTTGCCTCCAGTCCTAAGGGTCATAGGTACTGAGTATTGGTGTAATCAATGTTTTCCTTCAGGGCTATGGTGAGCATCGTTCCTGGTGGTGTAGCTTCAGGGTTTGGCTTTCCTGCCCTTCTGGAGAGTCTTGAGCTACTTAATACTGTTTAGTAAATTATTTTGCCTTGCCAGAGTGGGTTCTGTTGTTTGTAACCTAAAATCTTCACTGATACACAGTTTAATTGCAATGCCTGGCACACACTCAACAAATGCTTGCTAAATTCATAAATGGAGGGAAATTGTGAAACTGGTGATATCTGTGTGTGTGGTGGTGGTGGCGGGAGGTGATCCTGATACAATTGAATTTTCGGCATTGATCTTCATCCCTTGAAAACTGTATCTAGGGGTTTAGTGTTGGGGCATTTTTTTTTTTCTGCTGTGACATTGCAAACAATGGGAGCACTGTGAATGTTATTATGTCCCTTCTTCACCCTAATTGTTTTGGGAGCTCTTACTGAAGATATATGAATAAGTTTGTATTAGTTTTTCCTCCTCTGTAATTAAGTGGACCAGTTTTCTTCATTTCAGCTTGTCAGAAGGAAATTTGGAATATATGAGGCCCGAGGTTAACTTTTGAGTTAAAGCCAACATTTTTTTTTTTTTTGGTGGAGAATGTACCTGCAAATTGCTGCATCCTTTGAGAGACATGAACTGTGGGCCTCAGAGAGGCCCAGGAGCAGTTGCTTAACCTACCATTTTTGTTTAATGTTTTGAATATATTTTACTACTTATAAAGGGTTATTTAGAAATTGGTCTAATTTAGTTTTCTGTTTTATGGTGTTTAATTCAGGGATTAATTCAGGGATATCAGATCTTTGCTTGCAGCCTATTCTTTAGGACCTAGAAAACTTCAAAGTATAAAGTTGATACCTGAGTATCAGATTTATCACAGAAATGATATATAATAGGAGATTTATATGTTGGGTCAAATTTTGCCTTATTTTCCTTAACAATTTTGCAGTTCTGCTTGAGCATCCACTGGTTTCTTGGTGCACATTGTTGAAGAAGAGGTTGTGAATAGAAATGCTTTATTAAATCTATACAAAATAGATTTGGAATTCTACTCCAAAAGAGGCAGAAAGAGGCCAATGAGTAGCAAGGAAGGAGATTGGATGGTCACATCCCCACCTCTCCTCTCTCTGAGGCCAAAAGGGAGACTGACTTTCCTGGAGGGGGTCACCCACTCCTGCTGCAGTCCCTCTTAAAGCATAACACCCATGACCTCCTCCAAGTGTAATGTCCATATGCTGGAGGGGTTTTTTTTTTTTTTTTTTTTTTTTTTTTTTTTTTTGGACACAGAGTCTCACTTTGTCGCCAGGCTGGAGTACAGTGGCGCAATCTTGGCTTACTGCAAACTCTGCTTCCCAGGTTCAAGCTATTCTCCTGCCTCAGCCTCCCGAGTAGCTGGGACTACAGGTGCACACCACCACACCCACCTAATTTTTGTATTTGTAGTAGAGAAGGGGTTTCACCACATTGGCCAGGATGGTCTTGATCTCTTGACCTTGTGATCCGCCCACCTCAGCCTCCCAAAGTGCTGGGATTACAGGCATGAGCCACTGTGCCCGGCCCGTATACCGGAGTTTTAAGATAACCATCTTTATTATTTTTTTGGGCTCAAATTTGTGTTAATTATGGGAAATTTCACCAAATAGAGCTAACACACATGAAGGTGTTTTGTGAAGATTATTTTTCCCAAGGGAAAAAGGTGAACTAATTGCCTTATAATCACATGTTAGGATGCTCTTAAGGATCTGGCTTATCTGGAAACGAAACACTTAGATAACATTGACACTTCACTTAAATCTCACCCCTAGCAGAGTCAAATTTTTGTGGCACTTCTCTTTGTCAAGAATTAAGGATGATATGGCGAGAAACAAGTTTTTTGTTCTTAAAACAGCAGCTGCTAAGCAACCACTGTTATCTATCTTTTGTTATCAAATTTTGGGCAGATAGTCACCAGGTATGTATTTCCAGGACCTCTCCCATTTTTCGGTGCTTCAATCGCACAATTATCACTGAATATCTGGCTGAACCATTTCTCCTCTCATTTTAAATCTGGCAGTGTAACTACAATTTTGTAATTACCTTGCAAGGGAAGTGTAATGGGAAATTGTATATGACTGTGCTTATATAAGAAGTGCAATGGAAATAAATAGTAATGTATAATATTTCTTTCTTGGCTTATCTGAATTAGGTTCTTGTTAATTAGTTAGTCATTTCTTTGAGTTTCACTCCTGATCAGTGGTTGTCACAGAAACCATACTCTGCTTAACTTAGTAGGCTGCTGATATTTATGGTGGGTATGAATAAAAGATATTAATTTCATCCACCAGGGTTCTAGAAGCATAAAGGCAACTGTTGTGCCAACACACTATTTATCTTTATTTTGTATAAGTGTGTTCTCTTAGTAGGGTGGGAAAGGAAAAAGTGAAAATATCCTTTTTATTTCAAGGATAAATTGTGTGTTGACACTTGTATTCTATCTTACATTATAGAATAAGCTTCTTTTAAGAAATCAGACTGTTTATACCCGAAAGTCCTTGAAATGATGTGTGTAAGTATAAAAAATTTCAACTTTGCCACTTTCTACCAGGATATTGCTTTGTGCTCTCCAGTAAAATCTGATTTTTAAAGTAACATGTGTACATATATTATTATTGCAAATGATGTGATATACAGTCAACCCTCTGTGTCTGTGGGTTCCATATCTATGTATTCAACCAACCATGGATCAAAATTATTCAGAAACATTTCATTTGTACTGAACATCTACAGACTTTTTCCCTTGTCATTATTTTCTAAACAATGCAGTGTAACAGCTATTTTCATGGCTCTTACATTGTATTAGATATTATAAGAAATCTAGAGATGATTTAAAGAATACAGGAGAATGTGTGAAGGTTATCTGCAAATATTACACCATTGTATGTCAGGAACTTGAGAATCCATAAAGTTTGATATCTGAGGGGGGTCCTAGAACCAATCCCCTGCAGATACAGAGGGACAACTGTATGCCATATCATGTGATACATGTAATGTTAATATTTTAGTATGTTCATGTTCAATCTATTTTTGTTTGGATATTTGTACTTACATGAGTGTATGTGTATGTATTGAAAATGTAATCATGCTATGCTTGGTGTTTTGTAATTTGTGTTTTTCTACTATGACAATATTGCAAGTATTTTCTGTTTTATTAAATATTCTTTTAAAAACACGATAATGCTCTAGTATAAGCATGTACCAGACCTTATTTAGTCAATCTCTAAATGTTGGATATTTAGTTGTTTCTAAAGTATATTGAAAGTGCATCTCTAATTCTGTCATAGGGATAAGTTCCTAGAAATGGAGTTGGTAGATCAAATAGTATATACATTTTCACATATGTTGCCCAATTGCCTCCAAAAGAGTGAAGCAAATGAAAACCCTTACTAGTAGTGTGTATGTATTGGTTTCTCTCTATGCTTGTATATACTGGTTACTGCTACATTTTAAATCCCTAGTAATTTAACAGGCAACAAAGAAAGTGTCTTGTTTTTAGATTTGCGTTTTTGAGGTGTGATTAATGTCATCTTCTATGTTATGATTCCTAGAAACTCTTAGTTCCTCCTACTTAACTTGTTTTAAAGGGAACAGACAATGTAGTGTTTTGCATACACTAAAAGTTGTATGTGGAAATTTAAAGCTAAGATTGAGGAGAGAATTCACAGACCTATGGATGTCCGACTGTTGAGATTTTCCTGTAACAAATACAGGCTGCTTCTTTGGTAATATAAAATGGGCCACTTTATCTAATATTATTTCTTAAGGAAGATCTTAGAAATGTACACCTTATCTAATCAGATAAGCTCAAAGGAAAATTATGCAGGGATTTATTGGGCTGCCACCTGAGATACATCTGTGAGTTCAAGGATATGTTAAACTTGGCTGAATCCAGATATCAGACAGCAGCGTTCGAAAGGAACATAAAACCTGTCTGAACATATTTCTGTGTTCCTACTTTCATCATAAGCCTTTGGCACTTGCATATGTGCACATGCTTTTTAAGGCTGAAGTAAAAATATACACAAAAGTGTTCAGGTGTTTCTGGACAATACACAAGCAGAGAGATCTTGGGATCAGCTTTCCATCCCTGACTGTTTTTACTGCAGCCTGAAGGATGGGAAAAAAATCATTATTCAGTTTTGTCAAATAGTGAAATCACTGTAAGGTAGCTAGAAAATGCGAACATATTCTTTAAAAGCTAGGAGATCTACGTCTTTCTTAGAACTTTGAGATATCAACCTACAAACCTCTGCCAGGAATCAGTAGATGGCTCCTGGATCAGCAAACACCAGAACTGGATGAAAAGGGAACTATTCTTGCCCTTATCGTAACAGGTCTGCTTGCTTTCCTTGATCATTCTCTACTTCTCCACCAAAAGCAGAGTTAATCCCTTTTCTGTGTTCTCTTGTGCATGTTTCTATTTTGGCATCAGCTACAATGCATGCCTTGTAGTTGTATTTTCACCAGTCTAGTCTGCCCAGATACCCCACAGTGTGAACTTCCTTACAGCAGGCCTTGTGTCTTACCCATTTTTATACCTCAAGTACCTAACATAGTACTTGGCACATATAGGCACCAATCTATACATTATGGTTCAGTGATGATTGTTCAGTGATGAGATTATCTGCCTTCAGCTACTCTGAATGTTGACCAGAAAGGCAGATTAGAGCACCTGGGAGGCACAGACTTTGCTAGACCTGCATAGTTTAGGGAATCTGCTGTATTTCATTGTAGACCCAAATCCTGCATCACCCTCTGAGACTTTGATTTTTTGCAGTCAGTTTTCTCAAATTTGCTGCTACTGAAATACCACAGGGGTTGTAATTTTAAACAAAATTTCTATTGAGATGTGTTTGACAGTAATAATGGGAAAGGAGCAGATATTATGAGAATCTGGTTAAAGATAACATGCAGTGATGACTTAGTTTATCTGTAACCTCAAAGGATGGGGAAGGGACTAATGCAAGGGAATTGCAATCATTTCCATTATTGTTTTAAAGGGACTGTTGTATTCTATACACCCCAGAGCAGCCCTACACAGGGTACCTTTTAAATCAGCTGGGGAATCTGAGTGATCTAATCAGAAAGTATAATGTTCTCAGTTTCTGTTAGGAGTGTAAGATGCCTTTTGTGTAAAACTTAGTTTTATTTTAGTTTATCTGGGAAATATCTTTAATAGCTCAAATAAGCAGTAAAGACTAAAAAAAGTGCATGGATTATTTATTTTAAAAAGGATAAGCAATTTTCTTTCCAATTAGCTTGTTCTAACAATACTTTGTCTGCTGAATTCATAAGGTTTTCAGATAATGGCCATTTTCTATTGAAATAGTCAAAGAAGAATATTCTTTACACCTCAGCACATGGAAGAGATTCAGTAGATGCATATATTTATTTCAAAGTATCACACCTACAGGTAAAGAATCAAAGTTCAATTTAGGTGAGAAAGATAAACTTTGGTTTATTTCTGATTAATAAATATGCACCAGATAAATAAGACCCCCATGAAAACCAACTATATGTAAAATTTTCTCTACTTTTGTATTTTCTGTAGCCCACTAGAAAAAATATTGGCAAGTTTGGGGATTTTCTGATCATTCGAATAGGAAGAAAAAACCATGGGAGGTAGGCACATTTTGTCTCAGTGTCTACTTTTTATGTGGAGCAAGAAAACTCTTACTTCACATCAAATTACACAGGCAAAAATTTTGTTCCTCTGAGGCTAGCAATTGCATCACTCCATGTGTATTTCTTATTTTGGCTGATAGACCATTTAAAAAAATTCTAGTTTCTTATCACTTTCACATGTACTTTGATTTTTGGCTCAAGTTTATACTACAGCTACTAAATTGTAACTGTGATTTTGCCCTTCTTGTTAGAAGTCTGTCAGCTGTATTCATATGAACAGCATGACTTTGGAGGAATAATTGTTGAACTTTGCAGATTGCCATTCCATTTTCATTGCAAAGCCCTGCAATGGGAACTTTATATGCTCTTAGAAATTTTTTTTGAGCAAAGAGTATACAACAGAGAAGAAGGAGAATAAGAACAGATAGAGCTGATAAAAGATACCAGAGAATACCATAATTAATCAGCAGGTTTTGGTCACTTTTAAGCCAGAGATACATATTTTTTTAAAAAGAGAAAAATCCCAACTTTACTAAACAACATATGGAATCCACCCTATTAATTTCTGATTGAGTTTTCTTTATCTTCTAGGATCCCCCTCCCTATTCCCCATCCCTTGGCCTCTCGTCTCTCAGCTAAAATATCATTTTTCAAAGGTGAAAATATAAAACAATCCTTTATATTTTTGTAAAGTTTTGTAAGGCATCATCAGTTATGGGTGTAGACTGTTCACAAACTTGGGGGAAAAATAAACTGGTAAATTTTTTAAAAGGGCAGAGTTCATTTTTTTTTTCTTTCTTTCTTTTTTTTGAGACAGGGTTGCACTGTGTTGCCCAGGCTGGAGTGCAGTGGCATGATCACAGCTCACTGCAGCCTCAAACTTCTGGGCTCAAGGGATCCTCCAGCCTCAGCCTCCTAAATAGCTATAGGTGCATGCCATCTCTCTTGGCTAATTAAATTTTTTTTTTTTTTTTTTTTGTAGAGACTGGGGTCTCACTATTTTGCCCAGGCTGGTCTTGAATTCTTGTCCTCAAATGATCCTCCTGCCTTGGCCTCCCAGAGTGCCGGATTACAGATATGAGCCTAGGGGAGTTTATTTCTGAATACAGGATTTGATTCTGACTTACTGAACATAGCATGAAAGCTTGAACTTTAAAAGCATGTATAAATAGGGGAATGGCTAAATAAATTATGGTGCATCTGTGTTATGGAATATTATGCAGCCTTTAAAAAAGAACAGTGTAAACATACCACATCAGGATAGCAAATTCAGAGGTCTAACTGGCCAGGCTGGATGTAGGCGTAGGGGATGTGTGAGCTTGTGGTGCCCTGGAGCTACCACAAAGCTCCTGTTTCTGATTGGCCCCATATGAGAATTGGGTATAATGTGGCTGGATCTTTTCATTTTTTAAGGAAATGGAGAATGTGGACTTTTATATGTTGAAAACAAATTCAAAAAATTTATAAAAGGATTTGTGAACTGTGGCCTACTAGTTTACAACTTCTAGTCTAAATATACTGACTTGGAATGATGCCTGAGACAAATTGTTAAGTGAAGACTAGATACTCATAGAACAATACATATAGTATAATATTTTTATTGAAACAAAATACTTTCCCCATTACATATGTTTATAGGTATATATATGTTTGCAGATGCATATAAAAAGGTCTGTAAAATACTTTGAAAATTGCACACTTATGACTGAGGAGGAAGGTGTGATGTGTGTATATTTTCAAGGAGGAGATTGGGGATGTTTAAAGGAGGTTTTTGCTTTTATTCTATATACTTTTGTATTGTTGTTATTTAAAAAATAGTGAAAATGTTTTCATTTATTGTTTAATTTCAAACTGTTTAAAACTGAGTTTTAATGTTCCATTACCATTTAAAACGTTTTCTTGTATTGTCGTTTTCAGGATGTAGACCATAAAGTAAGAAGAAATAATAAAAATGCTTTGGAAGATATTTACTTCTGGCTGGGTACCATGATGGCTCATGCCTGTAATCCCAGCACTTGGGGAGGCCGAGGCTGGCGATTCACTTGAGGTCAGAAGTTTGAGACCAGCCTGGCCAATGTGGTGAAACCCCGTCTCTACTAAAAAATACAAAAATTAGCCAGGCATGGTGGCATGTGCCTGTAGTCCCAGCTACTGGGGAGGCTGAGGCAGGAGAATCACTTGAACCTGGGAGGCGGAGGTTGCAGTGAGCTGAGATCGCGCAACTGCACTTCAGCCTGGGTGACAGAGTGAGACTCTGTCTCTCAAAAAAAAAAAGAAATTTACTTCTTTGGGACACAGCATAGACTCATTTATATCTTATGGCATTGATAGTCTCTCAAAGTCATTGATGAAATGGAAGTATTTCATGTATTGCTGTGACAGACTCAAGTTTATAATTCTAAAGAAAATCAAAGCCCATTTTATTTTAAATATATATTGGTTTTGTTTTTTCATTAATAAATCGATAGTTCTTGGTCATTAAGTGTGTGTTTGGTCACCTTGATTGATGATGCAATGGTATAATCTTGATTCCTTTTATTCTGTCAATGATCAGAGACTTCTCTTAAGTGTAGATGTCTTTGGAATGTGTTTTATCGATCAAGTATTAGATGGATAAATCCATCACTGCTACTGGAATGACAACTGAAAGTAAATAACCTGCTAATTGTTGATTGCTCCATAATTGTACATATTATATAAATGTCTGTACGTTGAAAAATTATTTAGCAGAACAAGTTATCTATTTCCTTGAATTTTCTAAAAAGGAGAAGAGAAAAAAGTAAAAAAAGAGCCCATATCACTTACATGAAAAATATTTGGGGAAACAAAACCATTTATTTCCGATATGAGGTGTATAAAATGGGAATTCCAAATGTGTTTTCTTCTCCGCATTTTGCAATTGTCCATATGCTGCAGAGCTTAAAATTGAATGATTCATAGACAACATGGTGAAATGCTATGTAAGTTCATGCTGCATGTGAACTCTTGTAAATTGCAGTGCTGACATGAACTCAAAACCTTCATCATTCCAATTCATTGTTTGAAAACACATGTTTCAATACCAGAGTGGCAAAACTTCCCTAGACAAAACTTGCTGCTCTGAATCTACACTGCTATTCATGATTTTAAACATCTCCTAACAATTAAATACTTAAACGATGTTACAATCATTCCTCCTGTTTCTTATATTGAATTGTACTATGGAATTTCATTTAGATCTTTCCTCAGTGGAAAGGAAAGAAAAGTGAATGAAACTATACCATTCAAAATATTAAAAATGATCTAGGGCAGAGATGGAGGATTGTTTCATTACCCAGGGTTAACTGAATAAGAGGGAATAAAAGAACGTTGCAGCATTTTATTATCCACTCTCCAGCCTAATGCAGTTGTGGGACTCTTGGCAAAACTGCCGCTTTATCTTAAATGAACTGTAGTATGTTGCAGTACTGAAGTGTTTCGGAAGAACAGGCACTCCATTATTTTTGCAGAGATTACCTGCTTCAAGTGAAACCTATATGAAATCCTTTCTGACCTGTTTGGTATTGTGATATTGATAACCAGCCACACTTTCCAGCCCCTTATCTTGCCTTCTATGGGATAATCTTTTCTTCTGGATCTTAATTCTGCTAATAGCACCCTTGACTGGCTGCCAGACAACAAACACAGGCAGGTGAAAAATGAATGGCTCCAGCCTGACCGCTGATAACTTCCAAAGGCTTTTTATTCTCAGAATTCCCTCCAAAAAATACAAGATGACAGGATGCCTGTCAATTGCATTCCTCTTGCTCTGTTCTGCAGGCACCCACCCGTCCCCGGAAGCCCTCTCCCTTCTTATGATTTATTCCTGTAAGGGGATGGCTAATTAATCTCTGCTCTGTTTGCTGTTTTCTTTCTTTAAAAAATTTAGAAAGTAATATGTATGTGTTAAAAGCTAGAAAACACACAACAGTGTATGAAGTAAAATGTTCTTTATAAAGAAAATGTTCTCTTCTTCATACCTAATGGTTTTCCTTGCAAACAGTTTGGTGTGGATTTTTCCAGACCTTTCTACATACACATAAACATATGTCTTATTTTTCTTTTTAATAACAAAAAATGATGCCAAGCTATTCACGTTGTGTTCTTAATATATCACGAAGATCTTTTCTTAGTACATACAAACATTCTTCGTCCTTATTTTATTGTCTGTAAGATACTCCATATTCAGCATGTAATGTAATTCATTAAATTGGTCACTATTGAGCATTTTTATTGTTTCCAATTTTTCTATATTTTATGTGTAATGCATTTCTACTTTTATTTTCTACCACAGTTAACATTTTTTTTTGTATTTTCGCAATTGTCCAAGAGTTACTTCCAGTTGCTTTTTTAAACCCCCATAGTTTTTGTGTGTTTTGGTTTTTGTGTTATTTTAAAAACCAGGAACATGTGATATAGCTAAATTAAAGGTAGAGTTAGAGAAAGTGATTTCCCATATAACTGGTTAATGTATGGATTTACCTTCTGTCATTCTGAGGCTTATCATAGTTTAAAATTAACAAAACAAGTATGCACCATAGACACACAAAATAATTTTAGAAAAAATTACTTTCTTGATTTATTATCTGTGGAAATGAGTTATACAACTCTAAAAATTCAAAAAACCCAGAAGTTTTATTCTGTGAAACCAATATACCACATTGTATAGGACTTGAACTCTGAAAAGTGCTGAAAACAGCTTACTGCCTTCAGTTTGCAGGGGGCTCTGGAAAGCCCACACTACAGGCAGCACAGGGGAACAACAGCTTGTTGGCTCCAGAGTAAAATTTTGTACTCCTACAAAATTCTCGATGCTTCTGTGACTCCCAGACCTGGGCACTGTATCTAACAATGTAGTGAAATCAATCTCAGAATAAGATTCATTTGGTACCAAAGCAGTGATTTAGGTGGAACATTTGAGCATATGATTATAAGGTAAGTCCTACTAAGGAGGCCTGGCACGATTAGCTTTGCTGGAATATATAAAAGTATCAACTGTTCCTTCAGGGAAATCATTTTAATAGATAACAGCATGTTGTACAATGTTTCATCAGTGATATTTAGATCTAAATTAAGAGCAGTTGTGAGATGGGTTGCCGATTTTTCTTGTGATAAAAGGGAAATAGTTCAAGAAATATAGACCAGATGTTATCTTAATCCAGACCTCATGTAAAAAAGCACACTATGGGACAGTAATAGTAGTCCATTCTACCTGTTTTTAATTTTCCTACTCTTAGACACCCCCTGTGAAAAATAGATTAAACCAACACATCATTTATGCATCAGTACTAGACTGGAGTTCACTCTGTATGGAATGTACAGATTGACGTTTGTAGCCAGCCATTGGTTTTTGATAAATGTTTTAAAATGCTCATTTGGCAGTAGCATTTAAGAGGAAAAAACCCTTAGACAGTCAATGGCTTAGAAGAAAACTTCACAGTTTGGGGATAGTCAAGGCTTCAGCAAAGATTCTTAAATTCATTGCTCTTCGAGCTACAAAATCTAGCATAAATTTATATGAAGTCAATATCAGAAACATGAGTAATAAAAAACTTCTCCCGATCCTGAAAGGTGCTTCTAGCTTTTTTGTATGCATCCACCTATGGCCGTGTTTGCATCTGTTGAGTAGGGAAGCGTGGCTTCATAGGTCACTGGAGTGTGATATCCAGTGCCCTAGGAGGGTATGTGGAGGGGACTGTCAAGGGTTCGTTTTGCAGGAGAGGGGCTTTTCAATCATGTTTCTATCATGGATGCCACCTTATGCCTCTCACCTCACTTAACCTGGGCCTGGGTTAATTGGGGGTATTACAGGTTAAAATCTGATTCTAGCAAGTCTGTGAAAGTTGTATGTACATGTGAGAGCTAGCACAGGGTCCCTTACAGCAGAAGATGGCTGCAGGGACCTGGCAGGTAGCCTAAGTTAGTGAAGGATGGATGGAAGACCAGAGGGCAGAGTCAGGGTCATGGTGAGCTGAAGCGCACATTTAAGGGTGCAAGGGCTCTTCAGCTTCAATTTTTGTTCTTCAAGTTTGCTGGCTAATATTAATAAGTTACTTAGGTTTCTTTGTTTTCAGATAAATTGTAAATCCATTTTAATGTCAAGTATTTTGATTTATTCTGGTTATATATATATATCTCATACAATTTGCCATTTTAGCTGTTTTAAATGTACCATTGAGTGATATTAAATACATGCACATTGTTGTGAAACCATCTCCAGATTTTTTTTCATCTCTCCAAATTGAAACTCTGTACCCATTAAATAATAACTACCCCCAATCCGCAGCCCCTGGCAGCACCATTCTACTTTCTGTTTATGAATTCGACTACTCTAGGTAGCTCATGCATGTAGAATCACATATGATTTGACCTTTCGTGAGCAGCTTATTTCACTTTGCATAATGTCTTCAAGGTTCATCCATGTTGTAGCATGTGTCAGAGTTTCCTTTCTTTTTAAGGCTGAATAAAATTTGGTTGTATGTGTATACCACATTTTATTTTATCCATTCATTCGTTGATGGAGACTTAGGTTGCTTCTACCTTTTGGCTATTGTGAACAATGCTGCTAGGAATCTCCTGGGTTTTAAAACACGTTGGCCTTGGGAAGCATGTCTTCAGGCTGGATTGAGGTCTTGGGTGGCCACTTTGTAACCTGTGTCTGAGGACAAGTGTGTGGTAGCCAGATCATACTTTTCCTCTAAAGGAAAGTAGCCATGTATAGAAAGGGATACTAAAGCAAAAATTTAATGGAGTCACCAGTGGTCCAAAAGAGTGAAACCAGACCGGCATTCTCTTCCTGGGTATACTTTTTCACAGAGGGAGAATTTGGTGCATTGTGATCATGGCTGCCTCCAGGCCTTGCTTGCTTTCTGTTGTGCCAATGGGAGTCACTATGCTGAATGGAACAATTAAGACAACCCAGAGTCCACTCCCTGGAAAGACCCTTCAACTGCTGGCAAAACTCTTCACTACTTTTTTTCTAGGAGAATCAATGCTTTTTTCAAAATGTGATATTTCCATTTTTATTTCACAACAGAGAGGCAAGTCTGCGCAGTAAGAAAAATGAGCCTTTCGGGGCCGCCCACACAGCTCGGCCTCGGCAGGGGGAGTTGTTCCAAACAGCTTCAATAGGGATTACAGCTCAGGATTTACATTTTAAAATAATTAACCTTCTGATCACCAGTGACAGTCTGAGAGCATTTTAATGACCATTGTTGTTTTAATTGGAGTGAAGGCAAAAGCTTTAGAAAACTTTTTTTCTTATCAGAATCTAGGTAAAAATGTGATTTTTGTTATTCTGAAGGAATGGGAGAAAATTACAAATTTTTCTAACTTTAAATTACCTACAAAGATTTATCGTGATCAGAACTATATCTGCAGTGCTAAACACATGCTTGCATACTGTGGGTGCTTGGTAAATATTTATAAATACTGCACTTAACAACTCTATGCAATTGTTATTGGAAGCCATTAGAAGGGTTTCGAAAACAATGAAAGTGTGGGATGAAAAGTACGTCTCAGTTTATGTGTTTTAAATATTCTTTCCAAAATCTATATTTGCTTTTAAAACAAAGACTTAGCCAAAATTAGCTCTTAATGTAAAAAAGACCCTGTCAGTAGTTGCAGCAGGACATACAGGTTAATACTGAAAGAGTGTTATTAGTAATGACCAAAGACCTTTAGCCTCCTGTCCAAAATTCTGTTTTACTGTATAGAATGAGAATGTAAACTCTATCATGTTGGGCTATTTAGTAACTTATTAGTGCATTCATCTTTTCATCATTTGACAGGTGGAAGTAGTAGTTCAGTTTTTAGTTTTAATTATAAGGGATTCCAGATGTAGAATGCTACACAAATTAAAACCAGAGCTGCTCATATGTCCTTTCAAAGTAGGCTGACTTCAAGGTATCTGCTTTTCATTTCAAAATGTTATTAAAGCTATTACTAAGAAATTCATAGTCTTAGCCTGTTCCAATAATTGACACCTTTAAAGTGACTAAACAGATTTAGAGTGTGCAGAAAAGTAAATTTGTCTTAGAGAATGACCCTAATCATCTATTTCCATATAATGGACAAATCAGTGTCCTTGGAACAAGCCTGGGAGTTGATGAATTAAGCTAAAGGGTTCCCCTGTTCCCTCACTCTCAGTTTTACTTTTGCCTTCCCAAATAAATCTTCCTTACAGATACATGCAATTTAGGAGTGAAGATTGAATGATCTGTGCTTACCTGAATTTATGGTTCTGCAACTTTATTTTTGCCCCTTGGAACAAGCAGAAACATTTTCATGGAAACGAAACAACTGAAGCCAGAAACCTTTTGCTTTTTATTTACTTTGATAAGCAGTCGTGGGGAAAGTTCTGTCCACGAAAACTTTCCAGCATCCATTTCCTAGCTCCTTGTTCACTGAACACCTACAAAAGTAGTTTCATAAACAGCGGAGATTTTCAGTAATTAGAAGGATAGCTGGCTGGGCTGATAAATCAGAGAAATAACTTGTTTGGTGTAAACCGAGCCTGTTTCTGAGGCAGAAACGTTAGGCTTTTATCCTCTGGAGTGTGATTGAAAGGGTGAGAAGTTAATTTGGCAGCCTTGCTTCTATGGTTTCATAATGTTTCTCCCCACCCCCTCCCTCCAGCCCCAGCGAAGCCCCGGGATTGCAGCGCTTTGCGCCTGCCCTCATACAAGGCAGGACCGTGACCCGAAACGGAACCCCTCTCCCCAGGGCACATTCTGAGCAGCAACAGCTTGGCTCAAGTGTTTCTTATGAACAGCCGTCGTGAGCACTTGATCTAAATCATGCCATTTCCTTCACAGCGTGGCACAGTTAACAAGTCAGTGCACCAACACAATCTACAGATGGCAGTTCAAAAGGTGCGGGTCCCCCCAGCAAGATAAAGGGCAGGCAGTTCCAGGGGGATGCTCATTACGGGAATGCAGCCGGGGGCTCCGGAGGGGTGTGAGCGCCGAACTGGGCTGCGGATGGGGGGCGGGCTCGGGGAGGGGGTGCGTCAGTCCAACTCGGAAAAGGCATGCGTGTCTTCGCAAATCGAGTCAGTATTGGGAGAGAGATGTTATTGAAGTAAAGTGCAAACAGCTTGCAGAGAAAGGGTACATTCAGCCTGGGCTGCGTCCTTCCTGATTCGGGAGAGGAGTGAGGGTGGTGACAGGGTACAGCACTTACCTTGTTCCATTTATCTGCAACTCTGGCAAGTATAAGGCAATTTCCTGAGCAAAGCCTCCAACATCAAAAGCCGTGGGGGGAGCTCCCCGAGAAGGCACGAGTCCCCCTGGCACTGGGAAAGCGCCCTGATCCGCAGAGGGCCCCGGCCGCCTTCTAGATCGCGGCCTGCGCTCCTCGGCAAATTACATTAGCGCTAATGTCCAGCGAAGAATCTATGAGACATATTGGGCCTTTAGACTTCAAAACAAGCCTAAATTGGAACCACATTGCGGGAATACTTCTTAGCTAACATTTATATTACTTCAGTTACCAAATCCAGACTAAGTCCCCGGACTCGGCAGGGGAGGACATAATATATTAGGAAGTGAGAGGAGGGTGTTCTCTTCTGGTCTCCTTTTATGAAAATGTACAAAAACTTTCCTCGAACTAGCGAGGAAGTGACTACAAGGCCTTAAAATGTGGCTGTTCGGCGGCAGCTGGGGGGTCGCCCCCTGCCCTGGCCGGTCCCATTTGCGAGTCGGCCGCGCCTTGGGGGACAGTTGCAGAACCTGGAGTCAGGCTGCGGGGAGCAAGGGTCAGGTGTCAGGCAGGCAGTTACACACTTAAAGCGAGATTCCGCGGGGCGCAGCGAGCTGTCAGAGGATGAGATCTCCGGAGACCCAATCAGCCTCGCCTACACCGGTCTTTGTAAGCGAATCTCTTTGGGAACCCACAAGACGGTGCTTTACCACGAATTTCAGGGCTCAGGAGAAAGGAACGCTGCTGTGCTGCTCTTTCTAAGTTCTGCTGAAGCAGCTAGTGAAGATTTTTCCTTTCTACACTGATTTTAATGTGAACATACTGAAATGGATAACATTCCTGCAGCTCAGAAATTTCAACAGCAGGACTGTCTAACGGGGCAGATGGTGCCAGCGATACCACTTTTAAAGGCTGTACAGGAAGAATTCAGAGTGACTTTGAGGGGATTCTGTTGCCCAGACTGGTCTGAGGTTTACACTGGTGTAAATGCCCCTACCAAGCGGTTCCCCCATGAGCTCCTCTTCTCTTCCATTTTTATCACTTCACCTTCTATCCCCATGAAAAGAGGGGGTGTAGTGGGGAAGAAATTGGAAGTAAAGCTGAAGGGGATCAGCTAGACAGTGTAAAGTTCAGGTTAGGTGGAGGAGGGCTTTAGTTCTAGCTGCACTTTAGGGCGCAGATTTCACAATGAGTCTCACCTATTAAGAGCCCCCAGCACCATAATCCAGGGACTGCAGCCATTGCCCTTATCAGGTTCCTGAATATCCTTTCACACAAGGAGAGCTTCAAAGTCGCAGAATGGAGGTCAGTGGGCTCATGCACTGCTATGAGCTTCAGGAATTCTGTCTCCCAAGTTTATTTTGACTTGGTATCTCCAAGAAGTGGGTATGACTTTGGAGAGAAAGGATCATAATTATATATCCTGTAATTGAGCAGTATTTTGTTGTTGTTGTTTTTTGTTTTTCTTTTGAGATGAGGTCTTGTTCTGTCATCACCCAGGTTGAAGTGCGGTGGTATGATCTCGGCTCACTGCAACCTCCACACCCCAGGTTCAAGGAGTCCTCCCTCCTCAGCCTCCCAAGTAGCTGGCACTACAGGCACGTGCCACCACGCCTGGGAAATTTTTCTATTTTTTGTGGCGACGGGGTCTGACCACATTTCCCAGGGTAGTGTGCAACTCCTGGGCTCAAGCATCTGCCTGCCTTGGCCTCCCAAATTGCTGGGATTACAGATGTGAGTCACTGTGCCTGGCCTCAGTGTTTGTTGTAGCAGAGGCCCACATTTGCATCCTGTATCTTAGATTTGTTATCATTAGGGGAAATTTCATTGGCCATCTCTTATCTTGATTTTATTTGGAATTTCCACTAGGACATACATAGAAATTATCAGTTGCTTATTGCTTGGTGTTGAAGAGGCTATCAGCTTAGAAGTACCTGTGTGGACTCATTGGTGGTACTATGATGTCTAACATGCAAATTTATGAAAATTGGTCAAGGGTCAGGACTAACTCTGTTTCCCATAGAAATTAGCATAATGCTGTGATCATTGCAGGCTCTCAGAATTTTTATTGGTAATTTGAGTAACAAGTGTTGACTTGCTGGGGAAAATAGAAACAAAATACTAAATGTGTTTACTACAAATCACTGTGAAGTACATATGGGGAAGACTAGAGAGAAGGGAAATTTAAAAGATAAGATGAAAGAGTAAAAGCAAAACTCAGAACTTGCATCAAGTGAGTTTTACTTTTTAAAGTATCACCTTAAGGGATTATGCATTTATACCAACCATGCTGCCATTGCTGAAAACATTCTTGGAAATGCTCATCTGAAATTACCCTCAGACCCAGTTTGCTACTCAAACTAAAGCTACTCAATAGATTAGCTAATTTGCCTTATGATTGCACTTTGCTTTTATCCATTTCCAACTCTGTTATCCACCTTGATCATTTATTTAACTGATTCAGAAGACTTCATTCCAAATGAGCTCTTCAAATATCTGAATCCAGCCTCCAAGAATGAACATGATTTTTTTCAGTGAGACCACTCATGAGAAAGAGACCTCACCTTTGAAGGCAAGTCCAGAAGTGAACATGTATAAATGTTTTGAGCAAGGGAAGCACCACATTCTTTGTGCTATTAAAAACTGTGTTTATTATATTTTGTTCATACCTTTTAGTTAATGAAAAAGCAAATAGTGAATCAAATGGAAGAATTGAAATAAAAACTTTCAGTAACCTCTGATTTCCCTCTTAGGGCCTTCTAGTATTTACTACACTGAATGTATCAGATTTGATGTGACTTCAAAGTACAACTTTTTGTTAATAAGCACCAATTTCCATTGTATTTTTTTCTTTTCTATTATTGCCTCCCCACCAAAAAAAAAAAAAAAAAAAGAACTTTGAGAAACTTTTTGGTTGTATTGGGTTATTGTTCACCACGATTTACCTTCTGCATTCCTCTTCCTGTGGCCTGTGACTTCCCCTGCCTCCAGTATACAGCAGTGTACTTTACTGATTTGCTGACTTTGAGCTTGACCATGTGATGTGTTCTGGCCAATGGGAATGAATCAGTGTGGACCGAGCAAAAACCAGTAGAACTGTAGCCAACCCACAGCCCTCATGAATATGAGCAAGATAAATACATCTGTTGTAAGTCATTGATGTCTTGAGGTTGTTACTATAGCAAAATACAGATATACTGGATATAATTTTATAATGTATCTATACAGGCAGATAAAACTTCAGTTAGTGAGGCTATAAAGAAAATCCTCAAATTCCCAAATTCATCCAGAAAAAGAATATCTAAGGAATTATATCCAGAACTCCAGATCCAAGTGTAATGGTTAAAGAATTCCACAAGGATCAAAGTCTGTGCATTATGTTTATTGGGGAAATATTTGTGACTAGAGGGTGGTCTGGGAATTTCCAGTCATTAAAAATGAACTGCAATCATCCAGATATCATATTTGATAAACAAGTCTTGGCACTTTAATGTGGTAAGCAGCAAGGACTGGCAATAGAGTTTACAAGACAGGTCGTGTGTATTTATTATAGGAGTACAAGTTACATGATGATTTCCAGTGGAGATGACCTGAGTATAATTATCAAGTTATCTATAGAAATAGCATGAAAACTTGGAGAAAGCAACATAGCAACATCAGTCCATTTTTTTCTGTGTTCAGACTTGACTTTAGTTCCTTGGGTTCAGAAGTGAACTGATGCAGGAATCTCTGCATATTTCTTTTGCCTTTCTCTGACTCCAGCCCATCTTTTCTGGTTGGGCTACAAGTAAGCGATTACTATTTTACCTTGGAATAATTTGTAGTTCCATTTATCCCCTTGGGCTGCTTCGTAACCCTTTTACTGTTTACCCCAAGAATACCTGCCAGTGGGGCTTGCGGCTGCAGTGTTTACCCCGAGGTAACTTGGCCACGAGATATCTTTAATTATTAGTTTTGCCTCACTCTAGTATATTGACTTTGGAAACAAAAGACATCATTCTATTTATAGCACTCTGTTTTTAGTAGTGGTATTTCCATTTATAAACTATTGTAATTCTTGATCGCTGAAAATGTCAAATCCTAGAAAACATAGCATTCCTACGTGTGATGTTAACACCGTTCTTGAACAGGTATTGGCAGAAGATTCATTTGATGAATTTCATTTTTTCTTAATTAGACGATTCTGATGTTCTGTTTAGAAATAACTCCAAGAACAGCTTTTAGATCTTATTTTCACATCGAAAATCAGTCAGATTTCGTTCAGCCTCAAAGAGCATGTTTATGTAAAATTCAATGAGTGAGCTGCACTTCTTTTTTTCTAAATGAGAAATTAAAGACAAAAGCTCAAATATCATTGGACAGATCTCCTAGACTAGTGTACCAAATTTTTTTAGTCATCTACGATGTCTTAGCCTGGAGGAATAGTGAAAACTTGGGGGTTTAAAATGAAATAGCCATTATCTCCTTGGTTTGGTAGATGACACAGCTGCATGGGAACTTCCAGGTTCTTTCTTTTGCCCTATTTCTTCCCTTTCATAGATAGAAGACATAGTTTCTCTACTCTGTGGAATTGAGCCATTTTGTGGCTGTAAAGCAAATATTTAAGACTTGGCTGTTGAACTGATTTTTCGGGACTTGCCTATTGATACACAAAAGGATTTTAGAAAACCATCTCTTAAAATTTGGCTTTAGGCGTTTGGGTTGAAGATGTTTATAACCTATTAACTGGTATTTTCATTTTAGATAGATGGTAAGTTAGGCCATAGGAATTTGTCATTTTATAGGTCAAAATTGTTGAATTTGGGCAATTTCATATGATTCAGTCTAAATATCAAAGGATGTTAAAGTGCCAAAACATGTTTATCAAATATGATATCTCGATGCTTGCAGTTCATTTTTAATTATTGTTTCCCCAATAAACACAATGCACAAACTTTGATCCTTGTGGAATTCTTTAAACATTTTACTTGGATCTAGAGTTCTGGATACAATTCCTTAGGGTTTGGCCTCACATATGTACAAAGAGGCAAAAATATTGATTGAAGCATTGTTTGAATGATTAAAAACCAAAAACAATCTGCCTGTAGTTAGGAGAATGAACAGAATATGTTATAAAACTGACAAAATGAATGAACAACAGCTACATCTATCAATTAATCTATTAATTCATCTATTAGTCTCAGAGAGATAATGATTAGTGAATTAAAGCAACTTAAAGATATACAGTATGATACAATTTATGTAATATTTAAAGACACACAAATAGTAACATATATTGTTGTTCCTATATACATATTTAGTAAAATAATACAAACATTCAGGGGAAGGGTCACTGACCAGAGCAGAGAGGAATGGGCTTGGGGAGGTAGCTATTATGTTTTATTTAAAAAGGTCCAAAGAAGCCCTGGAAAAAATTAATAATTTTTTTATTTTGGAGGATAGATATAAAGATATTTATGATATAATTATGTCTTCTTTTCTGTGTGTTACAAATATTTTATAATAAAGCATTAATTTTAAAAAGCCTCTCTTAATGAAACCTGACTTACAAACCTATTGCCTTGTTTTGGAATCCTATTCTGAAAACTAAAAGTTGAGTATTAATTCTTTTTTTTTTGAGACAGAGTCTCGCCCAGGCTGGAGTGCAGTGGCGTGATCTTGGCTCACTTTAACCACCGCCTCCCGGCTGCAAGCAATTCTTCCGCCTCAGCCTCCCGAGTAGCTGGTATTACAGGCATATGCCACCGCGCCTGGCTAATTTTTGTATTTTTAGTAGAGACGGGGGTTTCACCATATTGGCCAGGCTGGTTTCGAACTCCTGACCTCAGGCGATTTGCTCACCTCAGTATTCCGAAGTGCTGGGATTACAGGCGTGAGCCACCGCGCCCGGCCTGAATTCTTTATTTCTTCTTACTTTTCTGACAAAACAATTGTACTTCACTATAGTAGCAAGAGAATGCCTTAGGCTGACTAAGGGGAAGTCATCTTTGTGGAAATAAAAAATTTAAAAATCACTCGGTATTTTCAAAAACATTACTCCAGTCACCTCCATTGCATTAATTTTCTTTTAATGCAGGAGCCAACTCTTTCACTGACTCCAACTTGCCTTTTGCATTTTCCTAAGTAGATCTGAGGCTTATGAATAATCAACATCTCAGAAAGATGAGGAAACATTTTAGCTTGGAACTGATGGAGAAAGTAAGCCCCTGTTTCTATAACAAGATTGTATATTTTGTTCTTGATGTTTTGATGCAGTGTCAGCAGGAGAGCATTTCTAGCAAATTTAACCAAAATGGGCATTCCATGCAAATGCAGGGTAACATTCCGTAAATAGTCTTCTATGAATGAGCAGGTCTTAGGGCTTACGTAAGATATGGCTTTTTGCCTCCTATCTCTGAATTGTGGATGGACATGTTGAAGCTTCTGTGGCCTCTAAACCAGTGTATATGTCAGAAGAGAGGGGATGCATCATTTGGGTTATTTTTGGCCTCAGGCAGCAGGTAGCCTTGAGTCAGCTGGCTTAAACCCTATGGAGATTTATTGCTTCACATTATGGAAAGCCCAGAGGTGGGGTGGTCTCTTGGGTGTGCTCCTTCAGGGGCTCAATGATGTCATGAAGAACCCAGGTTGTTTTCATCTCTATCTTCGGCCCCCCCTGGGCTGGCTGCCACCTCAGGCTGGTAGCAAGACAGCTGCAGCAGTTCCAGGAGTCCCATCTACTGAGGTCAGTGTTCAAGGTAAATGAGACTTTCTTAGGAGTGAAGAAATACTTTCTAGAATTTCCTAAAAAGCAGACTTTTCCTCACATCTTATTAGCCAGAGTTTGGTTGTGTGCTTATCCTGAAACATCCCTGAAAAGGCCAACAGTATTATCTTAGACTGGTTGGGCTTAGTCCCGTACCATGTTCCCAGAAGTAACATGGCTGTGCAGACGATTAGTGGCTAACTAATCAAAATCAGGGTCTGTCAGGAAGAAAGGAAAAAGGAATAGATGGTGGGTAGACAACTAGCAGTGTTCACTACTGTGGCCTGGCATGTGTCTGGGGGTTATTTTTTTTTACCATAATTTTCATTAGATCACTCTGTAAGACCCTGCACTGCCAATAAGTGTACTAAGTAAAATCTGTGGGCTTCTAGATAATCTTTGTGATGCTTAACTTTCTGTGTAATTTGACTGGGCTACAGCGTGCCCAGATATTTGGTTAAACTTTATTCTGGGTGATTGTATAGGGTGTTTTTGGATGAGATGAACATTTAAATCAGTAGATTTCATAATGCAGATTCCCCTCTCTAATGTGGGTGGACTTCATCCAGTCAGTTGAGGGCATGAATAGAACAAAAGGCTGACCCTCCCCTGAGCAAGAGGGAATTCTCTCTGCCTGGCTGCCTTTGATCTGGGATGTTGTCTCTGCAGATTTTGGACTTGCCAGCCTCCATAACTGTGTGAGCCAGTTTCTTAATCAATATATTTACCCATTCTATTGGTTCTGTTTTCTCTGGAGAACCCTGACTAATGTAGTCTTCAAGTCCTAATATCCAGATAGTCTGCCATAAGCACCTTCTATATAGAAATTCTGGGACCACCACTGCCCCCTGCTTGGCAGGGACTCCTTCAGCAAAAGCTCAGATATTAAAAGCAAATGAAATTAGAAGAGGAAAAAAATGTTCCTTTATATAGTGTTATTAGCACATTTATTTCCATAATCTTAACACTTTTTAAAAAATTCACCTTGTTTATATTTTGGGGAATTCCAAGTTTTTTCTCAGGGTACATTCACTTGCCCAATTTGAGATTTTAGGAATATCTTCAAGAATTTTCCAGAAAGTGTTTCCATTTTGGCAGCAGCCAACTTTTCTTTTTTCTTCCTGTGAGTCAGATGAGGTACTTGCCACATTCCAAATTACTCATTTGCTTTGTGAATGTGCTTGTTGTTGTGGTGACCAGAAAATTTGTTGGCTGAGGGGAAAAAAAACTTCTATTTTGTGGGGTGGGGATAGAGGGGTGGACAGAGGAAGAAGAAAGGAAGAGGTTTAAAGGAAAGAAGAGGAAACTCATGGACTATTTTGAGTCTTCTGTGAAAAGAATAGAAGAGAGGAATGCTTGATTTTGGCTGCCAGAGAAAATTTCGCAGGACTTGTGCAATGAAAATAGGGTCACCAGTTGTATTCTCCTTTGTCAGTCACATATCCTTTTCCTGTTTCTTTCTCCAAACACAAGTCCAGATTAAAATCCAAGATCTGTGATCTTTTTCACTGGATGCGGTAAGTCTCTCTTACTGTAGGGAAGTCTGTTCTGAAGCAGGAGGAGCCCACTATATTTGTCATTGAGTTTTTTTACAGGCCACTCTCATAGTAATTACATAAGCCACCTCCCCAAGTCAGGAACTAGGAGGAATGTTTTCAGTATTTGTTTGAAGGAGAGAGGATAAGTGAGATTTTTTTCCTCTGGTTTCATCAGGAATTCTTATAAAATATAATTTAATTGGAAAAACAAAAACAACTTTGGTTTTTTCCCCTGAAGTATCATTCCTTCACCATAACTGAATTAAGGCTAACAAAACAAAACTGTAGCTCTTGTATTCTTGCCCCAGCCAAAGAACTTCAATACCTTCCTCTTTGCTTTACTACATCCAGTGAGAAGTGCTAGTGAACAGGTCAGGCCTGGCCCCTACAGACCTCTTGAAACTGCCTCTGCTACTTCTTCGTGGTGCACCTTAGGCAGGTTCCTTAATTTCTCTGAAATTCAGACTCCTTTTTTTGTAAAATGGGGATAGTAATAGTATCTATCTTATTGGGTCCTTGTAAGATGTAGCACAGAGTGTCTATGACACCAAATGTGTTCAGCCAAAGTTAGATATATACAGATCTATATTATAATTATTATATGAGCTTTATTGGGAGGGCCATCACATAACCATAATTTAGCACTGACTCTGCACTGTCTGCCCTAAGGGAGTGTAACTTTGAATGCAAAACTTGCCTCAGGTTCAGTTTCAAGAAATCATATTCATGGATGATTGCCTGAAAGACGTAGAATCTCTACTTTCATTAAAATATTGTAAATTTTACACTTAGATCAAGTCAGACCATCAGGGAGTACTAAACCAAGATTAGTTAGATATTATTCTCAACAGATCGAAAAGAGGGCAGAAAGAAGTTTGTTAGAGGTAACTAGGCAAAAAATAGAGGAGTTTTGGTGCAGTAAAGGAATTAATGCTATTTCAACTTCTCAATGTTCATCTATTATGAGGAAGACTGCATGTACAGTATATCTGAGACAGGCAGGCTGATACGGGAGTTGCTAAAAGGTGAGAAATAAAAGACAAAAGAAAACAGACTTAAAGGGCATAGTCACCTACTTTAAAGAGGAGGAAAGAGGAGGCGATAATAGCGGTCTTAGTGGCGTAATATGTTTGTTCAGAGTAAGAAGCAAACTGATAAACATAATTTTACATCATAAGTAGTATCTGCTACCTAGTACACAATAACCTTCCACAAGTGACTGAATGACACACAAATTCCTGCAATAGACCCCCTAGTATTCGAAATATAAAGTTTCAAAAAGAGATTGCTTTATTTTCATGTCTTACCTCTTAGGGTTGTTAATCTTCTGTCTAACATTGAGTATAGAATTTTGAGTTCTACAGTTTGCATCATAGGCCCCTAGAATAATAATTTAAACATTGGCATGGCATTTGTCTCAGCTGTCCTTGATCACATTGGATCAAGAAGTTAATATTAAAAAACAAAAGCAATTTCTTCTCTAAGGTGAAACAGATCTAGAAAGGCAGCTGTATGTATGTCACCAGGCTGAATGCTGAATTTGAGAGAGAGAACTTCATTGAATTTGAAGTTATTTGAAGGACTTCAATCAAGCTCATTAAAAATGTTTTAGGTTCTGCAAAAGCCAAAATGTATTTCGCCTCAAGTGCTTTTTCTCTTGGCCTTTAAACTCTGGTGCAGTTGAGGAGAAATTTAATCTGCGTGTTTGTGATTCATTTACACTTAACTCATCCCTGTGTGGTTTCTCAAGGGCTAGTTGGTGTTCAGTAATCTTTGGAGTTTTTTTTTTTTTTTTTTTTTTAGCACTGGGAAGGTGAATTTTGCCCAGAGTAAATGAATTCAAATCCCAAAAGGTTCAGGTTCAGTGAGAAGCTCAGAACCCGTAAAGTTCAGGTTGATTCCACACTTACCAAAAATGTGTCTTCCTCCTATTCCTGTGGGTTTCATACAACACTTTGCCTTGGATTTTGCAGAAGTTTGCATATGCAGGTCCCTGGATTGATATTTGGCTATTCATCCTTGCATATCTCCCTTTCACAGCTGCTCCACCCTCTCCAGAAACGAGAGATTCTTGCTCTCAAAAGACTGACTCTACCCCTACACTTTTCAACTCAGAAGTAAAATTTCCTTTTTCCCTGCCTCATCTGCCAAGGGCAAAAATCCTTGATCCTAAACATACTTTCCTCCCATCTTTTAATGTGTTTATTTTCACTTTAGAAGGTGGCCAAAATTCAGCCTCCAGTCCCCAAACTCCCTTCCTAATATGCCCTTCTACCTAGAAATTCTACTTTTCCTTCTCAGTATAGGAGCTCCCCTGGCCTAAATTCTAAATTAATAATCTAAATTGTGTAGGTAATTATGTATTGGATGTATCCTATTTCTCCAGCGGTTCAACATGGAAGATGCCCATTTTGCATCCCTTTGTAGCAGACATGGTGAACTGGCATTTCAGTCAGTACTGTTTCCTTCTTGCTTTCGGGCAAAGCCCTGACTTTGTGGGGGCGGCCCACACTTCTACAGGACTCAGAAGTGAATCTTGATTCATCTGAACCAATCATGGTTATCCTATTCATCTTGCTGGAGTATGGTTTAGAAAGGGACTGGGTTCCAATCCTGGCGAAAGAGATACAAGGGCTAAGTCTTCTGGGAGCTTCTGGGAAATATTTTCTCACCCTTAAAGGGGAGTGGAGAAACCCACAGTAGAAAAAGCCTCTCTTTCTTCTGTTGATGCCTATTGTTGTGTCTTACATGTTCCTGTTTCTGAGTGTGATGCTTGGAACTGAGCCAGACATTCTATGACCCTGGGAATAGCACACCTGAGGAGAAATCTACTCACTGAGGGCTTCAGAGTAGAAAGATAGCAAGAGTCTGGGACTTTTATGACATTGTTGGGCCACAAAATCAATCAAACCACTCTCTCTTAGGACTTCTTGCTATGTGAGATAATAATATTTCCTTATTGTTCAAATTGTCTTGGTTGGGTTTTCTGCTCCGTGAACCTGAAGGCTTTTGTAATGTTCCTCTTGCTCTCCTGAATGAACTCCAATCAGCTTTGGTTGGGAGAGTATGGGTAGTGTCTCAGGGTGCCAGCTACTCCTCTACCCCTTCATGTCTTTTTCCCCAGATGTAGTAACTTCTCTCCACCCGTGGTTTATGACAGTGGGGGTTGTTCTTTCACTTCTTCTAATTCATCTATCTGAAATTTCTTTTCTGCCCCCGAGCCACTAAATCAGTTCCTCCCTTTAAATCTTATCCTGCGACAGACCCTTTCTCATCAGCGTTTGATTAGCTCCCTGTGATAGCTTGCATGAAGGATGTTCTATAAAAGTGAATTATGCTGTACTATGTTATACTGCTCCACCCTGGGGCCCAGTAGGAATCATGGGAAACAGATGAGCACAGAGGTCAGAGGCACAGACTGCAGAGGAAGCCTGCAGAGGGGTGGCAACATTGTGATCCTCACAGGGACACATGGAAAAGCTCCAGTAGTCTCCAGACTCTCTAAGGTATAAGCTAGAAGTAAAACACTAGTTTATGTGACAGCCTGAGAGCCCCAGGGATGAACTGAGGAGTTTCATCACTATAGATCATAGAATTTTAAATAAGTGTGATATTCCAGAAGCTGAAACGTTCTTTGAAAACAAAACATGCCATAAAAGCCCAAGAATGAGGTCTCCACTGGATGTTTGCCAGATTCGGGCTTTGTTTCCAGTCTTCTTCTGACTCTAAAAGAGTCCCTGTATATGATCTGGTGCAAGTTAAGGAGCCTTGATTCCTATACTGAAAATTAGGTATAAACTTTAATTTGACTTGCTGTGCTTTACCTAAGGGGACACTATAGTAGCTGTAGGACACATAAGTAGCACAAGAGTGACACATGGTCTCATTTCCAGGCTCTCATCACAACTTATCCTTCCACTTCTCTGTGGCTCTTCTTGTTGCACTTCTCCCCGACCTTTTCCAATTAATTCAGTGCTATGCATTCTTAAACAATGTTTGCATTTTCTGTCTTTCTTCATTTGCTCACTTTTGGCAACTCTCTTTTAGGTTCTCCTTAGCCATGTTGCAATCTTCAGACCACATGCCATTTCCGCCTTGAAACTTCCCTAATTTTCCCAAGAGGAAGCTTTGGAGTCAAATCTGGGCCTGTATCTGTCTCTGCTGTATTACCTAGGGATAGACTTTTCTGAGTCTTGGTTTCTTCTTATAAAGACTGGGGATAAAAATATTCAGGGCTGTGGTGAGAATCCATGAGTGGCACATAGTGGATCACCAAAAATATTAGCATATTTTCTTCCTTTCTCTTCCTTACTGAAAGTGATCATTTTTTTTCTTCTATTGGATCTCCCCTACAACTTCTTTGAAACTCTGTCAGAAATTATATTTTTAAAAAAGTTATCTGTGGTCAGGCATGATGATTCATGCCTGCAATCCCAGCACATTGGGAGACTGAGGTGGAGGATTGCTTGAGCCCAGGAGTTCCAGACCTGCCTGGGCAACATAGAGAGACTCTGTCTCTACAAAAAATTTTAAAATTAGTCAGACATGGTGGCGTGTGCCTGTAGGCCCAGTTACTTGGGGGGCTGAGGTGGAAGGATCCCTTGAGCCCAGGAGCTTGAGGCTGCAGTGAGCTATCTCTGAGTTTGAGGCTGCAGTGAGCTATCTCTTTAAAAAAAAAAAAAAAGTATTCCCGAATGATTCCCAAATGTGGACAGGCATCTCATAAACAAATTTGTTTATGAGTGTGTGAGAAATGAGATTGATAATTGAGATAGCTGAGAGTGGAGACAGAGTTTTTCTGGCATTTATTTTTCCTTGGATCATTCAATTTCACTCTTAACATATTCCTTTAAGCCAGGTTGACTATTCAAACCTGTGTGGCTGGAGCCCAATATGAGAGCCCTTCAGGTACCTGATCTTGTATACAATAAGCTCTCTAACTCTCTGACTTTGGGCCAGGCTTTCCTCCTTTCCTTCTTTCACTCTCCTGGCTTCTTTTCCTGTTCTTGGCTTGGAGCCAGCTCCTTGATCTTGGTTCGACTGGATTCTCCGGGTTGATCCCCACATGCTGTCTTGAATGTGGTTCTGTATTTTCACTCAGTCTCTGCTTCTTGCCCCCCTGGACTCTAATGTCCTGCCTGATTAAGCTTCTGGAACCTAACCCTGGTGTAAGCCTCACCCCCTCCGCAAGCCAATCCCAGGAACTAGAACATTCCTTTGAAGATAACTGTATGTATTTAAAGGAACCTCCACCTCCTTTTAAAACTCATGTATACATATAAATAGAACCTTGCTCTAGACTATGTCATAATTAGTGCCTCCTTACTCCACTTTTCAGAATGAACATTCTATTATGGGGAAAGGAACCATTTCCCATTTACTTCAACCCCTTACTGACTGCCCCAAAGTGCTAGATTTATTTATTTATTTTTGAGATTTAAGAGGGTAAAAGTTTCCCTAATTCTTTTTTTTTTTTTTTTTTTTGAGACAGAGTCTTGCTCTGTCACCCAGGTTGGAGTGCAGTGGCATCATTATCAGCTCATTGTAACCTCCGCCTGCTGGGTTCAAGTGACCCTCCCTTCTCCCGAGTAGCTGGGATTACAGGCACACACCACCATGCCCAGGTAATTTTGTATTCTTAGTAGAGATGTGGTTTCACCATGTTGGGCCAGGCTGGTCTTGAAATCCTGACCTCAAGTGATCCGTCCGTCTCAGATTCCCAGTTGGGGGAAGTCAGGCCTGGCCAGTTCCCCTAATTCTGCCACTAATTTTTTTATCATCTCAGATCATCTTGAAGTCTCATCTTGATGGCTCCACGTTGCTTCCTCTTTGCTCTGGTCATTAGATTCTTGCCTGGGTAAAAATAGCCCTCTGTGTTCCAGGTTTAGGCATATGGGTTTGGATCTCCCAGTTTCTCTTTTGGTCCATCAAGGCCAAGTAAGAAAGCTGGTGTGCTCCTTACCATGACCTTGGGTCTTTGACCACACACACACACACACCCCCACCCACCCACACCCACACACACACACCCTACTTTACCTGGGTTAGAACCAACAATGACAGCAGATTTGGGAACACAGTCACTCAGGATATTGTTTCAGCACGGATTCCACGTGAATCTGGGGAGGCTTCATTCTGCCACTTTTATAGTCCCAGGTCATTTGTCCTAAATTTCTACTATTTCAAATCCTCTGTGATTGAATCTTAGTAATTCCTGCCTATTTAGTTTATCTGATTTAAAATGTTAAGTACAGTTTCAGGTGATGGTTTCTATCACCAGAATTATTTGAAGGCTAATCTGGTTAATAGACTCTTGTCCTCCCAACAAGTTATCCTCATCTGTTTCCCTGGTTACTTACGATTCTGCCTTGGATAGACTCAAAGCAAAATTACTCTAAAAGGGCAATTGCATACTCTGTCTAAACTACTGACCTATTACTTTGCAGGAACTTCCATTAAAATACAGCCATATGCCACATAATGACATTTCCGTCAATGACGGACTGCGCCTGTGATGGCGGTCCCAAAGATCGGAATCAAGCTGAAAAATTCCTATTGCATAGTGACATCCTGATAATCCTGACCTTGTATAGGCCTAAGCTAATGTATGTGTTTGTGTCTTAGTTTTTAACAAGCAAATTTTAAAAGTAATAAAGAAAATTTAATAGAAAAAAGCTTACAGAATAGGGATATAAAGAAAAATTATTTTTATACAACTGCATAATGTTTTAAGCTAAGTGTTACTACAAGAGTCAAAAAGTTAAATTTAAAAGTTTATAAATTAAAAAAGTTACAGTGAGCTAGTTTATTATCGAAAAGAGAAAAATTTTCAATAAATTTAGTGTAGCCTAAGTCCACAGTGTTTATAGTCTATGGTAGTGTACAGTAATGTCCTAGGCCTTCACATTCACTCACCACTCACTCACTGACTCACCTAGAGCAACATCCAGTCCTACAAGCTCTCATGGTAAGTGCCCTATGCAGAGGCGCCATTTTTTAATCTTTTATTCCATATTTTTACTGTATCTTTTCTATGTTTGGATGCGTTTAGATATACAAATACCATTGTGTTATAATTGCCTATGGTATTCAGTACAGTAACATGCTGCACAGGTCTGTAGCCTAGGAGCAAGGCCACACAATGTGGCCTAGGTGTGTAGTAGGCTACACCATCTAGGTTTGTGTAAGTACACTCTATGATGTTCACACAGTGACGAAATAGCATAGTGATGCATTTCTCAGAACATATCCCTGTCATCAAATGATGCATGACTGTATTATGCTAGCTCCCTTCCTAATGGGCTACCAAGGCTTGATTTCTTCACAGTTACTTTCTTTTAGCCACCTTTGAGATGGATAAGGTGACAGAAACAGCAATCACTCATATTTCCTTTGCTTTTGCTCCCACCTGTTGGTGCATGGGTCTTGCTCCCATCTCCTAGTGATATTCCCCTAAGTATCTCTGGGAATCCCTAGGGAAGGCCTCACACGTGGTTGCAGTCCAGCCCCATCCACTTTGACAGGTGGTGCTGTGAGACTCTGAGCACTGTGGTCACTGGCAGGTAGGTAGTGGTACTGCACTACTGGACGCTGTGTCTGCCACAGGATGGATGGGGGTGGAGAACTTGTACTGCTCCACCAGGTGCTGCAGGCTCCATGGACACCACCACTGCTCTCATCCTCAGCACCCTCTGATGGGTTATCTGCTGAGCACCAGTATCTCACCGCAGGAAAGCAATGGAGCTCTAGAACTGCCGAAGCTGCACAATGTTTGATTTTAGACTAAGAAAGAGTCCTCCTGTACAATTCACTCTGTCAGAGGGAGTCCTTAAGGGTTGGGATGCTGCTTATTGAATTTAAAGAATGAATTGTTCTTTCAATATTTAATCATGGTCCCCAAATCCAATAGGTGGCTCAACCAGAAGACAAACTCAAGTGACAGACATTATATTGCACCGAGAATTGCTATTGCCTTGCCAACTAAAGCTTTCTATTTTGTTAAATCTTCTTATGCTTGGCTTCTTGATATTTTGCATTAACAAAAGAGCTGCTCCACTTGTTGTCCTACTCGTTGGTTCTCCAGTATACTTGGAGATTTTCAAGGGCAAGGAAGCCCAACTCAAAAGAACTTAAACAGTGAGAAATCTTCTCATTTCCCATTAGAGGAGGCCCTGTAGTCGGGCAGCTCCAGAGTTGGTAAGTCACAGACCCTGGTTCTTCCCATTTTTTTCTCTCTGCCACTTTCAGCTTTTTAATTCTATCCTCAGACTAATTCCCTTCAAGGTTGCAAGAGCATTATGATGTTTACTGTTGTCTGACATAGAGAAAGAAGAGGCTGCTTCCTCCTAGATGTCTCTACGAGCAAGGAAACCTTTCTCAGACTTTCTCTCACTACTCCTCCAACCCCCAGCAGACTTTTCTCATCTCATTGGTCAGAGTTGCATCTAATACTCATTGCAAAACCAGTTCCTAGCAAGGAGAATGGAATTAGCATGACTAGTTTAATGAAGCACAGGCTATATATAGTGTATGGATTGCCCGGAGAAAATCCAGGGTTAGAAATTCTGGGTAGACTGTGGAAAGCAGTTTGGAGATTTCTCAGAGAACTTAAAACAGAACTATCACTTGACTCAGCAATCCCATGACTGGGTATATATTCAAAAGAAAATAAATTGTTTTACTAAGAAGACACATGTGCTTGTATGTTCCTCACAGCATTATTCACAATAGCGAAGACATGGAATCAATCTAGGTGCCCATCAACAGAGGACTGGATAAATACAATATGTTATATATACATTATGGAATACTATGCGGCCATAAAAAAGAATGAAATCATGTCCTTTGAAGTAACATAGATGCAACTGGAAGCTGTTATGCTAAGTATAATAAATTAATGCAGGAACAGAAAACCAAATACCGCATGTTCTCACTTATAAGTGGGAGATAAACATTGGATGCACATGGACATAAAGATGAAAACAATAGAAACTGGGGATTACTAGAGTGGGGAGGGAGGAGAGCAAGGGTTGAAAAACCAACTATTGGGTACTATGCTCACTGCCTGGGTTATGGGATCCCCCCCAAACCTCAGCATCACAAAAGGTACTCATGTAACAAATCTGCACGTGTACCCCCTGAATCTAAAATAAAAGTTAAGATTATTAAAAGAAAAGGAAAGAAATTTTGGGTAGATAATCAACAAAGTTGACTACACCTGTGCATGACCAGCTATGGCTGAATCCTTGTGCTCCCAAGAAAAACAAATAAATGAACAAGATGTTTAGTCTTTTCTGCATTCAACAACTATAGCTAAGTACAGCAGGTGTCTTGACTTGCAGAGAAGCAGAGGAATTGACATCTTTCACCTTCAGGGGCTTTGGAAGAAAACGCCCCACCTCCCGTGTGTCCTGTAAGGGCGCTTAGTTCTGGGGAACTCTGGAAGGACTGGGGGTGGTTCTTCCAGGTCCAGACGGGGACTGGGAAGTATGTGGAGGCTGCCAGCCTCCTGGAAGTCTTATAACCCTGAGCTTCACTGAGTTTGAGCTGGGATTCCTCAAGGAAGAGATGGAAGTCAACCTGCCGGGAGGAGAGGAAACACTTAAGTGAGTGGAGCAGGAATGGGCTCTGAGGCCTAAGGTGGTTTTGATTATATATTTTTGGTTCATTTTCAGGAAGCTCGGGGAGTTTCTTTGACTTGAAAAGGACATTTTTTTTTTTTTTTTAGTACCAGAAAACAACTTTCTAAGAAGTATGAAGTATTTTTCAAGTTTTGACTCTCTCCTCACCGCCTGTGCATTTCCACTCCAAGGGAAACACTACTTCCTCCTTACCTGAAACTCTTGCTCTGTGTATCTGGTGAACAAAGTTTTGAGTTCTATATTCTATAAACTCTCAGCAGGATTTTGAGATTGATGTGGTCTTGTAACATCAGGAGTTTTGCAATTTATTGAAGATACAACATGTTCACATGAGAAAGAACTGGTCTGAGTCAACCAGCTGACACCTAGTAAGCATTTAACATATTATATTGCAATCCTCTACTTGTGCATTTTTTTTACTAGTCTTCTAAGAGCTCAGGAAAATGGTGATTATGTAATAATTATATTTTGTAGACATTAAACAGTACAGGCTTTGAGGTACAGCAAATAAATACACAAACCATCAAATCAGTTCTGAATCTTGGCTTTACTCTGTTCTCATTGAGTGACATTCAGAGTTAATGAATTTGGAGCTTAGTATTCCTTATCTGGAAATGGGACATTATTCATTTCTAATACTTCCCCTGCCCCCAGTACATACTGTGTTCAACACATATTGACTGTCCTTCCTTCCCCATCAAATAATGTTCTGGTGTCTGAACATACAATGTGTGACAATTGAAAGGACCCTCTTGATTTATAGAATATTTGCGAAGAAATGTGTTATCAGGGCAACCACCCCCAATATTTCACATAGGTTCTTTTCTATTTCCCTAAGTGTCGGCCGGTCTGAGAAATAAAGGGAAAGAGTACAAAAGAGAGAAATTTTAAAGCTTGGTGTCTCGGGGAGACATCACATGTCGGCAGGTTCTGTGATGCCCCCCAAGCCGCAAAGCCAGCAAGTTTTTATTAGTGATTTTCAAAGGGGAGGGAGTTTATGAATAGGATGTGGGTCACAGAGATCACATGCTTCATAAGGCAATAAAATATCACAAGGCAAATGGGGGCAGAGTGAGATCACAGGACCGGGGCAAAATTAAAATTGCTAATGAACTTTTGGGCACTCATTGTCATTGATAACATCTTATCAGGAGACAGGGTTTGAGAGCAGACAACCGGTCTAACTAAAATTTACTAAGTGGGAATTTCCTCGTCCTAATAGGCCTGGGAGCACTACGGGAGACTGGGGCTTATTTCATCCCTTATCTGCAACCATATAAGACAGACATTCGCAGAGTGGCCATTTTAGAGACATCCCCTTAGGAATGCATTCTCTTTCTCAGGGCTGTTCCTTGCTAAGAAAAAGAATTCAGCGATATTTCTCCCATTTGCTTTTGTAAGAAGAGAAATACGGCTCTGTTCCTCCCAGCTCTCAGGCAGTCAGACCTAATGGTCATCTCCCTTATTCCCTGAACATCGCTGTTTTCCTGTTCTTTTTTCAAGGTGCCCAGATTTCATATTGTTTAAACACACATGCATTATGAACAATTTGTGCAGTTAACGCCATCATCACAGGGTCCTGAGGTGACATACATCCTCAGCTTACGAAGATGATGGGATTAAGAGATTAAAGACAGGCATAGGAAATCACAAAAGTATTGATTAGGGAAGTGATAAATGTCCATGAAATCTTCACGATTTATGTTCAGAGATTGCAGTAAAGATAGGCGTAAGAAATTATAAAAGTATTAATTTGGGGAACTAATAAATGTCCATGAAATCTTCACAATTTATGTTCTTCTGCCATGGCTTCAGTCGGTCCCTCGGTTTGGGGTCCCTGACTTCCTGCAACATCATGTAAACCAAAGATACTATATATATGAAAAAGAATACAGTTATGTATTTATTTATCATGGATAATGTCAACATGGGGCTTTTATAGTCTGGTATATCCTGAGTTTTAAATCATGGAGTCAGTTTTATGGCTGAAAGAGACTTATTCTTGTCCTAGCCATTCCAACACTGTAGCCAATATGGTCTTTCTAAACTCAAATCCAATCATATCATTTCCCTGCTTTAAACTCTTGAATGAATTCTTATTTTGCTTTGTAAAGCAGAAGCCTATTTATCTTGTTTACTATTCTGGTAACTCCAGAGCCTACAAAAATGCCTGGCACATAGTAAGGTCAACAAATAGTTCCTGAGGGAATGAACAAAGTCCAAAGTCCTTTTGCTGATATCTAAGGCCCCTGATGATGGGTCTTGCCCCTATCTCCCTTTCCATTTCCTCTATCCCCACTCCCTTTTCAGAAACCAGATGTAGTAAACTACTTGTGTTTTCACAAGAGGCTGTGACAGCGACTTTCCAGGCCTCTGCCTGGGCTGTGCAATCACCTTGGGTGCTGTTCTCCATCCCCACACTACCCTCTGAGAATGCTAACTCCTATAGGTTCTTTATGGCTGTGCATTAGATGTCACTCCCGCTACTGTATGCTCTCCTCCTGTGCACCTCAGAATGGATCAGAAGCTCCTACTAGGGACTGCTATGGCATCTCCTATTTACTATTTTATAGCACTGATCACACTTCATTGAAATTGGTGGTTGTGTTTTCTGTCTCCTCCACCAGACTATAAATATTACGAGGGCAGGCCTGTGTATTGATACCTAATAATAAAAATCTGTTGAATAAATAAATAAATCTTATGGTTCAAATCCATCATTTTATTCTTGAGGAAGCTGAGGACCAGATAAGTGAGTGGACTGTCTAAAGCCACCAGCATGCTGGCATCATGGAAGTGAGGCCTTGAATTAAGCTGCTCAGCTGTCCAGTGTTTCCGTGGCTAACTTGCTCTAATACCCAGCTAACATTGTCCCAGAAACTGCAGAAAAACTATAATTGAATGTTTGAAAAATGTGGTTTGGAACTCAAATAATTACATAATTGATTCAAAAGCCAGATACAAAGGATTTTTTTTAAAATCCTCTATTATTTCAAATTATTCTTATCACTGTTTTCCTCCATTGTCCTGGAGCTATTGAAAGAATGTGACATGATAGTGTACTCACTGTTGTTGGAGGCCTGGGTATCTGTATGACAGCCAGGATGTAACTCCATTCTGGCAAAATCTGATGTTATCACTTGGAGTTTTGTTGCACTGAAGTTAAGACATTTTCTGCTGCAAGGATCCTGGTGGAAAAACATCCAGATATCAGATACCTTTGTTCAGCAGTGCCAACTAGCAGCATACTCAGTTAGAATGAGAGCAAAGGAAAAGTGGGATGGTAAAAAAAAAAAAAAAAAAAAAAAAAAAAAAAAAGCAGAGGCTTTGAAATCTTGAAACCCTGCTTTGAATCCTACTTTACAACTTTGCAAACTTTGGCATAATATTTTTTTCTGAGCTTTTGTTTCTTCATCTGTAAAACGGGGCTTACTGGGGAGATCATCCAAGAACTAGCATGTATAAACATCCTATTGCAGTGTCTGGCTGGAATGGGTCTTCGGCAAGTGTTGGGTCTCTTCTCTCCTTATGTAGAAATGCCCTATCACAGTCAGTTTCCCAATTCAGGTACTGCAGAGCAAAGATCTTCATCAGAGTGCTCAGTCTAGGAAGCTAGTCAGTGTTCAGTAAATACTGGATAATTAATGATCATAAAGGAGATGCATTGTCACTGAATAGCTAAATTCTTGCTTCAAAGAACCTGAGGTTACTGTCTCTTTTATCTGTTTTCTACTGGGATATGTGTTGGAGATATATTTACTTATGTCTTCTAGACATTACTGTTATACATACATATATACCTACATGCATACACACTCTTCAGAAAAACAGCAGTCTGGTTTTATTACAATAATAGGATAAGACAGATCTTTGTAAAAAGGATCAAAGAATCTCTCAACAGAATATGGATTTTTCCATTTTCCTTGCTTAGATGAATGAATTGGATTGATTTAAAAAGAGTTGGGGGTCTTCCATAAAATGCCTGACAGAGTCACTTAGGGTCTGCATCGAAATCTGAAAAAATTTGGCTGAACACCAATTAGGAATTGCTGGGGATCTTAGACACATGACTCTACACCTGTCAAAGACTTTTCTTTTCTTTTCTTTTTTTGAGATGGAGTCTTGCTCTGTCATCCAGGCTGGAGTGCAGTGGCATGATCTCCGCTCACTGCAAGCTCCACCTCCCGGGTTCACGCCATTCTCCTGCCTCAGCCTCCCAAGTAGCTGGGACTACAGGCTCCCGCCACCAAGCCCAGCTAATTTTTTGTATTTTTTAGTAGAGACGGGGTTTCACTGTTAGCCAGGATGGTCTCGATCTCCTGACTTCGTGATCTGCCCGTCTCAGCCTCCAAAGTGCTGGGATTACAGGCATGAGCCACCTCGCCCGGCCCTGTCAAAGACTTTTCTTGAGGTAGTTTGGGGGATTTCCTTGGGGAAAGTATTAATATTGACCTACTCTGACTACTATTACTTATACTAGTCTCTTCTTATGCTAACACATGCTGTTTTTGGAATGTACACTCTTGACATTTAATTATGTACTATCTTGTATGTCCTCCAGTAACAAGGTTGTAAGTTTCCCACAAGGACCAGACCTTTATGTTGAAGCAGTACTGGGACTTCCAAGGAGTACAAAATGTAATAGTTCATTAATTGGGTAAGTTACAACATCATCTATGGTTTTTCTTTTCGTTTTTTTTTTTTTAGCAACTCATGAGCAGATTTTCTCCCCATATTATAGATGGGGGAAAAAAGACTTGCACAAGCTCAAAATGTGCAAGCTGGAATTACCATGAAAACCTTGGCATATAGCTATTGTTTGAGGCCATTGTCTTGGCAGGATTCCTTTGGGAAATGTAGCAGGCACTATAATTTTAAGCCAAAACAATGTGAATTCTAATTTGTTTCTTCTCATTTAAAAAAAATGAATGTGGAAAGGAACACTTCTGATAAGCAATGAGACAAAGATATAATATCAGGTGAGGGGATGAAGTGCAGAAAAACCAAAACCATTTAGTAAATGGATTGAAGCTAGCCAGAATTTCACTACATTTTAAAATGTAAGCCCAGTGTAATACAAAGGAATATGTGTCTTACTATGTCTTTAGTAAAGGCCATTTAACACTGGGAATCTTTCCAACAGTGTATTTCAATAACAGTAACCCTTCTTACAACATTTGGGGCATGCCACTTTGAAAGTCGATACTGTTCAGTGTCTACTGAAATTGCTCATTTGTTCTCTGTAAGGTGTATATAAGGATGATCATATAAATTATCTTTCACACTGGGACATTTTTGAGAGTGAAAGGAAAAGCCATTAATAGTTGTGCCAGGACAATAGGCATAAATTGAAACTATCCTGGGAAAACTTGAGAGAAAGATACAGAAACTGACCATTATAGAAATATAGACTCTTATGGTGTATTTAGAGAAATTGTTATTTTATATATTTATGTGTATGTATTTATATACCCTTAAAAGAATAGTAACCAAATTATTTAACTTATTGTGGTGATGGAATTGAGCTGAATCATCTACATACTCTCAACTAGTCCCTTTGTAACTTAGACCTTGCATCTGTAGGTCTATTGCATACATTCACCTACTCCAATGCAAAGATCACAGCAGGCCTACCCAGAGATTGAACCCACAATCTCGCTTTCATCAGTTTTGTTTGTAATCAGTTTTAGGTCCTGTAGGGCCCTATCAGTGGGCTGCATGCTAGACTATAAGATCAAAGTAAAATCACAGAGGGTTCTGAGCTTTTCTGTAAGGCCCCGGATTCTAGTCCTGTCTTTATCAGTAACTAACTGTGATTTTTGGCAAGTCACATACCCTCTCTGTGTTTTTGTTTCCTTATCTCTAAAATGGGAGCAATGCTATCTGATGTGCAGACCTCAAAGCTTTGTTGGGAGGATGCAGTGAGGTGATATATGGGGAAGCCTTCTGGAAAGTGCTATACATACGTGAAATGTTATCATAGGAAAGAAGGGGTGACATGAGATGTGAGGGGAAAACAGGGCTTTCAAATCTAGCAGGCCTTGTAGATTAGGCCTGTGCAAACAAATGATGAAAATAAAGACAGGGAGAGGCATTATACTCTATTTTATGAATAAGAATGGGGAGATTGAGAAAAGTGAGAACAGGGAGTGTAGCCAGCAAGCACGAGGTAGATAGAGTGGGACGGCATCTATACATTCTTCCTATATCACTATTTAAAGTCTGGAAAGACCTCATTAAAAATGAACATGTTGGAGAAATACTCATGTTAGACTCTAAATTTCTAGGCTGTGGGTATATACTAACTCACTCTGATTGAGAGGATTGGCTTTATTTTGCAACAGTAGGAATTAGAATACCATACCTGCCTTTCTTGTTGAAATTTTGTCAAGATAAAACAAAATAATTTATGTCAAATTGTTTTTGATGAACTGCATGATAAACTATAAATTACAGTACAAAATAATAACTTAATATGGTGACTACTGATGCTAGTTATTATTATAGTAAGAGTTAGGTTTATTGTTTTCTTCAAAATGATTACTGTATACATTCTTTAAATTACAAAAATCAAATGTGCTCACAAAAATTTAGATATACCGAAAGGTATAATGAAGAAAATAAAAGTCAAACATAATCCCGTTACCAAGAGATAAGAATTAACAATATTTTGGTGAATGGTCATCCAGACTTTTTTGGTTTTTGTGAATAATTAAAAAAAATCAAAATTGAATCATTAATTTTTCACTCATTCTTTAAGTTGTTTGCATTTATGTATTAATAGATAGAATGCTAATCATGTAGTTTATAATTTCCTGAGGGAATTCAAACAGATGATTACTATATAAAATGAAGAATGCCATGATGGGGAAGCAGTGGGTGCTTGGGAGCACTTAGGAGGAGCTCCTCTCCTAGGCTTAGGGAATCAAGGGAAGCTTCCTAGAGGAAGGGACCTCTAAGTTGAGATCTGAAAGATGACTAAAGGTAACTAGACTGTAGTGGATGTTGTGGTGTACCACCACATACCTCTTTAAGGACTGGGCCACTTATCCCCCAGGTGGCAGTAGTCTTGCCTTTGATGGCTCTTAGCTAAAGTCCTATCCAGGAATTGCCTTCTGCTGAAGGAGGCTGCCTTGCTCAAGGTTATCTCATCTCCAGGGACAGGCGCGGTAAAAGGGCCACCTCCTTGCCTCAATTAGGACAATTCTGAAGGGCCATCCTAGTTCCAAAGCTCCTCATACGTTTGGCTGAGGCCTCAGTTGCACCTCCATGGCAGTTTAACTTTTCCCTCTGCCCAGTCCTGCCTCCCTTCTTCTTTACAGATGTTGTTCCCAAGAATACTGCCCAACAAAAATCCTGCACACAAATAAACCCTCTCCTCAACATAGGAAAAGAATGGTAATTATGGTGAGGATGCAGGGAGTATGTTACTAAAAGATGAAATGGCATGTTCAAGGCCTAGAACTGTTGCGGGGCGGGAAAGCAAGGATTTTTATGAAGTCTGGAATGTGTAATTGAAGTCAGTGGAGGAGGGACATGATTCCAGAAAGAGGATCAAGTTCTTGTAATCCATGTTACGGAGATGGGGAATTTGGACTTTAAAGTAAGGCCAATGGGAAACGCTTAAAGGTTGTATATCATGGAAGAAATATGATCTGATTTGTGCTTTTGAAGGATCATTTTGGCTGCTCTGTGGTGCCATTAATGAAAACTCTTGTTATCATGATCACTGTATTTTTTATTAGAACATTGGAGTGACTCATGATTCTTTCTGCATGTCATACCTTTATAGAATGTATGGCAAACTGCAGACCCCCCAGGTAAGTCATGTAATAAACACCAGTATTGTAGCAGTATTGTGAAAACTGAAACTCTGAAGGGATTCAATCACAGTGCTTCAGTCTTTTTTTTTTTTTTTTTAACTTGGTTTACACTGTTTTAAGTATTTGTTGAGCACTAACTACTTGCCAGAATGCACTGTGCTATTGCTGTGGAGGATTCAAGACAAAAGCTCCAAGAAGAATGCCATGCCTGTCTTTTCCATTGCTGTACCCACTGTAGTGCCTGACAAATAGTGAGGACTTAATAAATGAATAAACAAAGGAGGAGTCTCAGAAACATGGGCAAATTACTTAGTCCTCATGATCACGAAATGGATAGTAGTGGTGTCTACCTCTTCAGGTTGTTGTGAGGGATAAGTGAGGTGATGTAGACAAAACACTTAGTTCACAGGCTTAATATTTAGCAAAAATCATATTTACTGAAATCATTCAAGGACTGCTTGTTATTCTCAGTATTCATAGAAAAAAGTTAAGACCTTAAATGATTACCACCAAACTTCTGAGGTCAATTTCTCTTTTGTCCTATTCACCCTGTAATATCACTTCAAAAAGAAATGTGATTTGAAACCAGGTTAATAGATTCATTCACTCATTACTTTATTCAACGAATTGGTTTTGAGGCATCCGAAGTGCCAGATATAGGTTATACAGTGGGAACAGAATAGACACCATCCTTGTTCTCTTGGAGCTTATAGTCTAGAAGGGAGATGTTAAAAGAAAATCTCATAAATTATATGAACCAAAACAGTCTGCCATGAGAGAGAATAATAGAAAGAAGCTAATTTTGATCTGGGAATCAGGTAAGGCCTCTCTGAAGAAGTGACCTTTGATCTGAGAACTAAGAGTAGGAGTTGCATTAAGGATAGGGATAAAGCACTCCATGCAGAAGGAAAACCCTGTGCATAGACCATGGGGTAGAAAAAATGCTTGGCCCATTAAAAGGACAGAGAAAAAGCCAGCGTGTCATAGTGGAGAAAGGTGAAGCTGGAAAGAAGGCAGGAAAAGATCTTCCAGGGCTTTTGTTGCCACATGATCTTCATTTATCCAGACTAAAAGGATACACAAAATGACTAAAATCTGACTGCTCTCTATATCAGAGTAAGTTCTTGATGCCTGTTAAATAGGAGGACAGGGAAACTGCAGTCTGAACAGTCACATCTAAGTCTTGGGAAAAACTGGCTATTTTTTTCCCCATGTGGTCACCACAATGAATGAAAAAGCATATAGCAAAGGTGCTTAGTTGTTTGATGAGAGCACTAATATATTTGCAGAAATATATTGCATATCGTTCTACCTACATTTCTACCCCTGAATAAAGTGGGAACTATTTGAAAGTCTTTTTCTGCTTCCCTACTGCCCAACCCCCTTTTTTCTTGCATTTCTTTCAGCAGAAACAATCAATGGGAGTAGGGGACAATTTAGAATCAAGATGCTGCGGTGGTTTCCTAGGAAACTCAGGAGAATTTTGGGTGCCATAAGTGTTTGGGTAGTGGCTTGCATAATGGATTTACTTAGAGAGGCCTCCATTTCCCTCTCAATGATTAGAACAACCTGTGTTCTGGAATACAGTATTTAAACAGTGAGATTGGCATTGCTATCTTCCAGGATGGTGAAGGTTTAATTAACATTTGAAAATGCTTTGAGATCTTTGGATAAAAGTGTTCTGGAAACATGAAGTGTTATTATCTTTGGAGTGATATAGGTCACGTGACACAGGAAGTGGCTTTGAAGGAAAGGAAAACCTTTCATCAGGCAAACTCCTTAGGGTGGTTTGAACCTGTTTTGAGTGACTCAACATGCCTGTATCATCTCTCCCTGGACTGTGAATGAAAGGAATAACTTGGCCTACAGCTTAGCAACTGCCACCATCATTAACTGAAAAATTTAGTAAGCTTGTATGTTAAACACTCTACAAATTATGCAGAATCCTAAAGTATTTAGCGCAGTTGTCCCTTAGTAAGCATTGAATAAATATTAGCTGTTACTATTATTGTTATTGGCGGTTACTGTTATTATAATATTAACTGTTACTATTATTGTTATAGTTGAAGACATTTGGACTTTTCTGTGAATTTAATGCTCTTTAACCAAAGAACTTAGGATTCTTCAGTGGTAAACCAACTTTACTTTCATTTTCGAGACTTGGTAAAGAGCAAAATAAATGTAAACTGTTACTACAGAGACCCTAATGTGAGGGCTACAGATAAGGCATGTTTAGTGTCTGGAACCCTTCCTGGAAGGTTGGGTACCTAGTCTTTCCCTTTCCCAAAGCAGAAATTAGGTTTCCTAACTTTAGTTCCTTGATGAATCCCCAGGGTCTTAGTAGACAGGATTTCAAAGAGAACACTTTAAAGTAGTTCCAATTTATTTAAGAGTAGACGTGCAGAAGGATTTCATCCTGTTCCTTCTATTAACTTACGTGTCTTCATAATACTGCCTGGAAATGTAGAAGACAGGGCAGGGGTGGGGAGTGGAGAATAGGAATATGGTTCATTTGAAAAAAGTTTATTTTTGAGGAATATATATGTCAAACCAAACCTGTCCATGTGTATTTGTGAAATTAATTTTACCAGCTAGAAGACCCAGGGGCTTTGTAAATATACAAATTTGCCGCAAATAATACACACACACACACACACACACACGCACACACGTATTTATGTATTTTTTACTAAGAAAAACTGGCAGGCGTGGTGGCTCGCGCCTGTAATCCCAGCACGTTGGGAGGCCGAGGCGGGCAGATCACTAGGTCAGGAGTTCTAGACCAGCCTGAACAATATGGTGAAACCCCATCTCTACTGAAGATACAAAAATCAGCCAGGCATAGTGGTGGGCACCTGTAGTCCCAGCTACTTGGGAGGCTGAGGCAGGAGAATCGCTTGAACCAGGGAGGCAGAGGTTGCAGTGAGCTGAGATCGCGCCACTGCACTCCAGCTTGGGCGACAGAGCAAGACTCCGTCTCAAAAAAAAAAAAAAAAATTAAAAACTGCTTTGGTAGAACAAGGCACACGAGGGAAGGAGGGAGGGGACTAAGAAAAGGGTGTCCGCAAGAGGCTAACGGGTCTAGGGCACAGGAGAGGCCGGCGGGGCATGCTGGGAAGGCAGCTGCCCGGAGCATGCCGGGATCGAGGTTCTCTGGGGCATGCTGGGAAGGCTCCCAGGACTGTTTATCCCGCTCCTGAGGGTGGGGAGGTACCCCCCCAGGCGCAAGCACACAGTACAGTGGGGTCAAGCATCTAGCTGACCTAATTAAAAGCTCATTACACCAGCCCATCCCCATTAACAGGCTGACCCACGTGCAAATCCATTAACGCAGGAGTCTTCTCTGCTTCCCAAACCAGGAATCCCAGCCGCAGGCCCCGGGGCCTGGAAACTCCGGCCGGTTTATTAAAGTGCCTTCCCCGCCTGTGACCATCAGGTACAGTTTCTTTCTGGATTATTTCACATTCCAGTAAATTAGTTTTATCCGCTCTGAAACATTTTAACAAAGCTCTCTGGTCATCGCATGAGTAAAATAACAAGGGATAAAAGAACATGTACGTCACCTAATCAGAAACAAGTAACTTTAAATCTCCCTTCAAAATGCAGCCTTTCCTGTCCGCCACCCTTTTCATTTATCTTACACTGGTGGGATTTTGAAATTTTCGTCCTAGAGTCAGACTATGGTACAGGTCTTTCCTTGTTTTTTTATTTAATTGTTGCCGACCTTGACAGAAGACCTCAAAACTTGTTAAGTATAAAGTTGGTAAATGATACTATTGTTTGGGAGGTGGAGGTGGGGGCGAGGGTGAGGGTGGGGGTGGGGGTGGGGTGGGAGCAGGGGGTTTATCTAGGAAAAAAAGAAAAAAAAGGAAAATGCACCCTAACCAGGCTCAAATTAACTGAAATGGATCAAAGTAAACAGAGACATCTAAAAGCTTTTGTAAGTTAAAAGTGGCTATCTGTTGCAGGTCTTGCCTCATTAACCGCTGATTGAAGCTCTGCTTGGCCCTCTGGGATACCTAACACCCCAGGGCCTATCACCAGATGAACCCGGCTTAGGCGCTCTTGCCTTTCTCTGTGTTGCTTTGCACAGCTCCTTGACCTCAACCTTCTTACAAATGTTTATCCTTCCTACCAGGCAAAGGGAGAATCTTGCTGGGAATCTCACTTCTAGCCAATGAGGAATTTTCAGAAAAGCGAAATGGAAGGCATCATTTTGGCATCTCTGCAGATCTGTATTCTCAAAGGTAGATGCTCAGCTGTGGTGTTTTAAATAAGCCTCTGCACAACATTATATAGGGCAAGGAGTCCACAGTTTGTTTTTCCCTGGGTGTCGCCTCATTTTCATATGTGAATGGTGAAAGGTGATGATTAGGCCATGTGCTTTAAGATATAGCTATCTCTTGGCCCCCATGGTCCCAGCCGGTCACCAGGCCATTCAGCTGGGACAAGCAGCTGAAAATGAGAGGCTGTCTAGGGAAGGCAGAGAGAATGGTAGTAGGGGAGATCTGGGCGAGGAGGGGAGGGAGGAGCAGCGCTCTTTGAGTAGGACCAGATAGGTCTCTGTGTAGAGTAATATTACAGCTCTTTCTCTCATAAACAAGCTGCATGCCTGCTTCTAAAGACCCATCTGGCATAGCTTTGAGAATGGCAATAATTACAAGCTGATGATGGACATGGAAAAAAAGCCCCGCTGAGCTAACTCATAAGGAAGTACAGGCCAGGACTGCAGGGAAATTACAGGCTGAAAACCTTTCTAGTTTAGGCCTTTTGGTGTTCTTAATCACAGACTTTAAATGTTGTAATAAACACTGTTGCATTTTATTGACCAACTCCCATGACAGGCAAATCTTTTTCATTTTATTTTATTTTTACCATTTGCTCTTTGGTAAGCTGCTTGGTAGTATCTGCCTGGGCCATGCCAATGGGTCTTTTGCTTTTCTGCTCATAGAAAAATTAGGAAAACAAGAGTGACTGTTATTTAGTTCCCAGAAATCTGCAACTTTTTTCTAAATTGTTCTCTGCATTCTGTGGTTCAGACAGACTTCCAGGCTCTGTGCTTAACCTATAGCTATGTAAGATAATGGTCTGGTAGTTCCAGTCAAGAAGATTGAAGAGGATTAAAAAAAAAGAAAAAGCCAACTTGGGAAGATTAATCTATGATTCTATTCTATATCATCAAATAGTGTTTATGATATAGAAACAAATAAAAATCCAAGTTAAATACTATATTGTTAGATTAATGGAATGCTAAGTCCTGGCCTTGTTTTAGAGATACATAATCCTTATTTCAAGGATGAATTTTATATTGGAAGGATGATCCTTTTCAAAGTTTTGGAGCCTAATATTTTACAAGTAGGCCTAAGACATTTTGTCCTCTCAAACATTTTAGGTAATTTAATGGAGCAAATACTTTTAGGAAATTATCCTAAGAAGAAGAAAATGGAAACACTGGAAAAGAATTTACTCCCCTGAATCATTATTAACCTCAAAATCCATAGCTTAAATGTCAAAACAAAGGAAGTCTTGAATATAGCATATTACTAGTTGCTGTTATGAGTGTTTCATACTGTAATGTGGAATTTATTCTAATTCAACATACGATATCAGTCTCCATGAAAAGAATTTGATATTCATTTTATACATTTTGAAAGTTTGAGGTTAGATATAAGGAAGAATCACATGGATTAGGATTTTTATTGAACCTATTAACTTATACAAGTGTATCTTTGTTCTAAATATACCTTTTTGGATTTTAAAGCAGAGCATGTAAAGTTCCTTATTCTTTAAAGAACTAGATACTGCTTTTGGAACTTATTTTCAAGTCTTCCCTTCTGTGCCACGATTTCTTATTCATATTCCTTAAAGACTTGTATTTTATTCTTTGTGTTTTGTATACAGTCCTTGCTATCCCAGATGGATTATTTAGTTCTGTCCTTTGCATTTGATTACTTGTTCAAGCACATAAAGTTTTGGGGTCTATGAAGTTAAAGTAATGAAATGGTTGCACAATGGAAATTTACCAAGGTAAACGTAGTCTCTTGTCCTTTCATAGGCATTGCTTTACCTGAAGCTCCCTTGTCAATGAGAAATTATTTCCTTATATCTGTCTTTTTTCCTATACAGGCTAGAATTGTTCCTAACAAAAGAAGCATGAATTGGTGAAAACTATATATTAAATGCAAGACTATTTTCTAGTTTTCATTAGGTTGCTGAGTGAAAAGCCTCAATTCCTCTCTTTTCCCAAGGTACTCAGATATCCACGAAGTCCTCCTCATCTCACACTATCGTTTCTCTCACTGGGCACAATCCAGCTTTAAAGAATTCAACACTTACTGGTCTTCAGAGGACTGTCAGCAATGACAGCAGCCAGGGATGCTGACATGTCTTGTTGTTTACAAAGGATGAGCACAAGTCCTTTTGGATAACCTGATAAGCCCTGCAACTCCTCTCTCCCTGTTCCTCACCTCTCTGGACCAGCTGCCTTTGTGTGGTGAGCTAAAGATGCAAATATTAAAACTTGATCTAAACACCGACAAGTCAGCAAACACAGCAGCAAAGATAAAATAAGGCTGCTCAAGGATATTGTGTAAATCGTGAAAACAGTAACAAGAATATTTCTGTCCCGAATCTTTATATGCAAATCATTTTTATGTACTTAAAATTGGATGGAAAAAATCCTAGAATAGGATTAAATTCATATATTATTATTATGGCCTTGAATATTTAATCTTTGTTTCTCGCATTAACATCCCTCCACTTCTCTAGAAAACCAACCAATTTGTAGTTAAATTAAGTACAAAGGTTTTTTTTTGTTTGTTTGTTTTTTTTTAGTATTCCAAATATACTGTTTCCTATTTAGGGAGTCCAGAAATGTCTTGGAAATTATGCAAATGCACACGCCTTTCCTCATTCCTACTTAGTAAAGTGGAAATTTCTTTTCAGGAAGGGGATCCTGGGAAGTTGGACCTCCTTTCTCCTTTTCCTTTTGCTGCCTTTCAGTGTTGAATACATGGAAGGATTTGGTTCAATACTTTGGTTCAAGTATTTGGTTCAATGCTTTTCTTAGATGATATGTGAATAAATTATAATTCCACCAATGCATGGGGTTTAGCGGTATTGTCTTCCTTAAAATCTTTGTAATTGATTGAGACAATATTGTTTATCTTCTAAAGGTGTCAGACTATTCCTAGAAATGAGCTCTTCAAGGTATGTGTACAAAAGATTTTTACAGTAGGCTTTTTTCCTCCTGTGCTATCTTTCTTGCAGAAATGTGATTGCTGACAATGTAAGTGTGTGCCACAGTCAGTGAAGTGCCTTTTTACATGTTAGCAACTTAAAGCCCACATCAATCATGAAACTAAAGTTTGACATTGACAGTTACAGAAAGGGATTTCATTTTGATTATGAAACAGAATCTTTCTGAGAATTGGTCACTTCTGACAATCTGGTCCACTCTTTCTGAAGAGTTTTCATGAGAAATATGCCTAATCTTTACCAAAGTGTCTGCCTGTAGAATTAGCTCCATTTCTAAATCACTACTTCATAGCTATTGAGTCTCAGGTCGCTGATAAAAATGGTTATTCCCTTTTCACAGGTGGCGAAACTGAGATTTTGGGATCCATGCAGCTCTATGGAATGTATTATGGGTGAATTTTGAACCCAGGTCTATGTGCTTCCAGGTAAGTTTTCCGTTTTGCCACTCTCTCCTGTGAGCCTAGTCTTAAGTTGGAGTCCTAACTGGGACACTGAGGACAGGAGGGCCCATTGATTGAGACTCTCTGACTGCTAGAAACAGTGGAATGCAAAATAGCATGCTCACAGCTGTTTTCAAGCAATAGCACCATCTAAAACCACTTGGAATGAAGAGACCTATGTGGCTAGGAACTGATGCAAAGGAAGAATATTCACTCTGGGTCAGTGGTTGAGCCTATAGAATTAGCTAATATTGTTGATTTTGCTGCCTCTCTGATATGTTGGAGGCAATTTCCATCCTCCTAAACACGTTAAATGCATTTTGTGATTTTAACAGGCTAAAGTGTTAACTCTTGTTTAAATAGCTATATTTAGCATTACTTATAGAAGTAACACAAGTACATTCTCTTCCGTACAGAGAGATTAACTTTTACAGAAAATTATTCAAATAATTGATTGAACCATTATGTTAGGGATACTTACTCATCAATTCCGGATACAGAGTTGATAAAGATTTGTGCCCATATGGGATGCACTCTGTAGAGTATCCACATATAGATTGGACCTACTAGTGCTACCTCTAGCAAAATGAGAATGTTACCAGTAATCATCACACAAAGGATGTCATGGTAAATCAAGGCTCAGAAAATGATACGCTACCTAAGGGATGTGGCATTGTGCTTCTACCCTGTTTCTTCTCAAGCCCAGTTATACCAGTCTCTTATTGTTTCTTCTTTAGTCTGGCTGTGGCATTCAGATATTTGTTCAGCTCCAGGTTTTGTTTATTTCTGGTTTTTGTTTGATTCTGGCTTGAGCTTGTGGGGAGTAGTTGTGTAGTTTAAGGTCCTTCTGCTTCTAGCTCATCTTGAATCCATGTGTCATTTTCATGACTGGGTTTTTTTTTATTTCTCAAATAAATCCATTGGTCTGCCTGCCTAGCTTTTGCACATTTCAGGCTTCCATCTGCAAAGGAAAGAGACCATGACATCTGCTAACATGCAAAAAGAAGATAAAAGCATTTAAAAAAATGTCTTCCTGCACACAGGCCTGCTTTATAATAAACCAGAACAGTGCAGGAATTAAGATGTTGTTGAAATGCCCAAGTGTTTCTGCCCTTTTATTACGTCCAGGGTGATGAGGTCATGGCTTACTGTTTAGCTTATATGGTACAATTAAGAGATTCATTTCTTAATGTGATTCATCTCAGGAAGAGTTGACTCAGAAAAGTTTTGGGGGAGAGGCAAGACTTGTATGAGGAGATTTTGAAAAATTATGCTTTTCTTCTGGAAGTTTGAGTGCATTTTTTATTCCAGGTAAGAATGAGGAGAACTGCAATGAGTCTGTCTCAGACTTCTGAGTAACAGGGAGTTGTTGTTGATTGTTTTTGGAGGCAGGATCTCACCCTGTTACACAGACTGGAGTGTGGTGCTACAATCATGGCTCAGTGCAACCTTGACCTGCTGGGCTCAAAAGATTCTCCCACCTCAGCCTCCCAAGTAACTGGGACCACAGACAAGTGCCACCATGCCCTTCTATTTTTAAAAAATTATTTGTAGACACAGGGTCTCGTTATGTTGCTCAGGCTAGTGGAATTTGATTACTTAATGCTAGTAAGGCTAAAGAGGTGGTTTTGGTTTTGGCTTTTTTCCCCCTTTGGAATTATGGCAAAAAGGTGAAATAAATATTTATTTTACTAAGACATCATTATATCTCTGTGTGTAGACATGTTTAAATGAAATAGTTTCTCAGATATATAATAATATCTGGCCAGGTGTGATAGTTCATGCCTGTAATCCCAGCACTTTGGGAGACTGTAGTGGGAGGATCACTTGAGGTCAGGAATTTGAGACCAGCCTGGGCAACATAACGAGACCTTGTCACTACAAAAAATAAAAAAACTTAGCTGGACATGGAAGTGCACACCTCTAGTCCCAGACACTTGAGAGGCTGAGGTGGGACAACTGCTTGAGCCCAGGTGTTGGAGGCTGCAATAAGCTATCATTGCACAAGTACACTCCAGCCTAGGTGACAGAGCAAGACCCTGTCTCTCTCTCTCTCTCTCTATATATATATATATATATATATATATTTATACAACTATGTGGTATATATAATCTTTACATTTTGTATATACAGTTTTTTTATTGTGTTGTTTATCTGTCAATCCCTGATTGAGTTCTTTCAAATACAGCATTTACGTTCCTACTGCTGAAAAAGAGGTAGTTTCTCCATTTAGTTAGAGTGGCAGTTCTCAATCACAGTCAACCCCTTCACAAGTATGTGCCATTACAAAAATGTTGATAAGTAGTGGATCAGGCCATCTGTATTAATTTATAAAAGATTTATTCATGGGCCTCTGGGCAGCATTTACTCAAATTCGTTCCTTCCCTGTGAGTTGTCCTTGCGTTTGATTCTCAGCTTGGTCTTACATCCAGTCAACTTTTAGTGAAAATTCCTAATTTGTGTATTGGTCAATTTAATATAACAAATGTTTATAAAATGCCTATGCTGTTTAAGGCACCATGCTGGGTACTCAGGATCATTTTTGGAGAGATTAACTACTGTCTCTGTCCTTTAGAAGGAGATGGAAAATTCTGCCGTAATGAATATAAGTCAGATTGGGATAAACATGGTAAAAAGGGGTAAACACAGTGTCATATGTTCCCTGAGGAGAGGACAATTTATTTTGCCTAGGAATCCAGTAAGGGTTCCTAGAGATGGTGACATTTGAATCAGTCCTTAAAGGAGAAACAAGATTTTGAATAGATGAAGATGGAGGAAATGTGCTAAGTTCCAGAAGTATGAAAGCCCATAATACAATCAAGGAAAGGAGAGAGGTCTGTTTCGACTTGAGCATTAGCTGTGTGCAAGGTGTGTATGAGGAGAAAATGACAGGTGAGTTTCAAAGAATATTTTCAGTTCCTGAGGGACATTGAACATTATGCTAAGAAATTTGGACTTTATTAATAAAAAAACCCAGAAAGCTGGTAAAAGTGTTTGGAGTGAGAAGGTACCCATGATTGTAACTGTACTTTAGAAAGGTAAGTGTTCAGGATGTTAAAGATAAATTGGGGTAGAGACAAAGCAAGTGGAGACAGGGATCCATTGGCAGGGTATTGTAATAATCCAGGTATAGGTGAAGTGACGTAGGACAGTGATAATAAAAGCAGAAATGAGAGACATTCTGAGTCTAGAACTGGATGTGGTGGGATTCAGAGGTGATTTACAGATGACTCTGAAGTTTGTAGTTCAGGTGGTTAGTAAAAGAAGAAACCATGAACTGAGAGAAAGAACTTTAAGAGAAGAAGGTTTGAAGGAGAAAACAATGATTGTGTAAATTGACATTTATAATACACTATGATTATACATACCATTTCTTTCTTCTTTTGAACTAGATTGTTACAGCCATTCTTTTTGGATTCCATTGTTAGAATTATACTCTATTTTCCTTTAAATGTAGGACCCTGACACTTGCTGTTTCCTCAAAAGAGGAGAAGAAAAGGTATATCTGCTCTCTACTACTTCTGAATGCATTCCTATTTACCATAATCTCAATGTGTATGTGAGGAGTATCTTGAGTCTTACTCAAGGTGGACTCTTTGACCTAACTCCCCTTTCTCTGGCCATGCTCCTGTGGATGAGACAATTAGAAATCCTCACTAATGTTTATAGGATTCTCAGAGTTAGACAGAACTGGCCTTTATAAAGGCAAATTGGAGCCAAAGTGGATTCTTGGATCATGTATCTCCTGCCGGTTACAAAGCTGCCAGACCCCATCCCAGTGGGTGGAAATGGACACCAGCCCCCGAGGAAGTGATGGCTGCACATGGGCGTCTGCTACTGCTGCTGCTTCCTCTCCTTCATGAGGAAGGAAACCGTGGGCTTTCCTAGGCATTTTTCTTATTCTCTTACACAGGGGAGCTGAAGAGTCTTGGCTTTTGGAGTTTGAATAGTGAATCTAAGGCTGGAGGGGTTTCCAGAGAGCAGACAATTCCCATCTCTGAACTGTTGTTACTTTCTTCTTCCACCCCCCTTCCTGTGCTGTACAATTCATTCTATCTCCAGACTTTTAGTGTATAGTGTTAGAATGTCTTAATGGAGAGCCTGGAGCTGAAAGCCCCTGTACAACTTCTAGGTGGAGAAACCTAAATGAAAGGAAGGAATTGTGCCACTGTGATTTCCTCCTGCAAATGAAATGTAATTTGTACAAATATTCAAACTCTTCTTTTTTCTTTATCAGATTTGCACACCATATATTCGATGACAAGTCTTCTTGAAAGGTGGTGAGAAGTGTTATTAAATTCCAAATATCTACTTCTCATCTGATAAAGTCATTCCGATGTTTGCAGTATGAATTTGATTTGCAGTTAGAATTCCCCACATTGAATACAAATCCCAAACAGCAAATTCAGCTCTGAATCTCTGGAAAATAGCGTGTAATGGGTGGATCGATCCAACTAGAGTGTAAGTTTAAGGTGCCGTGTGCTTTATCTGAGCATTAACAATTTATTCAGACCATTTTGTGTCCCATTTCCCACCCAAGCAAATTGAGAACACTACATTTGCTTTTTAATTTTTTCCCTTCATGTTATGACACAAAATCATTTTTCCAGTTTCAATTACTTTGATGATTGCAGCAGCAATGATTAAGAGAAAATACATCTTCGAAAGGGGCAGAAATATGGTAAGCCTTTCCCACTGATGGTAGCTAAAAAGCATATACTAAACAACTACAGAATACCCAGCACATTGATGGGTGCTGTGTGGTACAGGAAGAAGAAACAAGCCCCATAGGAGCTCACTGCAGACATATCTGAGTGAGAGAGGAAAGGGTTGGAGCTCAGGAAAGGGAAAAACGTATTGTCATCTCATTGCTGGACTCTGATCCCTTAAAGCCCAAGTTGAGGAGGAAATGGTCAGAAGAAAAGCCTATTTTCAGCCCCCTCCCATTTTAGAGACGTTCTAAGATGGAGCTAGCAGGAGAAGGATAGATATGGGATGGCAAACTGGTTTATTTGCAATAGGCTGGTTTTAATTCTCCACAGTAGTGAGTTTGAGGGCAATGCAATGCAAAGGACAACTTATTTATTTAATGTTAGGTTATAAGCAACCTTGAAGGCAAAAATCCTCCTCTTTTTGTCTTTTGTTTTTTTAACCCTCCATAGTATCCCCTCCAAAGGCAGCAGGTGTGGTAGGGTCCAGCCCTCAGAGAAGCTGATATTCTCCACACACCTCCATATGTGTGTAAGCTGAGAGCCAAATCCTCTGTCAGACACATTTTCCTTGTCAAATCATGCCCGTCCCACCTCACCGACACTGATAGTCCTGGGAGCCAATTCTGATGCCAACCTGTGTTGAACTCCTAGATGTGAGTGCACTTTCTTGAAGGGCAGGTTGAGCTAAAACTTGACCTTTGGGAGCTTTGAGAGGTGGGAAGAGGAGCAGAGGGCTGCCGGGGAGAGAGAAATTTCCTGGTTATTGCTATAGGGAGTCTGTTTACTTGCCTTCAAGGGTCACAGCCATCTGAATGGACTTCTCTGGCTCTGCTCTTGGGTTTGATTTCAGAGGACTCGGTCCTGTGGAATTCCACTCCCCATAGACCCTCCCCTTACTGTTAGGTATGGGACTTTTATTCCACAGTTATGACTCAAGCCTTCCTGAGGAGCACTGCAGCTTTCTTGCAGGAGCAGCAATTGGAAAGGCTGTTTTAAGTGGAGTTTACTGTTGTTGTATAAACCTTCATTTAAAATTGACTATAAAGTGTTTCTGAACCTGCCAAACACGCATTAAAATATTTTGCTCCATTTATGCCTATGTGTAACATTTGGTTTCTAAAAAGCTTTAATCAGTAATCTTCAAGTAGGAAGTTATTCATCTTTATTGCCAGTTGGTTCTCAGTGGTGGTCGTGGCAACAATCTTTTTATTGCTTCTGTGTTTAGTTGTTCTTTGACATGATAGAAGTCAGCTGCAGTTCAATGAGCTCACTATTTGTGCAACTTAATTGCTTGCTTCCTTCAATACATACTAAATTTTTCCTTTTATGAGCAGGGCTGTTGGAAAAATTAAGCTTAAGGATATAGCCATCCACTGTTAATTAACCTCCTTCCCAAACACATTAGTAAAATAGGTCAAATAACTGCTGAGTGCTAAGTGTACTGTTAGTAAGGTCCTCCTCGGCTGAGAAGTGAATCCTGTATTAAGTGGACAAATAGTGGAACATTGAGTATTTTCTGGAAGCCATGATGACATAAGAATAATGCTTTATAACAGTACTCTCTGCTGCACCATCTCCTCTAGGTTGTATGTATGGTTTGACTTTATCTGGCTCTACCATGGTTTTAGGTTATTTCATGACATCTGTGTGAAAAGAAATAAAATATTTCTTTGGGTTTTGTTTTCATTTTTGCCTTCTAGGTTGTTGCTTCTTTTAAAGGGGGACCCAAAATTCAGCTTTTCCTTTTAGTAGTAACCACTGCTGTTACTTTGATTCACGATTCTTAGAATAATCTGGATATGTATAAATGCTTGTGATGAGTACAAAAATATGTTCAGTGAGGGAACTAATCTATCAAAATAGATTTATATAGAACTCTTATAATTCCTCTCCATGTCAGGGTTATATTCAGATGGAAAATCACTTTAATTGCAGTGGTGAAGGGCAGATTGGAGCTTTGCTAGCTTGACAGAAAATATTTTGAAGTTTATAGACCAAAAGAAAAAAAGAAAACGTGACAGTTTCTGAATTTGGCAGAAGGCAGGAAAATGTCAGGATATAGTTTATACTTTTAGAAAGGGGAACACAAATGCAAAGACAATTAAAATGGGAGAATGTTACAGATAGAGCTAAAGGTGAACATTTGTGATCTCTGTCCTCTATCTGCAGTTCCATGTTTAGCCTTTAAATGGGAGTGAGTGAAGAGTGAAGAGAAAAAGGAAACCCACCCCCCCAACTAAATGCTAATAGACACAATAATTTCTTAAAAACTATAACTCAGTTATAATCTAATCTAAATCTTGCAGATTCATAGGTAGAGAATCTACGTTTCTAAAATAATCTGTTCTGATAAAATGACTACCAAATAATGGTTGGGTCAATACTCGTCCAGTGTATTTGTACCTCCTGACTTGGGTATATTTTCTGCGTTAAGCTGAGTTATTGAGAAGCTTCTTGCAGCACCTTTTTTTCCACTGTCGCATCAGAACATCAGTGAGTTGATGATATTCCGAACAGAATTGATGTTGAAATGGTAAACTTTATGGATCTTAGTTCGCCTACCTGCTAAAGAGGGGTAATGACCCTGTGCCAGTCTACACTCCAGGGGATTGTTAAAAATGTTGATTAATCCTTGTCAGGAGCCTTAAGGCAAAAACATTTTCCCTGTGCCTTACTGTACCCCATCATGATGAAGTTGCAGAATGATTTTTTCTCATTGGAGTACAGTGGCACGATCTCAGCTCCCTGCAACCTCAGTCTCCTGGGTTCAGGTGATTCTCTTGCCTCAGCCTCCTGAGCAGCTGGGATTACAATCATGCACCACCATGCCTGGCTAATTTTTGTATTTTTCAGTAGAGACAGGGTTTCACCATGTTGGCCAGGCTGATCTCAAACTCCTGACCTCAAGTGATCCGCCCACCTTGGCCTCCCAAAGTGCTGGGATTACAGGCATGAGCCACCGCGTCCGGCTAGTTGTGGGTTCTAAAGGTTATTCTCTCTTATCTTTTGCCTGGCTAAGTCCTAAGATGCAAATGGCGATTGTTGACACATGGAAAATAGTTGAACCATCTGAAAGGTTAAGTATGGGAAGGGGGAACTGCATTTCCACATCCCTGTAGATGCTCTGGTGCCTATCATTTGTGTGCTGGTCCACAGACTTCAGGCTGGGGTGGAGAGGGAGACTGTAACTTTTGGTGAAGAAAGAGCTGCTATGAATCAAAGTCAAGGGACTGAGTTAATGCTTTATTCCTGTCTAAACAATTATGATGGCAAATTTCATACCTTTGGGAAGTTGAAAATACTTGTCTAAGAAAAGAGAAAAAAAAAGTGGAAGTCTAGGATTGACCAGTATGAGGAAATAAAGGATTTTGGAAACTTTCTGAGGCATTTAGTCTTGGTAATCATTTTTTTTTTGTATTCTTACACAGAGCCCTGTTGCCAAGCTGCCCGAGGCAAATTTGCATGTGTTAGGTTTAACTTAGGCAACTTAGGTTTGCCTTTAAAATAGCCAAACCTTTGCCTCGGCATATATTGGTTCATGTTAACCCTTCATGAATTGACATTTTTCTCATTTCATGGATTTGTCCACTATGGCTGTGGCTTTTCTAGCAGTCATTGGTAGACTTTAATTAAACAAATCCCGGAGGGAGACCTTGGAGCCACAAAAATACTTTCTACAACCAGCAGGTGGCACTGTGGATACTACAGTGGTGAAGAAACTGGGATATAGGAGGCAAAGATGAAAGGGGGGATAACTGGGATAATGAGATAATATAAGCTAGTCTACAGATCTTTGAGAGGTTAACAGGGCATCTCAGAAAGCTATAAACCAGTCTCTGAATGTGGAAGGCTGCCATGGATTTGCCTTATAAGAACATTTCTCTGATTTTTAAAGTCTTTCCAGTGATACAATTGATATCTGCTTAAATTCTACTTATATGCTACTGCCCTGAGTTGAAAAACAAACGTGAACAGAAGATTTTTAGGTAATTTTAGAAATAAACATTTACACATATTCTAAAACCATAGCATGTAAAATAGGAACTCAAGCCTGGTGTATATAAAGTATTAAAAATTACATTTCATGCTTAGAGAATATTATTCACTAAGGAAACAGGTTAATTTAATTTATTTTATTATATTAAAGAGATAGTAAGGACATTTTCCTGACTTACAGTAGCTGCTGCATTCTTTGTCGTGTATGGCTCTCTTTAAGAATTTATTTGAAAGAGACTTCTGTAAATCAACTTTTATAACATACTTTTTGAGGTAAAGTTTGCTTCTTTGGAAGTTCATGTAGTGATTTATCTAGGTAATCAAACTGAATTCAGAGATGGCAACGATTATTTACTTCCAAGTGAAATCTTCCTAAGATAGTAGGAATTGTCCATACTACCAGGGTTCTCTTGTGAGGGGTGGTGCTTGTTTCTTTTTTCCTGAGACATCAGAAGAAAACTTCTTTTGTAGCTTAGACCAGAGGCAGAGGCAGGTCCTGAGAAGGAAACGTAATTCTCAATAAACATTTCCTAAGCTAAGGCCTCTTGGAAACACTGGCCTTTCTGCAGAAATGTGGACTTCTCTCCCTGACAAATTTATGCTCTCTGGGGGCAAATGTTTGAGCTACTTTTCCTGTCTGCCTCCAGGGGTAGAAAACAATTGTGTCCCCATGCTGGTGGAGTCCATTGTTCCAGAGGAAAGCTGAGGGGTTTGTGAATATGTGGAGGACTGCTGTAGAAATCAGTAATGGATTGATTATCGCATCCTACCTGAGGGCAAGGAACTGGGGGTGGAGGTGGGAAGAGGAACAACAAAGCTAGATTTAGGACAAGGTGGCAGAAATTGAGATCTGACAGTGGCAGGTCAGAGTCTTAGGGGCCAGTTATAGTGATCTTAGACTCTTGCCCAAGTTCAGAACCTTACATGTTCTAGCCTGCCCAGTCTAGTGGGAGCTGAGGCAGGCATCTGGCTGAGTTGCCGAGGGAGGACGCTGTGAATGGTCTCTCCACGTGACTGGAAAGTTTGACCAATTAAGGGGACCCAAGAATGGAAACCAGTTTACTGTATATTCAGAAACAGGGATATTTCTGATTTACCAGGGCAGGCCCCTCTCCTATTTCTTGGAATGGATTCCCTTCTTCTGAGTCTGGAGCCTGGGCAGTGCTTGAGCGGCAACAAGGAGCATAAGTTTCCTGTCACTTCCTCTTTGGCAGGTTGTGTCTGCAGACACTGGCTCCCATACCCCATAATTACTTTTTCACATTTTTTAATATAGTAACACATGGTTGGGCTTGTGGTGGGGGAACCAAGTGATGCCTCCAGGCCATGAACACTATAAATAACTTCAGGGATCATTTTATATGGTTAGGGAAGGAAGCAGCTTCTTTCTTAAGAAATAGCTTCAAGCAAAGAAGCAGGATTTAGGAACAAATAACTTTTATTTCAAGAGCCCCTTAGGCTTTTCTATTTCTCTACAGATCAGCGATCTTATTGGTATTAATTTGTCTTCTCACCAGCCTTTCTTATACCACTTTTCAGCTTAGAGTGGTGATTGTAGCCATCTCGTCATACAGAGAAAAGTGCATACATTTTGTATATGAATGTGCAACTTTGAGCTATCAAGTCCATTTTCCAGGGTTTGCTTATGACTGTGAATTCCCTAAAGGCACCCATGTACAAGAATATATGTTGATTGAAGACCCATATTATTTGAAGGGACTTCAGTAAGAAATCTAGAAACAGTTCCTCATGCCTCTGACCATATTTTTAAACCACCTAAGGCAGCCCAGTCTTAGAGTTTCCTGGGAACAGTAATTTAGGACATTTGTCACAAGGACTCGTGTTTAACAATCTTCATTGTCAAGAAGTTCTTCGTTTTATATAACTTTCCAATGTATTTAAAATGTTTTGCTTCTTTATTCAGTAGAGGTTGACAACAGCTTATTATGATTAGCTTTAAATAATTACTTTTTATATGTTTCAATGGCCTAGTTTCTAAACTTGTAAATAATTTAATAATTAACACCTAAATAAGAACAACACTACTTTCAATTTAATAAAAATCTAATAGAAAAGTATCTGTAGCAAAAATATTCCAGAAACACTTTCTAGGTTTCACTAGAGTCTGTATGCTTTTGCTTGACCCATGTTTGTGCAAATTTGATCCTCACAGTTCATTTCTAAAGCAGAGCAAGTAGTTTGGATTATCTTTGCATTATATGTAATATTGCTCTATAATATATTTACATTATAGGAAGGCAAAGACACTAGCCCAATGACGGAGATACAAAAAGGACCACAACTGTCCTAGGCATTAGAATATGTTTCTCTCTTAGTGACATTAATTCACTGAAATAAAACTATATCTATAGGCAAATGGGCTCATTTTACTCCTTGCATCTTGCATAAGTGTTGCATAATCATCTGGGACCAGGGACAAAAATTGCAGTGATAGGCAAGTCTGCGGGACTGGGCAGGAGCAAATGGGACAGATGCCCAGGAGGTATATATGGGGAAAATCAAAATCTATAGTCCTTAGTCACTCTGAACCAATATTTGCCAAACTCACAGGGTACCTGGCACTGTGCTCTGGGTTTCCAATCTAACAACCAAAGATATAAATTTCTTCTTTTGCAGAAGGAGCCGTCATTTTACTTCTCTTCTGAAAACGTGTTCTTGTAGACAGTGGTGATTCCTTCATCAGCGGGCTTGACCTATAATGTCTCTGGCTTGTGTGCACCTAATGCTGTGGTGTTTGCATGACTGAGGAGTCACAAAGAAACTGCGGTTGAATTGTCATTTCCAACAAATAATACTGTTTGATGATTTTATTTTAAAGACTTCTTGAGTGCTGAGAATCTGGTACAGTGTATGTTTTGATGTGGTGCAGTGACAGCCACAATGTCTGTCAAAAGGAACTATGAGAGATTAAATAGCAGAGTGCTTTTCTCTCATGATGTAGATGTAGCAGTACTTGCGAAGGAAAAAGCTTGTATTGTTTCTTGGACCCCATCCCCTAAACTCCTACACAGACCCTGTGGGATTAAGTAAGCTGGCACCAGAACTGCAAGTTCTTGTTAACCATACATGCCCCAAGGCCCTAACACAAACAATCCCTATTATAAAATAAGACCTTTACAAATAATATTTTCAGAAAATACTTGTATTTGTTTTCTGCCATGCTGCATTTTTTGAGATGGTTACATGCTTACGTTAGGGAATGGCATGTTGCCAAAGCTAGAGGTCTGCCTGCTGAAGTTTCAATAGTGCTCATTATGAAGGAGAAGAAGTTCCTATTCCTACCCCTGGAAGGAAAAAGCCACTCACAGATAAAGTGTATGATATGATTGCCATTGCTTTAGATAACCACAAGTAGTACTTCCGACATGATAAGGGATCGTTTTCTGTCTTGATCGTACAGAGCTTAGCTCAGCCTTTTTAAGCACTGGTGGTATTTTTGAAGGCCACTTGATTAGTTTGAATCCTGAGGGAGCATGAAGTTGCCATGCAGATAAAAATCAACACTGGTTTCAGCTACCGCAGCAATTGCAGTGAGAGTAGCGGGGCCTTTGGAAGAGGTTTAGAATCGGGACGAAAGGCCCTAGTGACTTTGGCAGAGTTATTTAAAGGTCTTGTGACTAAACACCAAGCATATCAGGAACTGTGAGACAGTTTCTTTTCTTGTGCTGGCTTCATCATGATTAAGCTCATTGAGAGAGCTAGAATCCCTCAGCTCCTCAGAAGGGTGTATCAATGAGGCAGATTCTCTTTAAAGTAGTCAGACAGGAGGGTTAGCCATCAATATCTGATTTGCTGGAGAGGATATGAACAGGGAAATTACAGAGATAATGAGAATTTAATGAGTTAAATTGTAGAAAGGAAATTAAGGGCCCATCCTGACAATCAGGTTGCTGTAAAAGCCCAAGTCCTATTGTATGAACCTTTTACTATCCTCGTGGAAAAACCAGGGATAACACTCTAAGATGAGGAATATTGTAATTGGCAAAAATAAGAAATGGTAGTTACTCCTTCCTGATACTTTGACAAGTAGTTAATAAATGGATTGTTGACTACCACATAAAATCTGGAGGGGGGAAATCAGAGGATTTAAAATAAGGTCAAAGGCTGGGATAGTGTTTGCATGCATGTTTGTATGTATGTATATGTAGTCAAAAAGAAAAATTCCAATTCATGATTATAATTTGAACATTTAGCCTTTCCCTAGAAGCATCTGAAAGATCAAAAGAGGTCAGATGTACAGAACAGGCTTCTTAAAATGTAATGGGATGAATATTGTGATGCTTTTTGTACCTCGAGGCTGTCAGGTAACAGCAGGGACCAGTATTAGAAAAAAAGAACAAGAGATTTAATTTCTCCAAATTTTCCACCCCTGTTCCTATGGTAGCTGATGCTACCACCCTGTGGAATTGCATTTTTATGACCTCCTGGTGCTACCATTGCTGGATGAGTTGGAGATGGATGGGGGCTATCTTGTGTATCTGAACACTTGTCCTGGCTCAGTTTTAATACCCCGCATGGCACTCAAAGTTATAGTTCTTGAAGAAAATTTCTATGTTTTGAATGGTAATAGAGAAAAGCTATCTATCCCCTTAACTTGCTATCTTCAATTTTCATTCCTTCATGAGAGATGTAATAAGTCTGGGAATTTCCCTCTTTGCTAGGTGGGGATGTGATTACCCAACTGTTGGCAGGGTGCTTGGGATTATCCAGATGGAAATGCTATTTAAGGGCTAGGTATTAGGGTTTTGCCTTTTAAAAATTAAAATATCCCCAGATGAGCTTTATTTGTGTTTGCTTTAAAGTCCTTGTTACAGGAAGTTGCCAGGGGAGGAAATGTAGCTCAGAGGTTTCTGGGACCAGCCATAGCTCTTGGGATGGATCAGAGGCAGAGTCACCAGTCAGGGCCTTGGCCAACAGAGCTGCTATGTACCTCTTCCCATTTGGTTCCCAGAACTAAAAGACCCTGTCTGTCTGTCACATGGGAGACTCTCTGACCTTAGGAAATCGAGGTGTCACATGCCCCATGGGATGTGGCTGCCTACGTGCCTTGATGAGCTGGGTGAAGCCCTCATGCAATTAGTCTTACTAGGCAGCTTTCAAGTGCTTTATAAGTTACATTTCATCTGTGTGTTTTTAAAAAGAGGTCTTTTAAAAAGGGACATCATTCTTGTCACTTTCCATTCTTTAAATTTCAGCTCTTGGGGTTGTCTCAGTGAGAAGCAGATTCCCATCTTTTTTTGCGGGGGAGGAGTTCGAGAGCTCACCCTACTCCAGGGTTACGGCAGATTTGCTGTTGTTGCTGTTGCTGCTTTCTTTTCAAAGTACCATAGGTCTCATGATGACTTCCAGGCCCAAATGGGGAGATGATGTGGATAAAAGTATTTAGCAAGAGATCAAAAACTGGGCTGCACGTCTAAATGGCTTGCCTTTTAGAAAAAAACACATTAGCCTTTCACCCAGATGTGGTTGTGGGTAACTGTCAATACGGTGCACAGGTGGCACAGTTGTCTTGCCATTTACTGCCTGATGCCTCGGCAACTGCTGCCAGCCCTTCAGAAATAGGAAATGACTAATGATGTGGTGGAAATTATGAACCAGGATTAATAAAACTTGAAAAGGAACAGTCTTCAGTGTTTGATCCTCCTTAGAGGAAGTTAAATCTGAATCCTAGATTGTTTTCCCTGAGGTGTTCTTCTGACTTTTTCTGATTACTCGGCTGTAGTGGGGGTCTATGCTACAGCTAGGAACAGTGAACCAGATGGTGCAGGAAGCAAAGTGCTGCTCCCATCCCTGAAGGTACAGACACATGTCCTGTTCTGCAGCCCATCTGTGAAGAGTCCAGTTAAAGGAGCCACAAGCACAGAACAAATATTTAACTTCTAAAAGTTGAGATTTAGCATGAAGAACATTCTGGAAAGATTTCATTCACTGAGTGATTTCTATGCTTTGTCATTAAGGACAATTGTTGGGGTCTCAATAGATTTCAGGGAGTTGACATTTTTCTTTTTAATTTTGGAATCAAAATTTATTTTCCTTAAGGCCCATGCCAAGCACTCTTTCACAATACTGTGGGCCTATCTTCTAGCCTTCTTTCTTGTTCCCCTCACATTCTCAGGCTCCTCTTTTCCTCTTGGGAAAATGCTATGTAGCCAAAGAGATAAATGTATATTTGTTTTATAGATGAAGAAGGCAGTATAAGGTATAATGGGAAAAAAAAGGCCAGACTCTGAATAAGGAGACGTCAGTTCTAGGCCCCTTTCAATAGTGTGACCTCTGGGAAATCCCTCCAAGCTCTCTGAGTCCAAAGGTATCACTTCTATGATGATGGGTCTTAACTGGGTGTCTGCTAAGTTCTCTTCCTGCTCATTATAGCACATGAGTGTGGTGTGTGTGATATTTTCTCTGAGGTAGTCTCAATTCCCTTGTCTTAAAGTATTGTGGTCTGCCCAGGAACCTGTCTGGTCAGTTCCTGATGAGGAGCATCATGGGCAGGTAGGGAGCAGTCGTGAAACATGACCAGTTACTGCAGCAGAGTATTGACACTTAGGTGATTCCTGTTGTTATAAGGCTTAATATTGCTGCAGATTAGCTGGTTAAGAAAAAGCCAGAAAATATTTCTAAGGCCTCTAAAGTCAAAGGCCTGAATTTGCTCATTAAGATCAACTAGGCCACAAAAGAATCAAGCTAAACTGTTCATCTGAAGTTTTTGGTGAATTAAAGCAACCCTATATTTCAAGCTAGTTCAGAGTTGCCAGAGCATCTCTGTGTATCTGAGTATGTGTGGTGAGCCTGAGCACATGTGTATGAGAAAATATGTCTGTATGTGTGCTTGGGTGAGAAATAAAAGAGACAGTAAAGCAGGTGGCTGGTTTACACAAATTTATGCAAGATGTTGGAACTAAGAAATTAAGTCTGAAAGACACTACATAGCATATGATCTTGCTCTGTTCATTCAGTGTATCCTTCTGACCTGCTTAAGGCTTAATAAAATCCTTACTGCAAGTAACAATAGCTAACATTTATTGAGTACTTACTATATGCCAGTCAATCTTATCATGAGGTACTTAAACCTTTCAGTGTTTCTGTTTTCCATCTATAAAATAGGGATAATCATAAACTCTACTTCCTAGGATTGTTGTAAGGATCAAATGGGTTGGTATGAGTAAAAAACTTAGGGTTGTGAACAAAGATGAACTGAGTTGAAGTAGGAAAATCTCAGACATGGCCTGGCATGTGCTATGTGCTCAATAGGTAGTAGTTATTATTATCATCCCCATTTTATGCCCAGGAGAGTAGAAACTTACAGAAGTTCAGTATCATCCCTCAACTTCACAGCTGGAAGTAGTTAAATTCTGGAACCCAACTCTGGAGTCTGAACCCTCTCCCTTCCTGTTTTGGATCTTCATCAGGATTACTGCCCCTTATAACTGAGCTTCATGAAGCTAATGCTAGTAGGATTCTTGAGGGTTCTTGGAAAACACATTCCTTCAGGACCTAGTCCTCGGAATATGGATTAAAAACACTTTCCCTGGCTCCATAGTTTTCCCAAGACCTCTGTCTTATGCCACCCTAGGACTGCAGTGGACCTGTGGCACTTGTCTATCTTCATTCAGGTCCTTGGGCCAGCTCCGAGAGAAAGGTGGTGTGTTTAAAATGAGAACTTTAAGCTTCTTTTGGCTTTTGCTCCCAACTTTGCGTTCCTATCCATCGGCTTTGTACAATAATGAAAACAAATGCTTTAAAGCAAGATTTAATGTAGTTAAACATTAAATAAATGTACTCTTTATTTTAACAGTAGTTAAAATAAAGAGTACATTTTCCTCTTGCCTTGTTATCTTAGCTATTCCATTACAAAATAAGAGGGTTAAGAAAAACCTGCTAGAACAGAAATCGAGAGCCCAAATGTCAGTGAAAATACATTTCATTTAACAAATACTTCCGTTTGTTCTCTAAAGGCTGAGCCTTTCCAAGTAGATGGACCTACAGGAGTTTCCTCAAGTGGAAGGTCCTATACTTGGCTCCTGGGAACCCTAGGCATGATGCTAAGGCTTCTTCCATTGATCACAGCAATGAGAGATGGGAAGAGAGCAAGGGTAGGTCTCTGAGTGTCCCTTTATTGTGTGCGGACGTTGCTCTGGAGGCAGATGGGGCCTCATATGGCAGCTCAGAAGGGGAGGCAAGACCCTCTCCAGAGCTGAAGTGGAACCACCCCTAAGGCAAAGGGTGAGGAGGGGAAAGTGCTAGGCAGAGGAAATTGCACTGTGCGGTAAAGACTTCCTTTTCTCCCTTGCCTCTTCTCCCCAGGAAGTCCTGAGAAATTTTTCTCAGAGGAAATGGAGTGAAATGAACTCTGAGGGCAGCCTTGCAAGGGAAAGGTTGTACAGGAACAGGACAGAAGAGGGAACTTGGATGGTGTTGAGTCATTGTAGACAGTCAGATCTTAGCCTTATGCACTGCTGGATGTGTGTGTGTGAACTACAGGTCTTTTTCAGGACCTGCTGGCAAGGCTACCTCTAGTTCTCCTGTGCCAAGAGTTCTGATTCCTTCAGCAGCCTCGAATCCAGCTCTGGGCACAATTGGCCCCAACTGCTGAAACTTCTGCCCAGTTCTGTGCTGAAGCCTTGCACTACTCTGGCTTTATGCGCGGGTGCCTGTCCGTCTTGCTCTTGGTTCTGGCATTCTGCTTCAGCACTTGGCTAAAAGGCCAGCCACTGGGTTTGTGGAGCTGGACTTGCAGTGGCCCTTGACTGCTGCTCTGCAAAGGTTTTCTTTCTTCCTTTTTACATTGTTGTCTTCAGGCTGGCACTTGAAGGAGCCCAACAGGCCATTACAGTCACACAGTCAAACAAAGATCTTTTAAGAGAACAATCGTCATTTGTTTCCCAGTTGGCATTTCTGGAGATTTAGCAGGATAATCTTGGATGTACGTCAGCAAGCATGAGCAGGAATCATCTTAATCCTTAACAAGGCATACAAATGAATTGGGACCACGTGAAAAGTGTACAAAGAATTTCTCTTTCTTCTTTCTCCTCCTGAATTCCAGCTGTAGGGGCTTGTATAATTTTTGTTGGGGGAGGAGGAGTTTCCTTTTGATACAGTAACCTGATGCAGAGATGGAACTCCCTAGGGTTTCAGCTTTGGGTATCCTCTGGCCACTTTGTGTATTCTAGTACACTCTTTATTCCTGAAGAGAGTTGCTACCCCAACTCCCTGTCACATGCAGATCCCTTGAAGTCTTAGCTGGGAAACATGCTTGGACTCTTCCAGTCATTCTTTTAAAGTCCTGACTTGAGTAAGCCTCAAAGAGACAACTACTGAATTCCTGATTCCATTTGATTTTACAAAGGCAAATGAGCTCCCCACATACAAGGACCTCCAGCTGTTTCCTCTAGGAAAGGAGAGAGAACAGCAAGGATGTCCAAGAGTCTCTCCTCCACAGTTGCTTCTTCCTTGAACATCTACCAGTTATGTCATACCTGTCTGAGGAGACAGAAGGGGCAGAGGGAGAGGTATTTGTTGCCTCCTCTGCCTGCAAAGTGAGGCTCCGTGATGCCTGTGATACAAGCAGGACCCTCCTTGAGGAGTTGAGGAAGTTAGGCAGGAAAGGGAGGGAGTATGTAGAGCCAGCACTTTTGTCTCAACAGTGCAAGAATTGTTGGGAACTTTTATTTTTCTTGCTTGTTGTATGATCCACTGTGCTTGTTGTTATTGTTATACCAGTTTCATTTATATGGAAATTTTTGATCTAACTGGCACTCTCCAGGATTTTTTCTCCACATATTTAGACAAATTAATTTTAACAAATAATATAACTTTTTAGTGATTCTTTCTTCCAATTAATTATTGTTTGAAGATTTACTTTTTTCTTTTTGCAAAGAATTAAATGAACATTATATATGAGCATTTATAGATTAGAAAAATCTATGATGTAATCATTGTTTAATTCTGAGGTTGAAATCACCATAGGTTTTCACTATAGATTCTGTGGACCCCCAGCCTATGGATTCTGTCAGATGGCAAATCTATGGTATTTTCGGTGGATGAAGATCCTAGACAGAGACTCCTGGTTTTGTCATTCTCTCCCTATATTATTGAGTAGAAAGTGAAAAATCCTATAAGCTACATCTTTTATATTTTCCTCTAACTCTTCTCAACCCCTAGTTACAACTTCTAGTATTCCTAATATTAGTTGAAAAAAGAAGTGATCTCACGGCTTTTTTTTCCTAAATGTTAATTTAATCACCAGTTATCACTTTGACATTGAGGAAACTTTTACTGACTGTTTCCAATTAGCTATAATAACTTATGTGATTTTTACTTCATCTTTTGACCACTCTATCTAACCAGGATCACCTAGAATTTTAGAGCTGGAAGGCACTTTAGCATCTAGTCCTAGGATGTCAAATGTGGTTCACCTTGTTTGCTGGCTATGATCTGTTGGTCAAGACTGGCTGTCTAGAGTGCTTTCTGGAGAATAACTCTGAGGCTGGGTCTGGCTTAGGGGAAAAGACTTCTATGACCTACTGGTGGTATCTGCATGAAGTATGGGAAGAAAGAGTCATAGAACTGGTGATATCTATCTGATCTTCTTAGTTCTGATTAAATGCTCTTATTTTATGGTTGTGGACACTAAAGTCTGGAGCAATAAAGTGACTTTTCCAAGATCATCCAGTAAGTTAATAGAAAAGCCATGACTTGAGCCCACTGTGATGAGGATTTTCAGTAAACACAGAGGAGTAATCTTCTACCTTTTTTTACTCTCCCCAGTCTTGTTCCAAGGGAACTAAGAAAAAAAAGATAGATATTAAGTGTAAGGACAAATAATACAGTGAATGAGATATTAACAGATGGGAAACATTGGAAATATAGAAAATAGGTAGAGTGCTGTGTTTAGTGGCTCATGCCTACAAGCCCAGCACTTTGGGAGGCGGAGTGGGGAGGATCACTTGAGGCCAGGAGTTTGAGACCAGACTGGACAGCATAGCAAAGCCCTGTCTCTACAAGAAATTTTTAAAAAATTAGCCAGGCATGTAGCCATATGTAGAAAGCTGAAACTGGATCCCTTCCTTACACCTTATACAAAAATTAATTCAAGATGGATTAAAGACTTAAATGTTAGACCTAAAACCATTAAAATCCTACAAGAAAACCTAGGCAATACCATTCAGGACATAGGCGTGGGCAAGGACTTCATGTCTAAAACACCAAAAGCAATGGCAACAAAAGCCAAAATTGACAAATGGGATCTAATTAAACTAAAGAGCTTCTGCACAGCAAAAGAAACTACCATCAGAGTGAACAGGCAACCTACAGAATGGGAGAAAATTTTTGCAACCTACTCATCTGACAAAGGGCTAATATCCAGAATCTACAATGAACTCAAACGTATTTACAAGAAAAAAACAAACAACCCCATCAAAAAGTGGGCAAAGGACATGAACAGGCACTTCTCAAAAGAAGACATTTATGCAGCCAAAAAACACATGAAGAAATGCTCATCATCACTGGCCATCAGAGAAATGCAAATCAAAACCACAGTGAGATACCATCTCACACCAGTTAGAATGGCCATCATTAAAAAATCAGGAAACAACAGGTGCTGGAGAGGATGTGGAGAAATAGGAACACTTTTACACTGTTGGTGGGACTGTAAATTAGTTCAACCATTGTGGAAGTCAGTGTGGTGATTCCTCAGGGATCTAGAACTAGAAATACCATTTGACCCAGCCATCCCATTACTGGGTATATACCCAAAGGAGTATAAATCATGCTGCTATAAAGACACATGCACACGTATGTTTATTGCGGCACTATTCACAATAGCAAAGAGTTGGAACCAACCCAAATGTCCAACAATGATAGACTGGATTAAGAAAATGTGGCACATATACACCATGGAATACTATGCAGCCATAAAAAAGGATGAGTTCATATCCTTTGTAGGGACATGGATGAAACTGGAAAACATCATTCTCAGTAAACTATCGCAAGGACAAAAAACCAAACACCGCATGTTCTCACTCATAGGTGGGAATTGAACAATGAGAACTCATGGACACAGGAAGGGGAACATCACACTCCGGGGACTGTTGTGGAGTTGGAGGAGGGGGGAGGGACAGCATTAGGAGATATACCTAATGCTAAATGACGAGTTAATGGGTGCAGGAAATCAACGTGGCACATGGATACATATGTAACAAACCTGCACATTGTGCACATGTACCCTAAAACCTAAAGTATAAAAAAAAAAAAAAAAAAAATTAGCCAGGCATGGTGGCAGGTACCTGTAGTACTAGATACTTGAGAGGCTGAAGCTGGAGGATCACTTGAGCTGGGGAGTTTCAGGTTGTAGTGAGCTGTGATTGCACTACTATACTCTGCTTGGGAGACAGAAAAAAAAGGAAAAATAAAATAAGTAGAGAAAGTATGTTGTAATAAATAATAAATCTGGTCATTGTCCCCACTACTGTCACACAGCTTCAAAAGTACTTGGAATTTTTCTGATAGGTACGTTATGTTAATGAGGTGGCTCGTTATGGGTTCCTAGATAGCTTAAGGATGTAGGCTGATCATCAGAAAGACCAAGCACAGAATTAGAGGGTTGGAACTTTCAGCTAGCCCAGCCTCCGGGGAGGGGAGAGGAGCTGGAGATTGAGTTTAGCTACATGGCCAATGATGCAATCAACCATACTTACCTAATGAAACCCTGAAAAACTTGGCATACTGAGGTTTGGAGGAGCTTCCCTGTTGTTAAACACATTGATGTGCTGGGAGTGTGACATGCCTTGACTCCACGTGGAGATGGCATAGACACTATATCTGGGACCCTCCCAGACCTTACCTTATATGTGTCCTTTATAATAGACCTATAATTGTTAAGTGTAGTGGTTTTAGTGAGTTCTGTGAGTCATTCTAGTGAATTACCAAACCTGATGGGAAGTTGTAGAAACCCCCGAATTTGTAATCAGTTGGTCACAGGTGTGGGAGGTCTAAGGACTTCATTGGTGGCTGGCACCTGAAGTAGAGCTTAGTGTGGAGCACTAAGAATCTAATGTTACTCCAGGTAGGTGTTACTCCAGGTAAGTGTGTCAGAACTGAATCGCAGTTCACCCAGTTAGGGTGTAAATGGAAAAGAAGGTATAGGCTGAGGGGAAAATCAATCAAAAGTGAACAAGTGTGTCCTAGAGAACCTCTGTAATGCTGTCCTTGAGGCACCAGGAGCCTCAGAAAGAAAAGCAGTGTGGGGCTGAGCATAGGGATTGGACCTCCTCCATATCCCTTTTCTTCCCATCATTCAGGTAGCCAAGCTTCTTCTTCTCCCCACAACATGAGACCCAGGGTTCTCTGGAGAAAATGATTTGGTAGGTTTCTAGATATGCAGTTACTGATGCCATTGGAGGGTGAGGCATGGGATTGAAAACTGGCATTAAATACATTGAGAGGTCTATATACTGAATTTTGGGGTCCTTAGTCCTCATGTTTTATTCTACTCACAGAAGACCTGAACCTAAGCTTATAATGGCACTCTCCACAATTTCTAACCTCAAGGTGAGTATGGAGACTCTTCTGTGGAGAGACTGTAACAACTCTAGGAGTAAGACCTTCCAATACTGATATATGGTGACTTCCCAAACACAAAGATGGGCTCACTTCTTGGTCAACATGAAATGAAACCGACTGAATGACAAACTCCATTCACCTTCTCAGCTAGTCCTTCAGTCTTAAACATGAATGGACAATCAAGAGTCACCACATGTTTGGGAAAAGAGGCCAACATCAGAGAGAGAGAGAGAGAAAAGGGGGGGGGGGGGGGGGGGCGGGGTGTGGCGGGGAAGACAGAGACCAAACAAACAAACAAATGAAAACCTGGAATAAGAATGAGAATAAGAAACAAAATACAACTTCAAAAAAACCCCTCAACCCTAAACTTTAATACCCCCAGAAAGATGAGACAATATTGTAAGAAAAAAAAGAGAGAGAGAGAGAGAGAGAGAATAAGACACTTGCTAGCTATGTGACCTGGGACAAGTTATTAACATCTCTGGATCACTTACCAAATAGAATAACAATAGTACCTTCCTTTGTTGAAGATTAAATGAAGTAATATATCTAAAGCACTTAGACAATGCCTGGCTTATAAGTGCTATTATTAGTTATTATTAGTACTATTATTAGTTCTTAAGTGCTGTTACTAAGAAAAGGCTCTTGGAAATGAAAAAAATATATAAAATTGATACAGAACGGTTGACAGGTAGAATTGAGTAGATCTCTTAGAAAGCAGAACAAAAATACAAAGAAATGGAACATAGAAGAGAGAAGATAAAATTGAAGGCTTAATTCAGGATATCAAGCATAGGACTTCTGTAAGTTCCATAGAGAACAGAAAAAACAAATGAAAGGAGATTATTACATAAATAACAGAAGATGTCATAGGATGGAAAGTCACAAATTTCTACATTGAAAGAGCCCTCTTAGGATGGTACTAGACGCAGTTCCTTAGCAAAATAAGGGAGTAACTAAGAGAAACCTAAGAGAGAGAGAGGTAATGGGCTCTTTAGTAAGGGAAATCTAGGATGACGGCTATGAAGTAAGCCAAGAAAACAAGAGAACCAAAATGAATCTGGAGAGCAGAACTCTAGGTAGAGGCAAGGGGTGGGGAATAGAACTGGGAGTATGTTCGTGCATTTGGAAAAAAAATGACAGATCAGTTTGAGCAAAATTAGTAATAAGTAGAAGGAAAATTGAGCAGATAAAAATGAGGCAAATGTTAATTCTAGGAAAAACAAAAATAACAAAACAACAAAGTAAACCACAAGACTCAGCAGTGAAAAATGCTTAGTAGGTATAAAAATATAAATGTAGGGCTGGGCACAGTGGCTCACGCCTGTAGTCCCAGCACTTTGGGAGGCCAAGGCAGGTGGATCCCCTGAAGTCAGGAGTTCGAGACCAGCCTGGCCAACATGGTGAAACCCTGTCTGTACTAAAAATACAAAAGTTAGCTGGGCATGGTGGTGGGTGCCTGTAATCCCAGCTACTGGGGAGGCTGAGGCAGGAGAATCACTTGAACCTGGGAGGCAGAGGTTGCAGTGAGCTGAGATCACACCACTACACTCCAGCCTGGGCGACAGAGTGAGACTCTGTCTCAAAAAAAAAAAAAAAAAAAAATATATATATATATATATGTAAATATACAAGATTGATTAACTGAACATTCTGAGGAAACCATATTGGGAGGATAAGTTGAGAGAAAAATGGGAGTGTTAGTGTTACAAGAGAGCTAAATTCTCATTGACCACTTTCAGAAAATGATTGTTAATGCCTAAAATGCACAAATCAAAAAATGTCAGCATAAGCCTTTTATTTAGATGTGCTATTGAACTTCTGCTTCTAGCTAAGAAGTAGTAACAGAGATCACATGTAGCCTCCTGCTAAAACAATAAAAATAACCTGGGCACCATATGTGAAAAAGCACATTTCAAAATATTGAGACTCAGGCAAACAGGGACAATTATGTCTGAGATACAGGTATCAAATGAGATGAGCCCTATATTTGCCTCAGATTGCTGCCTTGAGATAAATCTGAGATCATGGTGCAGGGAGCAGGAATGCAGGTAGAGCCTAGTGGACTCTTGAGTTGAGAAAATGGAGCTAGGGAGGGAGACCAGGGTGGCTGGAGTTCTCAGGGAAGGGTACCAGAGGGAAAAATGTTCACCAAATGAGAGCTCCAGAGATCTGCAGAGGTTCCCTCAAGTCAGCTGGGTGCTGATCAGTATTTGCATGTTGAGAAAATGAACCACGGTTAGGGAAAGAATCATCAGAAAGGATTAGGGGGAATAATTAAGAGCTCATGTTCAAAAAGGTAGAAGGAAAATTCAGCATGTTAGAGACATGAAAGATATACCCAAATTGAGATATAGATGAAAACTGCTAAATCTGAGATGAAAAATGCACCCAAACGGATTAACAGAAGATTATACATCACTGAAGAAAAGATGAATAAACCTGAAGAGATAATGATCAAAACCACCCAAAATAAACACAGAGAAAAAAGACTTAAAACAGAGAGCATCTGTGAGCTATAGGATGACTTCAAGCAGACATATATAGATGTAATTGTTGTCTCTGAGGGTTGGGGGAGAAAAATATGTGAAGATGTAATGATAAAATTTTTCTAATTTGGATGAAAACTATAAACCCACAGATTTAAGAAGTGCAACAAACCCCAAGCACAAGAAGCATGAAAATAAACTACACCAAGGCATAATCAAGATATGTAAAATCTGTGATAAAGGGAACGTTTTAAAAATATGGACTGAAGTACCAGAAGAAGCCATAAAAACAGCTAAAAGTGGTTGTCTGTGGGGAGATGGATGCTGGGATAGGGAAGGAGAGAGTGGAGAGTACTGCTATTCTTCATTATAAACCTTTTAGTACCATTAACAGTTTTTAAAACGTGTGCATATTATTTGAAAAAATAAAAGTAAAGAACAACGAACAAGCAAAAAAATTCCTGTGATTGAAATACCAAGAGTCAAGCTGAAGACAGAGATGCAGCCAGAGGCCTGAGGCATGTACACATGAGCATCACTACTGCAGAATAGGGCACAAAATAGAATGGAGATTTTCACCAGCTGTTTGAGGAGTGAACAGTGTGAAATTCTCAATTCCAATTGTTGGTGAGCATCTTCCAGTACTGTCATAACTTCTTTTTTCTTCTGTCACCTTTCTCCAGGACCTTGGAGGGGGAATGGAGAGATGGGGCACAGTTAAGTGTAACAGTGGGGAGAGGTTTGAGGCCCTATCTTGGTAATGATTCTAGGAGCACGGTTACTGAATAGAGGTTACAGAAGGAGTAACTGACAGAGCTGTTATTCTGGGTTTCTTCACATTTTTTTTGTCTAGATGGTGTCAGTTTTCTCTAAATGTTCTCTTGGGCTCAAGACTTGCCCTCCCATACTCCATCCTTCATATGGATCTTTATGAAATGAATCTAATCAAGTCATTCCCCTGCTTTAGATCTATTGTCTTTGAGACAGGTCTGAACTGTATGGTCAGCCTTGTTTCTCATTTCCCATGCCTTCCCACTGGACTCTTTGATCCAACCTTTTTGAGCTATTTGCAGCACCATCATTGTTCCCAGCCTTTTAAGAGTTTGCTTTGCACAGTGTTCCCTCTTCATGGAAGGTCCTCCCCTCAGCAATCTCTCCATACCCATCTTCTTTACCTTGCTAATATGACTTTCAAGTAGTATAGTATGTTCCCATAATAACCTGTGTTTACTTCATGCATGATTCTTAGGTTTTATTGTCAGTTTATATCACTGTACCTCTAAGTGGGGTCTATTGGAGTCATTTAGGTATTTGGTAAGCGTTAACTTTTCTAGGTGCCACTTTGCATGTACACGTATGAATCTTTAGGGGAGGGTACTGTAGGCATCTTCATTCTAACAGCACCTTAGTTATTTGGCGGGCACAGTAAAATTAGAGAACAACTGGTTTATATGAAGGCATGAACCTTACCTTTTTATCACCAGAGCCTGCCACAGTGATGGGCATAGAGAGAGTTCCCAGTAAATATGAATAAATGAGCAGGGTATTGAATGAATGGTGGGGCATGGAAAGAGAGAGGATGTTGTCAGGGAATGTGAATGATGTACTTGGAGTCTATGATCGGTAGCTGTGGGAAGTAAGGGCAGATCCGTTATTTTACTTCCCCTAATGCCAGAGTGAGGAGTTTGAAATAAACTCCTTAGGCAATAGGGATCCTCTAAAACAATACTTTAAATGTGATGTTTAAGGAAAACTGTCCAGAAATGGCATTTAGTGGATTTGGGTTGAGAGAGGCTGAAAGCAGGGATGCCAGGACAGGGCAGGCAGGTAGAAGTGGTGCAGACTTGGTTTCTGGTAGGAGCAGCGACTTTTTGAGGAACATCTACACTTTGGTAGCTGATTTTATCTTGGTAACAAAGGCAGAGATGAAATTCAAGAGGAGTCCAAGATTTGAACCCCATATGTCCAAGAAAAATAGTGGGTTCCATGGCAGGATCATGTGCCTTTATCTTTGAGACATATATAGCCTGGTGGAGAAGAAAGAAAAAATAAGCTGTAAAATTATAATAATTGAATAAATGTGTATAATATAGATACAGAATTTGGGGGAATGGAAGAGGGACTGACTGAAGAATACTGAAAAGACTTTGTAGAGGAACTTTGAGTCAGTCCTTGAAGAATAATTAGAACCTTACCTGAAGGAGAAGAGAAGTAATGGCATTCCAGGGCTAGGGAACAGAATGAGCAAAGCAGGGTGAGAGCGCAGGATGGATTTGGTGACAGATTTGTTTTGTGCTGTTGAACTCAGGTTACAAGTGGATAGAATGCTGGAAGATAAGATGAAACCCTAGATTGAAGTCAGTTAATAGGAAAAGCTTTAAGCCAAGCAAAAGAGTTTGGATTTTTTCCTGTGAATGATAGAGTGGAGGTGTCTAAGCAGGGTGCAGCATTACTAGGTTTTATTATTGAAGGAATATAGATTGTTCTACTAGCAGAGTGGAGGCTAGATTGAGTGGGGACTGGCTGGTTGCTAGAAAAAATGGTTGAGTGTTGTTGCTGTAGTCTAAGAGGGTAATAATGATCTCTGGTCATGGCAGTGGTAATGGAGATGTGGAGGCTGCATTTGGTGAACAATTGGAAAGGGTTGGAACATGGGGAAAGAACAGGGGAACCAAAGATAACTCAGGTTTCTAGCTCTGGAGTTTGGGTTGATACCTTTTTCTGTGACAAATGGATAGGAAAAGTCCTAAAACTCCCATTACCTCAGAATGTGATTTTATTTAGAGATAGGGTCTTTAAAGAGGAGATCTGTTAGGGTGGGGCTCTATTCCACTATGACTGGTGTCCTTTTTAGAGGAGTAAGAGGCACCAGATATGTGCATGCACCGTGAAAAGGCTCTGTGAGGACACAGTGAGAAGGTGATCACCTGCAACCCAAGGAGAGGGGCCTCAGGAAAAGCCAAACCTGCCAACTCCTTAATCTTGAAATTCCAGTCTCTAGAACTGTGAGAAATAAATTTCTGCTGTTTAAGCCACCTAGGCTGTGGTAGTATTCTGTTATGGCAACTGTAGCAGACTAATGACATACCGAGTCTGAAATGCCTTGAGATACCTTGGTGGAGATGATGTGTAGGCTATTGGATATAGGGAGCTTAGACTAGAAAAAAAAAGATTGAAATTTGAAAGTCATCAATAGATGATTAAAACAGACCATTTTACTCTTCTGAAATCTGACTGTGAAAGGAATTCTCAAGTAGAAAAGAATCTTGGGGAGAAGAGATTTGAGCCCATAGCTGGAGGAAGGGACTGAAGAGACAGAAGAGAGTACATGTATGATAGTTGCTGGAAAGGGCAGGAGATGGTGGTCTCTAGAGCAGAGATGAAGGGTTAGCTTTCCTGAAGACAGGGGAGCAGTAAGACAAGGGTCGGGGCTACTATGCATAATTTCAGAGGTCAAGGTAAGAAAGCCCGAGAGGCCAGGCGCAGTGGCTCACGCCTGTAGTCCCAGCACTTTGGGAGGCTGAGGCGGGCGGATCACGAGGTCAGGAGATCGAGACCATCCTGGCTGGCATGGTGAAACCCCGTCTCCACTAAGGGTGCAAAAAATTGGCCGGGCATGGTGGTGGGTGCCTGTGGTCCCAGCTACTCGGGAGGCTGAGGCAGGAGAATGGCGTGAACCCGAGAGGCGGAGCTTGCAGCGAGCCGAGATCGCGCCACTGCACTCGAGCCTGGGTGACAGAGTGAGACTTCATCTCAAAAAAAAAAAAAAAAAAAAAGAAAGCTCGAGAGAGATCAGATTTAGATGTCACTGATGAAAGACAGCTGATTTTGGGTGATAGAAACAAGTGCTTCTATTAAACGTGCAACCACAGAGAATTTGATTTTCTGTCTGTCCTTTCTAGCCATTAAGAGCTATGTCTTAACGGAGTTAGCATTTTTACAGCATTTAAAAAATTTATTTTGAAAATTACATCATATGCATAAATACAATTTAAAATACGTATATAAATGTGAGCATTACTTCTGCCCAGTAACAGTAATAACCTGGCTTATAATTTTCCATAGTTTTTCTGTATGCTTGTGCAATCAAATGAAAATATACATACATTACTTGAAACAGAATAGAGAGGTGAGAAATAAGTCTGCATACCTACAACCATCTGATCTTCGACAAAGCTGACAAAACCAAGCAATGGGGAAAGGACTCCCTATTTGATAAATGGTGTTGGGATAACTGGCTAGCCATACGCAGAAGATTGAAATCGGACTCCTTTCTTATGTATACAAAAATCAACTCAAGATGGATTAAAGACTAAAATGTAAAACCCAAAACTATAAAAACCCTGGAAGACAACATAGGCAATACCTTTCTGGATATAGGAATGAACAAGATTTCATGACAAAGACATCAAAAGCAATTGAAACAAAAGCAAAAATTGACAAATCAGATCTAATTAAACTTAAGAGCTTCTACATAGCAAAAGAAACTATTAACAGGAAACAGACAACCTACAGAACGGGAGAAAACATTTGCAAACTATGCTTCTGACAAAGGTCTAATATCTAGCATCTATAAGGAACATAAACTTACAAGAAAAAAATACATTAAAAAGTGGGTAAGTGAGGCTGGATGCAGCGGCTCACACTTGTAATCCCAGCACTTTGGGAGGCTGAGGCAAGTGGATCTCTTGAGCTCAGAAGTTTGAGACCAGCCTGGGCAACATGGCGATACCCTGTCTCTACTCAGAATTTAAAAAAAAATGGCATGGTGGTGTGCACCTGTAGTCTCAGCTACTTGGGAGGTTGAGGTAGGAGGATCACTTGAGCCCAGGGGCAGAGGCTGCAGTGAGCTGAGATTGTGCCATTGCACTCCAGTCTAGGTGACAGAGAAACACCCTGTCTCAAAAAAAAAAAAAAAAAAAAAGTTTGGGGGAGCAAATAACATGAACAGACAGCTTTCTAAAGAAGACATACATGCAGCCAACAGGCATATGAAAAAAAGCTCAACATCATTGATCATTAGAGAAATGCAAATCAAAACCACAATGAGATACTATCTCCCACCAGTCAGAATGCTATTACTAAAAAGTCAAACATAACAGATGGCAAGGTAGTGGAGAAAAGGGAATGCTTATACACTGTTGGTGGGAGTGTAAATTAGTTTACCCATTGTGCAAGAAGACAGTGTGGTGATTCCTCAAAGACCTAAAGACAGAACTATTATTCAACTCAGCAGTCTCGTTACTGAGTATATACCTAAAGGAATATAAATTATTCTACTATAAAGACACATGCATGTGAATGTTCATTGTGCACTATTTACAGTAGCAAAGACATGGAATCAACCTAAATGCCCATCAGTGGTAGACTGGATAAAGAAAATGTGCGGCTGGGCGTGGTGATTCATGCCTGTAATCCCAGCACTTTGAGAAGCTGAGGCGGATGGATCACCTGAGATCAGGAGTTCAAAACCAACCTGGCCAATGTGGTGAAACCCCATCGCTAATAAAAACACAAAAATTAGTAGGGTGTGGTGGTGGGTGTCTGTAATACCAGCTACTTGGGTGGCTCAGGCAGGAGAATCACTTGAACCTGGGAGGTGGAGGTTGCAGTGAGCCAAGATCACACCACTGCACTCCAGCCTGGGGGACAGAATGAGACTCCATCTCAAGAAAAAAAAAGAAAAGAAAAGAAAATGTGTACATATATACTATGGAGTACTATGCAACCATAAAAAAAGACGAGACCATGTCCTTTATGGGCACGTGGATGGAGCTGGAAGCCATTATCCTTAGCAAACTAACGCAGGAACCAGAAAACCAAATGCTGCATGTTCTCTTATAAGTGGGAGCTAAATGATGAGAACTCATGGACACAAAAGGGAACAACAGACACTGGGGCCTACTCGAGGGTGGAGGGTGAGAGAAGGGAGAGAATCAGAACGAAATAACTAATGGATACTAGGCTTAGTAAGTTGGTGACAAAATAATCTGTACAACAAATGCCCATGACAAAAGATTACCTATGTAACAAACCTGCGCATGTACCCCTGAGCCTAAAAGTTTTTTAAGAAAAGAAAATATACATACATTACAAAGATTCACGACACACACGCACACACACACACACACACACACACACACACGTATATATATTCTTGAATGCTTTTTAGTCATTTTAAAATAAAACTAGGAGTACATTTGATATGATTTGGCTCTGTGTCCCCACCCAAATCTTATCTCGAATTGTAATCCGAATTGTTATCCCCAGATGTTGAGAAAGGGACCTGGTGGGAGGTGATTGGATCATGGGGATGGTTTCCCCCTTGTTGTTCTTGTAATAGTGAGGGAGTTCTCATGGGATCTGGTTGTTTGATAAGTGTCTAGCGGTTTCCCCTGTGCTCTCTGTCTCTCCTGTCACCATGTAAAACATGTCTTGCTCCCCCTTCACCTTCTGCCATGATTGTAAGTTTCCTGAGACCTCTTGGCCATGCAGAACTGTGAGTCAATTAAACCTCTTTTCTTCATAAATTACCTAGTCTCAGGTAGTATCTTTATAGCAGTGTGAAAACTGACTAATACAATAATATATCCAGTTTTCTGTGTCTTGCTTCTCTCAGAATACCTTGTAGAAATTCTTCCAAGTCACATGGTACATTGGTGATGTCCATAAGAATTATGAATTTATTTAATCCTTACTGATGAGAATTCATTTTGTTGGCTTGGTTTTCTTTATCCACTATAAAAAATAGTACAATGATCATCTTCATGTATTCATTTCATGTTGGTAGTTTTGATAGATTCCAAGGAATAGAATTACTGAGCCAAATTAACATATGTTTTTTTAGTTTGAATAGATTTTGCCAGACTGCTTTGCTAAAAGGGTCTCAACATTTCCACCAGCAAAGTATGGGCACATTCTTTTCTCCATTAACCTTAAGTATGATATGTTACCCCTCTTTTAAAGTTCTTTATTCTAAGAGGTATAAACAATGCCCTATTGCTACTTTAGCTGCAATGTGACAATTATCTATTTTTGTTTTTGATTTAACTCCATGGCTGTTTTCATCAGCCAGTTGAAATTTTTAATTAAAAAATTAAAGTACTACATTCACATATTTTGAAAGTTGTAATAGAACAATAGTATAGATGTAATAGTATTAGTAATTTTTAAATTATTATTTCAATAAGTTTTGGGGGGAATAGGTGGTGTTTGTTTACATGGACAAGTTCTTTAGTGGTGATTTCCAAGATCTTGGTGTATCCATCACCCAAGCAACGTACACTGTACGCAAAGTATAATGTTTTATCCCTCATCCTTCTCCCACCCTTCTGCCTGAGTCCCCGAAGTCCACTGTATCATTCTTACGCCTTTGCTTCTTCGTAGCTTAGCTCCCACTTACAAGTGAGAACATAAGATATTTGGTTGTCTTCCTGAGTTACTTCACTTAGAATAATGGTCTCCAACTCCATCCAGGTTGTTGTGAATGCCATTATTTCATTCCTTTTCATGGCTGAGTAGTATCCTATGGTGTGTCTGTGTCTCTGTGTGTGTGTGCATGTGTGTGTATCACATTTTCTTTATATACTTGTTGATTGTTGGGCATTTGAGCTGGTCCCATATTTTTCCAATTGCTAATTATGCTGCTGTACACATGTGTGTGCCAGTGTCTTTTTTACATAATGACTTCTTTTCCTCTGAGTAGATACCTAGTAGCGGGATTGCTGGATCAAATGGTAGATCTATTTTTTTTTTTTTTTTGAGACAGAGTCTCACTCTGTCACCTAGGCTAGAGTGCAGTGGCATGATCTCGGCTCGACTAACCACAACCTCCGCCTCCTGGGTTCAAGCGATTCTCGTGCCTCAGCTTCCTCAGTAGCTGAGATTACAGGCATGCACCACCATGCTCAGCTAATTTTTGTATTTTTAGTAGAGAAAGGGTTTTGCAGTTTTGGCCCCAGGCAGGTCTCAAATTCCTGGCCTCAGGAGATCTGCCCACCTCAGCCTCCCAAAGTGCTAAGATCGTAGTCATGAGCCACCATGCCTGACCATAATTTTAATTCTTTAAGGAATCTTCATACTGTTTTCCATAGTGGTTTACTAGTTTACCTTCTCACCAGCATTATAAAAATGTTTCCTTTTCACCACATCCACGCCAACATCTATTATTTTTGATTTTTTAATTATGGCCATTCTTGCAGGAGTAAGGTGGTATCACATTGTGGTTTTGATTTGCATTTCTCTGATAATTAGTGATGGTAAGCGTTTTTGCATATGTTTGTTGGCCATTTGTGTATCTTCTTTTGAGAATTGTCTATTCATGTCCTTAGCCCATTTTTTGATGGGATTATTATTATTATTTTTTGAGATGGAGTTTTACTCTTGTTGCCCAGGCTAGAGTGCAATGGTGTGATCTTGGCTCACCGCAACCTCCACCTCCCAGGTTCAAGCGATTCTCCTGCCTCAGCCTCCTGAGTAGCTGGGATTACAGGCATGTGCCACCATGCCCAGCTAATTCTGTATTTTTAGTAGGCACGGGGTTTCTCCATGTTGGTCAGGCTGGTCTTGAACTCCCCACCTCAGGTGATCCACCCGCCTCGGTCTCCTAAAGTGCTGGGATTACAGGCGTGAGTCACCGTGTTTGATTTGCTTGTAGATTCTGGATATTAGTCCTTTTTCAGATGCATAGTTTGTGAAGATTTTCTCCTACTCTGTGGGTTGTCTGTTTACTCTGATGATTATTTCTTTTGCTGTCCAGAAGCTTTTTAGTTTAATTAAGTCCCATCTATTTATCTTTGTTTTTGTTGCATTTACTTTTAGTTTCCTGGGCATGAAGTCTTTGCCTAAGCCAGTGTCCAAGAAGGGTTTTTCCAAAGTTATCGTCCAGAATTTTTATGATATCAGGTCTTAGATTTAACTCTTTGATCCATCTTGAGTAGATTTTTGTATAAGGTGAGAGATGAGGATCCAGTTTCATTCTCCTACATGTGGCTTGCCAATTATTCTAGCACCATTTGTTGAATAGGGTGTCTTTTTCCCACTTTATTTATTTATTTTTTTGCTTTGTCAAAGATCAGTTGGTTATAAGTATTTGGCTCTATTTCTGGGTTCTCTATGCTGTTCAGTTGGTCTGTGTGCCTGTTTCCATAACAGTACTGTGTTGTTTTGGTGACTATAGCCTTATAGGATAGTTTGAAGTTGGGTAATGTGATCCCTCCAGATTTGTCCTTTTTGCTTAGCCTTTCTTTGGCCTGTGAACTATTTTTTGGTTCCATTTGAATTTTAGGATTGTTTTTTCTGGTTATGTGAAGAATGATGATGGTATTTTGGTGGGAATTGCACTGAATTTGTAGATTGCTTTTGGCAGTATGCTCATTTTCACAGTATTGATTCTACCCATCCATGAGCATGGAATGTGTTTCCATTTGTGTCATCTATGCTTTCTTTCAGCAGTGTTTGTAGTGTTACTTGTAGAGATCTTTCACATCATTATGGTTAGGTATGTTTCCAAGTATTTTATTTATTTATTTATTTATTGCAGCTATTGGAAAAGGGGTTGAGTTCTTGATTTGATTCTCAGCTTGGTTGCTGTCGGTGTATAGCAGTGCTACTGATTGTGTACATTGATTTTGTATCCTGAAACTTTACTGAATTCATTTATCAGATCTAGGAGCTTTTTGGTTGAGTTTTTGGGGTTTTATAGGTATATATATGATGATATCATCAGTGAACAGCAACAGTTTGACATCCTCTTTACTGATTTGGATGCCCTTTATTTCCTTCTCTTGTCTGATTGCTCTGGCTAGGACTTCCAGTACTATGCTGAATAGAAGTGGTAAAAGTGGACATCCTTGTCTTGTTCCAGTTCTCAGAGGGAATGCTTTCAGCTTTTCCCCATTCAGTATAATGTTGCCTGTGGGTGTGTCATAGATGGCTTTTATTACCTAAAGGCATGTCCCTTCTATGCCAATTTTGTTGAGGGTTTTAATCATAAAGGGATGCTGAATTTTGTCAGATGCATTTTCTGCGTCTGTTGAGATGATCATATGATTTTTGTTTTTAATTCTATTTATGTGGTCTATCATATTTATTGACTTGCATATGTTAAACCATCCCTGCATGCCTGATATGAAACCTACTTGATCGTGGCAGATTATCTTTTTGATATGCTGTTGGATTTTATTGAGGATTTTTGCATTTATGTTCATAAAGGATATTGGTCTGTAGCTTTCTTTTTTATGTCCTTTCCTGATTTCAGTATTAGGGTGATACTGGCTCCATAGAATGATTTAGGGAGGATTTCCTCTTTCTCTATCTTTTTGGAATTCTTTCAATAGGATTTGTACCAATTCTTCTTTGAATGTCTGATACAATTCAGCTATGAATCCATCTGGTCCTGGACTTTTTTTGGTTGGCAATTTTTTTATTACCATTTCAAACTCACTGCTTGTTATTGGCCTGTCAGGGTTTCTATTTCTTCCTGGTTTAATCTAGGAGGGCTGCGTATTTCTAGGAATTTATCCATCTCTTGTAGATTTTCTCATTTGTGCACATAAAGGTGTTCAGAGTAGCCTTGAATGATCTTTTGGATTTCTGTGGTATCGGTTGTAGTATCTCCCCTTTCATTGCTAATTGAGCTTATTTGGATCGTCTCTCTTCTTTTCTTGGTTAATCTTGCTAATGGACTATCAATTTTGTTTATCTTTTCTAAGAACCAGCTTTTTGTTTCATTTACCTTTTGTAATTTTTTTTGTTTCAATTTCATTTAGTTCTGCTGTGATCTTTGTTATTTCTTTTCTTCTGCTTGGTTTGGGTTTGGTTTGTTCTTGTTTCTCTAGTTCCTTGAGTTGTGACCTTAGATTGTCTATTTGTACTCTTTCAGACTTTTTGCTGTAGGCATTTAATGCTATGAACTTTCCTCTTAGCACTGCTTTTGCTGTATCCTAGAGGTTTTCATAGGTTGTGTCACTATTATCATTCATTTCAAATAATTTTTTAAATTTCCATCTTGATTTCATTGCTGACCCAGTGTTCATTCAGGAGCAGGTTAGTTAGTTTCCATGTAGTTGCATGGTTTTCAGGGTTTCTTCTGGAGTTGACATCCAATTTTATTCCATTGTGGTCTAAGAGAGGACTTGGTATAATTTTGACTTTCTTAAATTTATTGAGACTGGTTTTGTGGCCTATCATGTGGTCTATCTTGGAGAATGTTTCATGTGCTGATGAATAGAATGTATATTCTGCAGTTGTTGGGTAGACTGTTCTGTAAATATCTGTAAAGTCCATTTGTTCTAGGGTATAGTTTAAGTCCATTGTTTGTTGACTTTCTTTTTTTATGACCTGTCTAGTGCTGTCAGTGGAGTATTGAAGTCCTCCACTACTATTGGGTTGCTGTCTATCTCATTTCTTAGGTCTAGTAGTAATTGTTTTATAAATTTGGCAGCTCCAGTTTTTGGTGCATATATGTTTAGGATTGTGATATTTTCTTGTTTGACTAATCCTTTCATCATTATATAATGTTCTTCTTTGTGCTTTTTAACTGTTGTTACTTTAATGTCTCTCTTTTCTAAGATATAAGAATAACTACTCTTGCTCACTTTTGTTGTCCATTTGCATGGAATATTTTTTCCACCCTTTTACCTTCAGTTTATGTGAGTCTCTTGAATACAGCAGATACTTGGTTGGTGAATTCTTATCCACTCTGCCATTCTGTATCTTTTAAGTGGAGCATTTAGGCCATTTACATTCAACATTAGTATTGAGATGTGAGTTACTCTTGTATTCATCATGCTAGTTGTTGCCTGAATACCTTGGTATTTTTTTTCATTGTGCTATTGTTTTATAGGCCCTGTGAGATTTATGCTTTAAAGAAGTTCTGTTTTGGTGTATTTTGAGGTTTTGTTTCAAGATTTAGAACTCCTTTTAGCAGTTCTTGTAGTGCTGGCTTGATAGTGGTGAATTCTCTCAGCATTTGTTTGTTTGAAAAAGACTTTATCTTTCCTTCATTTATGAGGCTTAGTTTCACTGGTTACAAAATTCTTGGCTGATCATTGTTTTGTTTAAGAAGGCTAAAAATAGGACCCAATCCCTTCTAGCTTGTAGGGTATCTGCTGAGAAATCTGCTGTTACTCCGGTAGGTTTTCCTTTATAGATTACCTGATGTTTTTGCCTCACAGCTCTTAAGATTATTTTCTTTGTCTTGACTTTAGATAGCCCGATGACTGTGTGCCTAGGTGATGACCTTTTTGCAATGAATTTCCTGGGTGTTCTTTGAGCTTCTTGTATTTGGCTGTCTAAATCTATAGCAAGGTCAGGAAAGTTTTCCTTGATTATTCCCTCAAATAAGTTTTCCAAACTTTTAGATTTCTCTTCTTCCTTGGGAACACCAATTATTTTTAGGTTTGGTTGTTTAACATAATCTCAAACTTTTTGGAGGCTTTGTTCATTTTTTCAATTCATGTTTCCTTTTTTTTTTTGTCAGATTGGATTAATTTGAAAACCTTGTCTTTGGCCTCTTAAGTTCTTTTGTCTACTTGTTTGATTCTGTTGTTGAAACTTTCCAGTGTATTCTTCATTTCTCTAAGTGTGTCCTTCATTTCCAAAAGTTGTCATTGTTTTTTATTTATGCTATCTATTTCTCTGGAGATGTTTTTGTCCATATCCTGTCCTTTTTAAAAAAAATATTTAAGTTGATTTTCACCTTTTCTCTGGTGCCTCCTTGAGTAGCTTAATAATCAACCTTCTGAATTCTTTTTCTGGCAATTCAGAGATTTCTTCTTTGTTTGGATCCATTGCTTAGGAGCTAGTGTGATCTTGTGGCGGTGTTAAAGAACCTTGCTTTGTCGTATTACCAGAATTGTTCTTCTGGTTCTTTCTCATTTGGGTAGACTATGTCAGAGGAAAGACCTGGGGCTCAAGGGCTGCTGTTCAGATTCTTTTGTCCCATTGGGTGATTCATTGATGTGCTGCTCTTCCCCTAGGGATGGGGCTTCCTGAGAGCCAGACTGCAGTGATTGTTGTCACTCTTCTGGGGAACTAGCCACCCAGTGGAGCTACCAGGCTCTGGGCCAGTACTGGGGAGTGTCTTCAGAGTCCTGTGATGTCATTTGCCTTCAGATCTCTCAGCTATGGATGCCAGCACCAGTTCTGGTAGAAGTAGCAGGGGAGTGAAATGGACTCTGTGAGGGGCCTTAGTTGTAGTTTTGTTTAGTGTGCTCGTTTTCTTGAATACTGGTTGATATGGTCCCCACCCAAATCTGACCTTGAATTGTAATCTCCATAATCCCCACATGTCAAGGGAGGAAACTGGTGGGAAGTGTTTGAATCATAGGGGTGGTTTACCCCATGCTGTTCTCAAGATAGTGAGTGAGTTTTCATGAGATCTGATAGTTTTATAAGCATCTGGCATTTCCCTTGCTTGCACTTCTCTCTCTTGCTGCTATATGAAGAAGGTGCTTCCTTCCCCTTCACCTTCCATCATGATTGTAAGTTTCCTGAGGCCTCCCCAGCCATGTGGAACTGTGAGTCAATTAAACTTCTTTCTTTTATAAATTACCTGGTCTCGGGTGTTTCCTTCTAGTGGGGTGAAAATGAACTAATACACTGGTTGTGCTAGCAGTGAAGTTGTCACATGGACAGACTCAGGACCCCTGGTTAGCCAGGATGTTACAGAGAGTGGAATTAGCTGTTGCTTTCTCATTTCTTGGAACAGGGTTGTTCTTTTATGAGTTGCTGTAATGACTTGAGTTGGTTGGCCTCCAGCCAGGAGGTGGTACTTTCAAGAGGGCATAAGTTTTGGTAGTATGGGGGGATACAAGCTTACCCTAAGATCACCTGGATAAGTATTTGGGCTTCTCAGGTGATGGGCAGGACCATAGAGGTCCCAAGAGATTATATCTTTTGTCTTTGGCTACCAGGGCAGGTAGAGAAAGACCATAAGATGAGGGAGGGACAGGCATGTCTGAGCTCAGACTCTCCTTGGGTGGGGCTGCTGTGGCCGCTGTGGAGGACAGGGATGTGGTTCTCAGGCTAATGGAGTTATGTTCCTAGGGAGATTATGGCTACCTCTGTTGTGTTATACAGATTTCTGGGGAAGTGGGGGAAAGCCAGCAGTGACAGGCCTCACCCAGCTCCCATACAGCCAGCAAGGCCATTCTCACTCCCACCATGCCCCATCAACAGCACTGAGTTCATATCTAGGCAGCCAGTGAGCAGAGCTGAAATCTTGCCCCAGGACACAAGCCTCCCTGCTGAAAAATGAAGCAGAGATTTCAGGGCCTGCCCCTCCCTGTCTGCCGTGGTAGTATCTGGACTTCCATTCACCCTCAACCCCCATCACGGTTTCTGCCCAGGAAAATTCACACTTGGTCGAAATTATTATAGGTTTCAGCTGGAAGTTTTCTTCTCCTTGTGGTCCTTTCGCAATTCCACTAGCAGCACTCCCAAAGGACCCCTGTCAGAAAAATCAGAAATGGCTTCCCTGGAGACTGGGAAGGAAGTCCTGCCTGCAGGGCTCTTCCTGCTGCTTTTTACACTTTTTATTATATTTTGCTCAGCTCTCTAAATTTGTTTCAGCTCTAGGTAAGGTTAAATTATTCTCCCATGATCCGAATTTTCAGGTTCTCCAGTGGGAATGTGTGTTTGGAGGCAGACTTTTCCCCTCTCACACTGTGGGCACTTACAGTTTTTTGGCTGTCCTACAGAGTTTGCAGCAGAAAGCTGCTTCTTTCAAAGGGTCTGTGAATTCTTTCAGTTTTCATGTTACATTCCTGTGGTAGTTCTTTGAGCAAAGGTTCATGATGTGAATCTCCACATGCTGTTCTGTGCATCCAAGTGGGAGCTACAAGTTAGTTCTGCCTCCTGTCTGCCATTTTTTTCCAGTTTCCAAGAATTTTCTTATTATATTTATTGACCATTTAGATTTGCTTTTCTGTGACTCTTGTCTATTGTCAGTCCATACTATCTTTTGCTGTGCAGAATATAGGTCTTTTTTTTTTTTTTTTTAACATATCAGGGTTTCCAGTGTTGGTAAAGCCTCCCTAACTCTAGACTGTATGTGGAGTCTCCTGGATATTCTTGCAAAGTTTAGTTTTTTCCCATTTACATCTTTTTATATATTTGGAATTTGTTTTTGTATATGGAGTAATATAGAAGTCTGATGTATTTTTTGCCTTCCATATATCGAGCCAGTTGCACTAGCACTATTGGCAAAATAATTCATCCATGTCCACTAAACTGAAATGCCATTGTCATGTATGAAATCATCATATGAATAGGGATTTATTCCTTTATCTCAATTCAGATATATTTGCCTACTCCTATACTCATATCATGTTGATTTGAAATAGTGGCCTTATATTATGTTCTGATATCTGGGGAGTCAGTTTTTTTTTTTTTTCACAGTTTTCTTGGTTATTCTTGGGCATGTATTCTGCCACTTATTCTTTTTTAAAAGAACAGCTTTATTGAGATACAGTTCATATACCATACAATTCACCCCATCATTGGGGGCTGAGCAGAATAGAAATCCCACCTCTTGGTCACATTCTCCTCTCCCGAAACTTAGCCTTAGCATTGGACAGCTGGGTGCAGGCTGAAAAATGCTGATGCTCTGTACATCCTGTGAAGATAGCCCTCTGACTGGGATCTCAGGGGAGAGGGAGATCTCTGCTCTTGGTTATATCAGTCTGGAGTGGAGTTTCTGTTTTCTGAGGTTGTAGGGGAGTGGGAAGGAGCAGTCTTGCTTCAAATACTATAGACTCTCTTAGTTCTTATCAAATTTTAATAGATTTTTTTTTTTGAGTAGATGTGTCTTCATTTGCTATATGCTCTTAGGGCCATTTCCAGAGACTTTAACTTTTTAAAATATTCGTTTTCACCAGTTTTTCTGGGATGCAGGTCTGTGTTGCTCTGTGTGATGTCATGCCAGAAGTTGATCTCCTTACGCTTATTCTTAAAGCTAATTTTATCCAACTAAAAAAAGCCTGTTACAAATTTAATTAGAATTAAATTGCATATAAATTTGGAGAGAAGTTGCTTTTTTGATGTTTTTGTACCTAAAAACAACATTTGTCTTTCCAGTTGTACAGATTCTTATTTATATCCTTCAGTGACACTTGATAACTTTATTCATATTGGCTCTGAGGCATTCTTTATAACTTATTTCTAAGTAATTTTAAATTTTGTCACGATTGTGAATGGCATATTTTCTCCATATTGTTTTGCAGGAGTTTATTGCTAGTTACAAATAAGTATGTTGATTTTACATATTTATCCTATATCCAGTCACTTTATAAAATTCTCTTGTTAATTCCAGTAGTTTTGATTAAGCTAGAATCTTCTATCGTAAAAGATTTATTTTTAAACACAATTCAGCTTTACCTTAGCAAATGTATAAAAATTGTACCCCAAAATTAGAAATTGAGAAAAGTTTATGTCTAAGTTTATGGTTTAATATTTCAGATATTAATGAAAAGAGGCAGTCAGATGACTGAGGAAGCTGTCTGGGCTTTCATGACCACATCATAATTTTGTCCTCCTATTACAAAATAATACTCCATTGAAGTGTCTTAAGTTTTGCTTTAAGAAGGCCATTTTTACTTAAAGCCAATAGTGACTATTAAAAAAAATTGTTTTAAAAATTAGCCAAGCATGGTGGCTTGTGCCTGTAGTCCCAGCTACTCGGGAGGCTAAGATGGGAGGATCACTTGAGCCTGGGAGATGGAGGTTGCAGTGAGCTGAGATTGCACCATTGAACTCTAGCCTGGGTGACAGAGCAAGACCCTGTATGTGTATATGTATGTATGAATGAATAAATGAATAAAGTAAAATAAATAAGGTCTAGAGTCAGAGAGTCCAAGCAAGAAAGACTCTCTTTCTGGGTTGAAAATGTAAGCTCTCATGTAGCGAGAGGATTTGTGAGGAGTCCACGTGGCAAGGATCTGAGGATGGCCTCTAGTTTCTGAGATTGATCCCTGGCCAACAGCTAGCAAGAAAACACGGACTTCAACTAGACAGCTGTGAGGAAACAAATAGTGCAAACTGAATGAGCTTGGAGCACTTTATTCCCAAATCATGTCTCCAGATAAGAACACAGCCTGGCTGACATCTTGATTTCAGCCTTGTGAGACCCTGAGCAGAGAACCCAGTTAAATCATGCCTAGACTTCTGATCTGCAGGAACTATGGGATAATAAACTGGTTATATTTGAAACTGCTAAAGTTTGTGGTAATTTGTTATGCAGCAATAGAAGATTAGTACAGGGGGGTTGACTGGGAAGCAACTCAAATATATAATATCCCATAAGTCAGTCCACTAACCACTGTGTACTTTGTGGAGCTTGGATACAGTTCTTTACTGAGAATGAGCAGTCCCGTGGGACAAAAGAGAATGTGACTCTGCTTCAAAACATAGATGAATGGACGGATAAATAGCTACATAGACATACACACATACACATAACAAGGACTTACTGTGTACCAGAATCTCTACTGAGGGTGTTAAACATTTGATCTTGTTTAAATGAGGGCTTAGAGTTAAAATGGTGTAGATACTTTTAATGCCAGAAATTTACTGAAGCTAATGGACTCAAAGGAAATAAAAACTAACAAAGCAAAGCAAAGGACACATGAATCCACCCCTCCCAAATCACAGGTTAAGATGTATCTCCCAGTCTCTGTAGCCCTTCAAGGATATGAATGTTATAAAAAGCAAAGAGGACAAGCTAGATGGCATAATCAATCTGTTCAGAAGAGTTTGATTACAGTTTTAAATTAAGAGTTTGCCAAATTATGCTGTAAATAAAACTAACAGTTTTCCTGGTGACTGACCTTGAGTGGACAGTGGGCAGGTCTGTATTTATAAATGTAGGTATGAAATGCATTTAATGGGATGTTTTAAAACAGTTAGTCACAACCTATTAGTAGGTCATGAATCCACAATCAGCAAAATGTGAAATCTGCCACTGACATGGAACCCATTGCTGTGTGAATTGCTAATGTCAGTATTTTAAAGGAAACCTTATTGTTTTAAGAATGCAACTTACTTGCCGGGCGCAGTGGCTCACACCTGTAATCCCAGCACTTTGGGAGGCTGAGGCAGGCAGACCACAAGGTAAGGAGTTCGAGACCAGCCTGGCCAACATGATGAAACCCCGTCTCTACTAAAAATATAAAAATTAGTTTGGCATGGTGTCAGGTGCCTGTAACCCCAGCTACTCGGGAGGCTGAGGCAGGAGAATCACTTGAACCCCAAAGGCGGAGGTTGCAGTGAGCCAAGATCACACCACTGCACTCCAGCCTGGGCGAAAGTGTGAAACTCCATCTCAAAAAAAAAAACAAAAAAGAATGCAACTTTCTCTCAACAAAACAGATAAACAGATGCAATGTAGTCATTAGGATAATGTTAACTGCTAAACAGCTAACCCCTAAATCTCAGTGGCTAATTCAATAGAAGGTTATTACTTATTCATATAAGATCTAATTGGCAGGGCATGGGGGTTATACAATCCTTCAGAGACCCAGATGGACAAGGCTTTATCATCTTTGACCCATGACTTCTGAGGCTGCTCTAAACATCAACATCCAGTCTGTACACGGGAGAAGATTTCGGGTAAGGACCACAGCAAGATCTCTGGCATTAAAAGTATCTACACCATTTTAACTCTAAGCCCTCATTTAAACAAGATCAAATGTTTAACACCCTCAGTAGAGATCCTGGTACACAGTAAGTCCTTGTTATGTGTATGTGTGTATCTCTATGTAGCTATTTATCCGTCCATTCATCTATATTTTGAAGCAGAGTCACATTCTCTTTTGTCCCACGGGACTGCTCATTCTCAGTAAAGAACTGTATCCAAGCTCCACAAAGTACACAGTGGTTAGTGGACTGACTTATGGGATATTATATATTTGAGTTGCTTCCCAGTCAACCCCCCTGTACTAATCTTCTATTGCTGCATAACAAATTACCACAAACTTTAGCAGTTTCAAATATAACCAGTTTATTATCCCATAGTTCCTGCAGATCAGAAGTCTAGGCATGATTTAACTGGGTTCTCTGCTCAGGGTCTCACAAGGCTGAAATCAAGATGTCAGCCAGGCTGTGTTCTTATCTGGAGACATGATTTGGGAATAAAGTGCTCCAAGCTCATTCAGTTTGCACTATTTGTTTCCTCACAGCTGTCTAGTTGAAGTCCGTGTTTTCTTGCTAGCTGTTGGCCAGGGATCAATCTCAGAAACTAGAGGCCATCCTCAGATCCTTGCCACGTGGACTCCTCACAAATCCTCTCACTACATGAGAGCTTACTTTTTCAACCCAGAAAGAGAGTCTTTCTTGCTTGGACTCTCTGACTCTAGACCTTATTTATTTTACTTTATTCATTTATTCATTCATACATACATATATACATAGAGGGTCTTGCTCTGTCACTCAGGTTGGAGTTCAATGGTGCAATCTCAGCTCACTGCAACCTCCATCTCCCAGGCTCAAGTGATCCTCCCACCTTAGCCTCCCGAGTAGCTGAGACTACAGGCACAAGCCACCATGCTTGGCTAATTTTTAAAACAATTTTTTTTTCCTAGAGACAAGGTCTTCTTGTTTTGTCCAGGCTGGTCCTGAACTCCTGGGCTCAAGTGATCCTCCTGCCTCTGCCTCCCAAAGTGGTGGGATTATAGGCACGAGCCACTGCTTCTGTCCTCTAGACCGTCTTTCAAAGGGCTCCACCTGATTGGCCAGGTCTATCCTAGATAATCTTCTTTTATTAGCTGAAAGTCACCTGATTTGGAAGCTTAACTACATTTGCAAAAATCCCTTCACCTTTGCCATATAACATGGTGTAATAATCATGGGATTGGTATCTCATCACTTTTGCCATATTCCATTGGAAGCAAGTCACAAGTTCTGCATGCACTCAAGGGAGGTGGTTATACAAGCGTATGAGCCTTTGGGGGTCATCTTACAATTCTGCCTACCATACTCCTTCAACTTGGTTTGTGTAGTGCTCACCCCCCTACCCTGCCCTGCCGTTGTTACCACTTGGATAACAGGATTTTTATAAACATGAGAGGCTGTTGGAATGAGAGAATGATGGATTCTAAGCTTTTTAGAAAGAAAAAACATACAGCAGTGTGGTGAATATTACAAAGTAGCCTCATGAGTACATTGCCCATACTGAACTCCTGAGTAGATTGAGGAGATTCCGACCTTCTCTATAGGTGGTTCTGGTGAAAAGTAAGAGCAGATCTTGAGACACAGTGGTGGAGATGAGAACTCTTCATCTAGTTGAAGTAAGTAATTCTCATTGACCAGCTTCCTACTTTTGAAAGCTTAACAGGACACATAGGAAAAGTCCTTAATTTGAAAAGACATCATTGTCCAAATGTAGGCTAGTGGAATTTATGCTCTAGTTCCTTGGAGTTTTATCTAGGCCCACAATGAGAGGAGCCTCTTACTAAGTACTGTGAAGTGTGGGCCCATGTGTGTGCATGGAGGAAGAGTGAGACTGAGTAGGGAGAGAGGGCTTGCTTTTCTCAGCAACAGATTCTATTCTTTGTTACTTCAACATTTCAGCAGAGATGACCCTGAACAGAAAGACATTACTTAAAATGAAGCATAGATTTATCAGGTTTGAACTGCTGGACTATTTAATACCACAGACTTGATTTTTTTTCCCTACTGCCTTCCTCTAGGTATTTCTTTATACAAGAAATTCTGGGTTTTTACATTCCAAGATTACCTCCAGATGGTCTGAAGTGTTCTCTCTCAGCCATTTCCTAGTGGCATTTTTTTCTTACCTGGGGAGAGGTACCACAGAGATCAATGCCAGAGGGCATTATTGAAAACATTTACCCAGAAGGCACACTCCAGGCCACTGGAAGCATCTGCTTCACAAATGTCAGGCTGGGGGACATCACCAGATGTTAGTGTTGAAATACCATTTAGAAGACAAACATTGACTTCAGAGGCCAAGGGTCACCTAAACAAAGAGCCAGACTGGCAATGAGGATCAAAATGAGGGTACAAAACAAGATTCACGTGGCCATGACTTTCTGTGGTCTAGCTCACAGTTCATCAGACTTTCCAGGACTATAGAAACTTTTTGCATTGTCTTCTGTGGCTTGGATCTAAGTCCTAGCTGGTGGAATGTTGGCTGAAGAGAGAGGAAAGGGGAGGCACGAAATGGTAGGGCAGGCACAAATTTAACATACAGACATTCAAATAATTTCTTCTTCATGTGGGATCTTGGGGATCCATGGAACACAATCTAAAAACTGCTATACCAGGGGATTTTTAGGTTGTCTCACCAATACCAAAAATTGGAATGAGGTTATTCCTTCTCTTTGTACCAAAGAGGATACCCCGCTAAGCCTTTCTGAGAGTGAAAGTGAAAGGGGGAGTCTTTCTTCACTCTTTTTTCTCTCTGTGCTTGTCCTTGTTATTAGTGCCATTCAGTGTGGAGGCCAGAGGATTGTCAATAAGGTAGACAGGGTGTATGTTTCTCATGGTGCCTTCTTTTTATTGTGCCCCAGTCACACATTCTTTTATGCTTATGCATTTGAGGCAAGGCTCACAAATGATAACACCATGTAATATTTACTTGGTTAGATTCAAATTGGGGATGGAATTGGGCCAAGATGGAGGCTAAGAATAGAAAAAGAAGAATGAAGAAAAGATAGCTTTTTACTCCTTCAACTACATACGTTAAGACACTATGAGAAACTAACAAGATTCTGGCTTGATTATAAAATACGTTGACCACCAACCTGGGGATCCTGGAGGCTTTTATTCCTTACATCACCAAATACTTTAATATACCAGGAATGGTGAATATCAAACTATCCTAGCTTAAGTATTCTGTTCTGTCTCTTGGAAACACCCTCCCCAAAACAATCTTTGATGTGGAGCAGATTTGTAGAGAATTATAAAAAAATTACTCACCCGTTAAACATTTTTCACAGACCTGAAAAAGTATGAGGTGGTAAAATCTATAAAGTTGGCATTCTTCTTTTTATTCATCTGGCACCCATTGTTACTTGGCTCAGGTGAGAAGACTTGTAAGAGTGATGACAGTATATTTGAAATGTTTTTCATTTCAGTAGAATGTCTTTTTGAAGAATCTTGGACTTCCTTTTTTTTTTTTACTTGAGTGAAAGCTGAAAGATTTAACAGTTGTTGAACTTTCCAGGCACAAAGCAACAAGCCAGTGGAGGAGCTAAGACCAAAAATCCTCGAGTTTTGACTGACTGACTTCATCAGAATAAATAAGTGGCAATTGAGCTGCTCTGTTCTAGGCTTTTGAGGATGAGGTTGAGCATCCATGACCCCAGCCAGTTTCAGGGTGACTGCTGGATGCTGGGGAAGGATCAAGAACTGTTTACCATGGACGGTACAGGGCAGGCATCTGTGGGTGCCATCAAGCATGCAGGGCCTGCACACAGTCACTACTTTGAAACACAGAACTCCCTCTTCAAAAATGTTCTTCCAGAGGCCCAGTTCTCTGCTTTAAGCCAGAGATGGCATTTACCTGTATAGCATCTATTCACCCTGTTTCTGGTAAAACAAAACAAATCCTTGAGTTTTCATGGGAAACTGCCCCTCCTTCACTGTCAGAACACATAGGTTGGGTGGAGCCAACTCCTCCTCATGCTTCAGGGCTGGCCACACAGGAAATTACATTCTCCTGCATAGTGATTGGCTCAGTGATGGACATGTGACCCAATCAGAGTGGAGAAGACTTAGTTCTTGGAGATCGTTAGAAAAAGAGAAATCTTTCTGTGTAGGTTATTGTGAGAATAAAAAATGACCTGGAACTTCTCGCTTCCATCTTGTCACACCCCACCCGCACTGGCCTGGTGGTGGGGTTGGGGAGCCTTCCTGAGAATGGAGCCTGCAAAGAGGAAAGCTGACCAAGACACAGAGAGGGAACTTCATGAAAAATTGAGCACCTGGATACAGCCATGACGGAGTTCAAAATACCCTTAGATTTTTTTTTTTTAAATGAGCCAATCATCTTCTGATTTATGCTGAAGGCAGTTTGAGTTGTTTTCATTCACTTGCAACAAAGAGAGCCTTGAATTAACACATGTCCAAGCAGGGAGGAAACATGAAGCATCCTTTTACTCTTATCCATGTTCTCAGACTTATTAATCCATTTTACTTTTTAGGGAAATCCTTTATCTCCCTTAATAAAGTCAATCCAGATTGCCTAAAATTATCACTGGAGGAAGATCTTCACATTGGGAGGAGGTCTTGACCCCTGAATTTTGTCTTCCCCTTGGTGATTTCTTGCTCATGCTATTGCTGCCATGACACATAAAAAAAGCCAAACCCTTCTCTCCTCTTCATAAACACATGTACAGGTTCTGCAAGATTGGTAGTGAAGGGAGAATCTCCCTGTTCGAGAGACTGGCTGGACCTCATAACCTCAATGCCCATTCCCCTGATGTTTGTCTTTCGTTGATATTATTAAAAGACATTATTATTTCCTCACATGCTTATGTTGAGCAGATGAGGAAAATGGGCCACCTTGACCTCCCGCTTCCTTCGACCCACCTCACTCCCACCCAGCATTATGTACACAATTGCACAACCTCTCCCTTTCCTCTGACCATAACAAAGCCAGGGTGGACAGAAGGAGCAATTGATGCAGCGACACTCTCATGCTGCCCTGCTTCCTTTCTCCTCTGCTCCTGTTAGGTAACCCCTCCCATCAACTCCTTATTTGAGGTTTGTGTGCTCAGCTTGACCTTGAGAACATTTTAGCGATTAAAGTAATATAGAGTTGACTGTTTTTTTCCAACAAAGGTTTGGAAAACGTATTCCAACACAACACCATTTTATTTTTCTTGTAGAGTCTCTAAGGGCAGTATTGCTCCATAAAAGAAACGGGTTACAACAGATTGTTGTTAAGATACCATTCTCTGTGTCGAGGGTGGATGTGAGGTCATATGTGATATTGTCCACTTTAAAACATCTGGTCATGTCAGTACAGACATGGATTCTGGGAGTTCTGACATTGGGTACACACCAGTGGAACGTTTTACAAAGAAGTTGACGGGCTCTACTGGATATTTTGGAATCAGAATTTCCGAGGTGGGCCCAGTTACATGTACTTCGAAAAAGCTCTGAAGGTGATTCTGGCAGACAGCCAGGTTGAAGACTGCTGGACCAAGACCTCAGGACTTGGGGGGACTTGAGAGTCAAAACTGTACCAAGGTTGGTTTTGAGCTCATTTAATAATATGTAGATTATTGCTTTCACTCTCTATATATTTTGGTTATCTATTGCTGCATGACAAACTACTATAATATTTAGTGGCTTAAACCAGTAGTGATTTATTCTCTCATGAATCTATTGACTGGCAGTTCTGTTTTGCAAGGTGTCAGCAGGGACACTGGGTTCAGCTGGAAGGTTCAAAATGGCCCCAGTTCCATCTCTGGCAGTTTATATACTGGCCTCTGGCTGGGACCTCAACTGGGGCTGTAAGCCAAGGTTTCAAGTCTCCTCCACATGGGTCTTTCCACATGACTGCATGGGTTTACTTACAGTATGGTGGCTAGGGGATAAAAAGGTGCATTCTGGCCAGGCACAGTGGCTCACACTTGTAATCCCAGCACTTTGGGAGGCTGAGGCAGGTGGATCACAATGTTAGGAGTTTGAACCAGCCTGGCCAACACAGTGAAACTCCGTCTCTACTAAAAATACAAAAAGATTAACCAGGCATGGTGGTGGGCACCTGTAATCCCAGCTACTTGGGAGGCTGAGGCAGGAGAATTGCTTGAACCAGGGAAATGGAGGTTGCAGTGAGCTGAGATCGTGCCACTGCATGCCAGCCTGGGTGACAGAGCTAGACTCCATCTCAAAAAAAAAAAAAAAAAAGTGCATTCTATGAGAACAAAACTCATCACATAGCCAAGCCTAGAGGTAGTATGAGAGGAGATAGCACTAGGGTTTGAATTTTAGAATCTGTGGTCAATAGAGGCACCAAATCTCAATCTGCCATACTACCTTCTGGTATCTTCATGGTAAAGATTCTGTACGGTCCCAAAACATAAAGCGTATGGAAGTGGGTAACGGTTTATCATATTTCTTATTGTCTGAGAGCTTTGTTGTCTGCTGCATTCTGCTTCCCAGACAATATCCTCCTTATGACCTTTGAGCCACATACAGTCTAGATCTACCCATAGAGTATGCTATTTATTATTTTGAACCATCTTATTTCAGTTTTTATCTTCCTTCTTCGCCCCACCATATAGAGACTTAGGGCGAGTTTCCAGACTGGTAATACTTGATATGAAATATTTCCTTCCATGTGGGTAAAACAACAAATATTTTAAAGCACAGATGGAAAAATTCATTTATTCCACAAACATTTTCTCAGTACCCAGCATGTGCTTTACTCTTTCTCACGTCTCTTTCTCTCTTTCTCCTCTCTCTCATAATAACATAAAAAGGATAAAATAAATTGCGATAGTAAAACATTGTCACCCACAATCGTAGACACTGGTTACTAATCAACCAGTGCCTGGTAGATGAATGAAAAGCTAGTTTTATTTGCTGCTCAGTGAAGCTGGAATGACCAGACAGGTTTACCTACTTGTGAAGACACTGGTGCTTATCACATGTGGATTGCCCTGTGTGAGTACTAGTGAGGGAGGGATTTCACAACTCCTGTAACATGAGTCAGGTGGTGTGGTGCTCAAGAGCTGATGAGTGAGGAATAGAACTCTGAAGTTTACTCCGGAGGGCAAAATCATAGTTCAAAGTGAGCAAGGGTCACTGGAAGACAAAACAGTCTGGCTGGAAAGAGATAGAGACAGCTGATTTTAAGTAAAAGGTAGGGTGTCCCTAGGGGATGAGATCAAATAAAACATGCTGTATAAACACCCTCCTCCAACACTTGTATCCTTGAAGATAAGGGTAAGGAGGAACAGTAAGGAGGAACACTTGTATCCATGAAGATAAGGGTAAGGAGGAACAATTAGGAGGAACAGTAAGGAGGAACAGTTGTATCCATGAAGATAAGGGTAAAGAGGAACAATGAGGAGGAACAGTAAGGAGGAACGCTTGTATCCATGAAGATAAGGGTAAGGAGGAACAATGAGGGCATTTTGAAAGATGAAGTCTCAATGGGGAATTAGATTCTAGAGGGCTGGGAAAAGCTATTAACTCCTTTCCCATTCCTGAGCTGGAAGCCATCTCTACGTAACTCTTACCGTATTTTATTTGTACCTTCTTGGGGCATTTATGATTATTATTTTGTATTAGTAATTATCCATCTTTACTTCTATATATGTTGGCAAAATTCTCATCCAAACCATCTTTCTCTCTTCTCAATACAAGACCCTACATCTAGTAGGACTTCAGTTAACATTGGGTGAATGGATGCATGCATGAATTGCAACACTGTTAGTTGTGTCCCCAGATCCTTCTCAATTCCTAACTGCTGCCCCATTTGAAGTTCTTGGGAAGGTAAGACACAAGCCACTCCAAGCAGATGCGTGCTATTTATTCATAGTTGAAGGTTTTGCGTAAATCCTCCTCAGTTTTTGTACTCTATGGAGCTAAGATAGACAAGATAGAAACCTCAAGAATTCTCTTTACCATCCCCCTCTGATGTTGAAACATAACAGGATGAAAGCAGCCTCTTTCCACCTTCTCTTTCTTATTCTAGCTCCTCACTCAGAGCTCTCTTCCCAAAGCATCAGGTACCTTTCCTCTCCATCGTAGCCTCAGCCAGTGTGGAGGTAAGAGAAGTCTTCTTTATAAAGAGAATTGTCACTGTTGTTTGTAACAAATGTTCCAACCTTGAGCATTTCTTGACCTTTATGTGTGTGTGTGTGTGTGTGTGTGTGTGTGTGTGTGTGTATGTGTGCGCGTGTATGTATATTATGGCATGGAGAGTGACACAATGTACTTCTAGAATTTTTTAGTACATTATTTATGGTTTCCAAAGAATGTGGTACACATCTTTAAATATACATACACATGGATAAGTCACAAGAACTCCTTTGGATGGTTGCCTGAGTTACCCACTGCCCAATCTCATTCTTAGTACAAAACAACCTTCAGGGTAAAAATTGTTATACATTTCATTATACAGTAGGCATATGGGAATATTGTGATGCCTGAAGCTTTTTAGCTGAGGAGACTTTGAGCCAAATTTATTCCTGGGGCACTCGTGTAAATCCTATATATGTGGCCTATACCAAGTAACCTGTTTACAATTTATTTGTAAAAAGCATGTGGCAGCCAGTTGTCTTTTGTCTTTTTCAGTTGGGAAGACACATGGTAACTAGCTGTCTAGATTTACAGATGTGGGGTCAGCTGAAGCTGAAACATTAATGTACATAGGCAGTGTGTTCTGTATATACTGCTCCTTGGTAGTTCTGTTCATGGTCAGAGGGTTTTTTTGTTTTTGGCTTTTCTTGATTCAGATTAAATTATTATTACTTGTATATTTTTTATTCAGAGCAAAAGTCTAAAGAGGCTACATTTTGTAGAATGATTTTTGATACACAGTTTATTAAAAGTATTAACAGAACTTTGTTTTAGGGCATTAAAAAGTAATTCTGCAAGGAAATCTGTTAACTAAGAAATTCATTTGTTTAAAAGATAATGAAGGGCTAATTAGTTGTGAATGTAATTATCTCAGGGAACATTACCAGTTGCTCATTAGGGGCCTTCAATAGCAAGTTAGCTGTTCTAGAGCTAGTATCTAGGGAGTTGGTCAGTCAAAAGTTGGAAGTCTTTTGAAGACTGTCGGCTAGTGGTTTAATCTTTCTAGTGGCTAGTATCCAGGTAGCATTAACTGTCATCCTTAACTCATCAAACACTTCTCCTTTACCCAATTGATGTATTACTCACATTATCCGAAATATCTTTAAAGATACTGGTTTTTAAAATAGAGTCTTGGTAATTAATGCAAAATGTAAAACAATGGTTGCTTATGTTTTTGAGTATATTCAAGTATGTTTACATCCTTAAAAAATTGTATGTGCTACCCTGGACATCATTTGAATGTCCTTATATATAAGGGAAATGAATAACAGTGTGCATATATGTGCATATACATAAACACACAAGTGCGCGCACACACACATATTTGTCATATAAATATGACAATATGAAATCATAGGAGTTGGGTCAGTGCCTACTATTTTATTGCCCCCTTTTTGGGGAAAGAGCAAATCGAATGGCACAGAATGAATTGGAAGACCATAAAATTTAGAGTTTGTGTCTACTAATAGCCAATCTAGGGGAAATTTATTTTCTGAGCTTTAATTATTCCATTCCAAAGTAATATTTAATGAGGCTAGGAATGGTATCTCACACCCAGTGTTTTGGGAGACTGAGGTAAGAGGATCACTTGAGCCCAGGAGATGGAGGCCAGCCTGAGTAACACACCAAGACCCTGTCTCTACAAAAAGAAAAGAATTAGCTGGGTGTGGTGACACATGCCTGTGGTCTCAGCTCCTCAGGAGGCTAAGGCAGGAGAATCTCTTGAGCTTAGGAGTTCGAGGCTGCAGTGAGCTTTACTCCAGCCTGGGTACAAAAGCTGAGACCCTGTCTCTAAAAACAAAACAAAAAAGTAATATTTAATGGATGAGAAAAGAGTAAATGACTAAGGTGATATATAAGCATTAAACTCTGTCTAAAAGGTATCTACTTGGTTTCTTTATCTTGAATAAACTAAATGTCAGAATAATATTTTGGGCTACTTTATAGAACCAAAAGGTCAACAACATGAAAGTAATTAAACTAATATCTGAAGGCATCACCAGCATGTTTGTTTTAAACAAGTATGGTTTACTGCTCTCCAAATGCTATTTACCTAAAATGAATAACACAGATGAGAACAGTGGAACAGAAACAGTAGCACGCAAGTTGAAGAGAGCGTTATATTCTTTCTAAGAATGGAAATAAGTGGGAGGCTGAGGTAGGAGAATCACTTGAACCTGGGAGGCAGAGGTTGCGTTGAGCCAAGATCACGCCATTGCACTCCTGCCTGGGCAATAAGACTGAAACTCTGTCTCGAAAAAAAAAGAAGAATGGAAATGAGTTTGTGATATAGACATGTAATATAATAGGAAGTGGAGAAAATCATCACCTCACTAGTTGGATAAGGAAAGCTGGACTTATATATACTGACTTTGGAAAAAAAACATTTTTAAGGCCCTCTTATTGCACAACTTTCATTTTATTTTGTATGTATATATGATTATATATTATACATATATATAAAATCTCTATATATTTATATAATCATATATGGGCATGCGTTGGAGATATTGTGGGTTCAGCTCCAGACCATGGCAATAAAGCAAATATTGCAGTAAAGTGAGTCACATGAAATTTTTGGTTTCCCAGTGCATAGAAAAGTTATGTTTACACTATACTGTAGTCTATTAAGAATGTAAGAGCATTATGACAAAAAATATGCATACCTTAATTTTAAAATACTTTATTTGCTAAAAAATGCTAACAATCATCTTAGCCTTTAGTGAGTCATATTCTTTTTTGCTGATGGAGGGTCTTGCCTTAATATTGTTGGCTGCTGACTGATCAGGATAGTGGTTACTGAAGACTGGGATGGCTGTGGCAATTTCTTATAAGACAACAATGAAGTTTGCTGCGCCGATTGACTCTTCCTTTCACAAAAGATTTATTTTGTGAAACATGCAATGCTGTTTTGATAGCATTTTACCCACACTAGAACACTTTCAAAATTGGACTCAGTCCTCTCAAACATTGCTGCTGCTCTAACAATTAAGTTTATATATTCTTCTAAATCCTTTGTTGTCATTTGAACAATGTTCACAGCATCTTCACCAACAGTCAATTCCATCTCAAGAAACCACTTTCTTTACTATCTGTAAGAAGCAGCTCTTCATCCATTCAAGTTTTATCACGGGATTGCAGTACCTCACGATGAGTCCCATCTTCAGGCTTCACTTGTAATTCTAGTTCTCTTGCTATTTTCACATCTGTAGTTACTTCCTTCACTGACATCTTGAAGCCCTCAAAGTCATCCAGAGAGTTGGAATCAACTTCTTCCAAACTCCTGTTTATATTGATATTTTGACCTCCTTCTATGAATCATAAATGTTCTTAATGGTATCTGGAATGGTAAATTCTTTCCAGAAGGTTTTCAATTGATTTTGCCCGGATCCATCAGAGGAATCACTAGCTATAGCAGCTATAGCCACTATAACCTTACAAAATATATTTCTTAAATAGGAAGACTTGAGTCAAAATTATTTCTTGATCCATGGGCCATAGAATGGATGTTGTGTTCTCAGGCATGAAAACAGCATTCATCTCTTAGTACATCTTCATTAGAGTTCTTGGGTGGCTACGTACATTGTCAATGAGTAGTAATATTTTGAAAGGAATCTTTTTTTTTTTTTCCTGAGAATTAGGTCTCAACAGTGGGCTTAAAATATTCAGGAAGCCATGTGGTAAACAGATGTGCTATCATCCAGGCTTTGTTGTTCTATTTATAGAGCACAGGCACAGAGTCAATTTAGCATAATTCTTAAGGGCCCTAGGATTTTCACAATAGTCACTGAACATTGGCTTCAACTTAAAGTAACCAGTTGCATTAGCCCCTAATAAGGAAATCAGCCTGTCTGTTGAAGGTAGGCATTGACTTCTTTCTAGCCGGAAAAGCCTGAAATGACATCTTCTAGGAAAAGGCTGTTTCATCTACACTGAAAATCTGTTGTTTAGTGTAGCCACCTGCATCAATGCTCTAAGCTAGATCTTCTGGGTAACTTGCTGCAGCATCTATGTCAACCCTTGCTGCTTCACCTTGCACTTAAATGTTATCGAGATGGCTTCTTTCTTTAACCTTCATGAACCAACAAGCTTTTCTTCTGTAGCTTCCTTGCCTCACTTAGATGTCACAGAATTGAAGAGAGTTAAGCCTTGCTCTGATTTGGCTTTGGTTTACAGGAATGTTGTAGCTAGTTTGATCCTCTTTCCAGAGCACTGAAATTTCTCCATATCAACAATAACACTATTTTTTCTTTTTTTTTTAATCATTCATGTATTCACTGGAGTAGCACTTTTAACTTCCTTCAAGAACTTTTCCTTTGCATTCACAACTTGGCTGTTTAGTGCAAGAAGCTTCAACATATCTCAGCTTTCAACATGCCTTCATCACTAAGCTTAATCATTTCTAGCTTTTGAGGGAAACTGGGAGACATGCGACTCCTCCTTTCACTTGAAAGCTTAGAGGACATTGTGGAGATGTTAACTGGCCTAATTTTAATATTGTTGTGTCTCAGGGAATAGGGAAGCCTGAAGAGAGGGAGATAGAGGAGAGGGAATGGCCAGTCGGTGGAGGATTCAGAACACACACGCATTTATTAAGTTTGCTATCTTATATGGGTGTGATACATGGTACCCCAAACCAGTTACGATAGTAACGTCAAAAATCACTATCATAGATCACCATAACAGATATAACAACAATGAAAAGTTTGAAATATTACAAGAATTAACTAAATGTGACACAGAAACATGAAGTGAGCACATGCTGTTGGAAAAATGACAAGTCAATAGACTTGCTCAGTGCAAGGTTGCCACAAACCTTCAATTTGTAAAAAATGCAATATCAGTGTAATACAGTAAAGTGCAATAAAGTGAGGTATGCCTCTGGATGTGTGTGTGTGTATATTTGAATTAGACTGGTTAGTTCTAGGCTGTTGAACTAGACCAGGTTGCCCAGGTTCTCTGCCTTTTACTTAGGTAATATATAAATACATATGCTCTCCTAAAACTGTAAAAGTTTCTTTGGTGAAAATCTCCCTCTTCATTCTTTACTTACCTGGTACCTTTTCTCCCCTTTGGTGATTGCTACGTGGAGTGGAATAGAGCCTGGCCTAATATGGAGGAGGGGATACCAGATTTTGTCTCATTTCAATTTTTTTAGAGGCTACAAAAAGGTTAGCAAAAGACAGTAATCTGAAGTATGGTGTCAGAATTCATTAATTCATCTAGGGTGAACCAGCTCTCTGATAATAATGCATGTTAACTGTACCTAGAAACAATGTGCTCATTCTGCAGAGCACTGGGAAACAATCCAGTGGTCTGGCAAACTTCCAGAATAATCCTTCAAGGCCAGAGCTTGCATCTTCTTATCGCTCTGGTAATATGGAACGCCCAGGTTCCAGGGTGCAAAGGAGGTGATGAATGAATGGGCATTTGCTACCTGAGAAAAGGAATGGAGCAAACCACTTTCTGGACAAACCTTACCCTAGAGAGGAAGAAAGTACCTGTTGATGAGGACAGGTCTAGTCTGCACTATATTATGAAAAAGTCCCTTTCTGGAACATTTGTTTAGGATCCCACTATCATAGATTTGCATTATTTCTAGGTGACAAAAAATGAGATTTGTATCACCTTCTGGGTAATTATTTTGTTCACTTAGCTGAGGAGATGGCATATCATTTGCCTTTATTTAGGGCCACAGTTGTCTTTTTCCCTTATGATTTCTGGGTTGTAATTTCTATTTGGCCTTCCTCTTGACTCATCACCCCTCACTTTCCCTTCATTCACTATGCTTCAGCCACTTGAGCATTTATTCTGTTGTTTGTACAGACCAAGTTTGTTTCCACCTCAGGTCCTTGGTATTTGATGTTTTCTCCTTCTGGAACACTCTGTACTAGATCTGCAGAAGGCAGACTGCTCCTTGGCATTCTGTACTCATTCACCTCCACATATGACCCACTCTAAATTAGCCTCCTCTCCATCCTCTGTCAGTCACTCGCTATCATATCACCTTATTTTGTTTTATCACTTTGTAAGATTAACTTACTCGCTTCTTTGAGTATGCATTGATTGGCAGTCTTTACCGGTAAGGGATGCCCACCATGGACATTTGTATCCAGAGTGCCTAGAACAGTGAATTGCATACAGTGGTGCTCAATAAATGACTAAACTGTATTTTAAATTGATCTCCAGCTTACAGAGTTCATTGCTTTCTGAGCAGACTTGCTTCCTTATAGCTAGAGGTTGGCTCTTAAGCATTCCAGATTAAAGTATCAGTGGTGGAACAAATAAAACAATATTTTGGTTGATTTTCAGTAATGTTGAGAATGGTCACCGAGAGGGTAAGAAAGAGGTAAAAGAAAGAAAAATGCATTTGATTATGAGGTACTAGGGATTTTCTTGGTTCCACCTTTGTGGCAGGTTTAGAACAGATGTTTGTTGGAATAAAAACTGCCTTATTTATCCCCAAGCTGTTTGGTCTTTTCTTTTATCGTAAGTGGGCCTTTGTGTTGGGAAGGAACTGTAAGACTTCCTGCTTACTCCAGCATAGACATCTGTTAGTCAAACAGACATTTCTCCATGGCTTCAAATGACTACTTGCTTCTCGTACAAACGGAAATACACTGACTATAAGGAGGCCAAAGAGAAAAAAAATTTTCATTGGAAATCCTTATAAGGAAAGCACCAGACATGTGCTTATAATGTGCAAACAACTATTACTTTGAGAAAAAATTATTAACATATACTAACTCTGATAAAAATAAAAACTAAATCATTCCCATTGATATAAACTGTTTGTTTTTCAACTGGGATATTCGTAAGCTTCAATTATAAAATGAATGACAGATGCACAAGAAGTAATATATCTGGCTTCCACATGCATGCACTGGAGTCAGGCCCTTTTAATGCCCATTTTAAGACTCTTCATTTTTTATAGGACTGAAGTAATTTTGAAATAGTCACTTTTTGGGTTTTTTTTGGCTAAGATCAAGTGAAGTAATTTTGAAATGATAAACATGTTCTTTTTACCTATGCTATTTTATAACCTCTGGTTTACACAACTCATTTGATCTGAACTGTTTGCCCTGTGCTATTTCACTTGTTCATCTTATACCTGTCCCCAGATATTTCATTTTTCTGGTGATACCCAGAACTGTGGCCAAGAAGAACCCTTTTGTAAAAAAATAAAGAGGGGCTTCTCTGCCTCCAAGATCATGTTTTTATAAATAATGGCATTTCTTAATGATCTGCATAGTAGAATAAGAAGAATACACTTACTTAGTTCTTCAGACTTTTTTATATGTTAGAAAAAACTTTATCTTAAAAATGTGCAGCCTGGCCAACGTGGCGAAACCCTGCCTCTACTAAAAATACAAAAATTAGCCGAGCGTGTTGGCGCGCACCTATAATCCCAGCTACTGGGAGGCTGAGGCAGGAGAATCGTTTGAACCCTGGGGGACAGAGGTTGCAGTGAGCTGAGATTGCGCCATTGCACTCCAGCCTGGGCAACAAGAGTGAAACTCCATCTCAAAAAAAAAAAAAAAGTGAAAAAGTGAAATGTACTTCAAACATCTTTTTATTCACCAAGTTAAATAGGACTTCTGGTTTGGAAAGAGCCAAAGTTAGTTGCGTGAGAGTCCAACTGAGAGAAGATAAACTGGGAGGTGTCCCATTGGCTGTAGGAGTCCTGCCCTCTTTCAGGTGGTATGTACTGAAGGATAGCGCTAAGGTGTGTCTAGAGAAAACTGTGTACAACTTGCACAAACAATGCAATAAAGACGACTTGTGCCTTTATTTTATGACCCTTTAGGGATGTATGAATGTAGAAAAAATTATGGATAGGGATTTATTACTTGATGTTCAGGAAAACCTAAGAATCCATGGATGAGTCACTAGAGTCTGCGACCCACCTTGAAGTTATGTGCACAATTTGGTGTACATTTTTGCATGTTTATTTTTCATTGGTGGGAGTGGAGGGGTATTATAGCTTTTACCTGGTTCTCAAAAGGATATGTGACACAAAAAATGGATAGAATCAGGAACCAGAGCTATACCAGCATTTCCTAAACTCTTGTTTCAGGGAAGTTAATGTGCTAGGTGATGCCATTAAGTCTTCATTGTGGTCAGATAAGTTTGGGAAACATTGTTTGGTGTATTTCATCTATTGGAGATTCATGATAAACATCAACTTATTAAAGGCTCTATAATATCCTGCAGTAAAGAAGCCTGTTTTGCTTTATTTAAGTAGCATTTACTTGACAGTAGGTCTTGTGTTTGTAGAATACCTATAGACACCCCATGGGTGCTAACATTCCATGGAGCTGAGTTTGAGAATGAACTAGATTGTGTTGCCTAGATTCCCTGTCTCTCAATGTTAAAATCTCTTCTTGAATGCCTGTTGTTGAAAGATCCTTTCTTGTGTATTCTAAGATGGGCCTTGACTGATGATTAGAAAAATTGTTAAATTTGAGGATTGGAAGGCCATCTAATTACAGGTCTGTAGCTAAATATAAGTCATTTAATTAATCCTCTATTGGACACTTGAATTATCTCCATAAACATCACATAAAATTATTGTTTCCACAATTTTGAAATCCCTTTCTTGATAGAAAATTCACTAACCTCAAGGCCATCACATCATTTCCAGGCTGTTCTATTCCTGACCTCGTTATTTCCCCTAGAGACTCATCTGTCTTCAAAATGATGATCCATCAAGCATTTGAAGAGAGGCAGCAGCAGCAGATCTTCTTGAAGTCTTTGTTTCTCTAGAAGGGCAGCTTCAGTTCCTTCACTATTCCCCATAGTGTGGGGCCCCTCACATCCCTGGCTCAGTGAAGGGTCCTTCACTGAGTCTCACACACGGCATTCTGCCCACCCAGACTGTATTACCAAGGCAAATGAAACATTTAATTGAAAACATGTAAATTCTCTTCTGTCCACTTTTCAGGAATGTTCACACGACTGTTTCTTTCTGGTGTCTGTGACCACAACTGCATATTCTCTGAGAATGAGCCTACTCATTTGCAACTGGGTATGCAGAGCCACTTTTGCATTATTTAATCCTACTTGGGCCATGGTTGGTGGATGCAGGGTGGAGCTCTGACCACAGCTGGGCTAATTGGATTATCTTTCCTGTTGACTGGAATTGGGTTATGCTGATCCTGTATACTCTCTTCTGGGACTAGAGGCTTGTATGGTCAGGAGTTGTGGAGGCAAACAGGTACTTAGAGGAGCAGATGAATGTTGAGAGAGAAGGATGAGTCTGATATGTAGGGAGAAACAGAACTCTGTGTGTGTGTGTGTGTGAAAGAGAGAGAGAGAGAGAGAGAATAGCCACCTTCTGGTCCTGTTTCTTGTCAAGACCATTGCCTCCAGCCTTTAGGTTAACTGTGATACTCCTGATTCTTATAATAAAGTCTCCTTTTCTCCTTAGCTAATTTGAGTGAGTTTCTATTGCTTACAATTAAAATATCCTTGTCAAAAAGAAACTCCCAAATCTAAAAAGCCTTCAAGAGAATTCCACAGAGAAGATCATCCTGTCTTCCTGGAAGAAAGTGAACACTCATCTAGGGAAGAACTGGGTTATTGCAGAGTTCTCATACCTGTCTGTTTCTTTCCATTCAGCACCTCACTCTACCCTCACTCAATTTATTGGTTTGTTCTACTCCTATGCCTCTGTTTATGCTAGTTCCTCTCCTAGAATGCCGTTCTGTGTCCTTTCAGTCTGTCCAAATCTTACCTTTCCTTTAAGGATGCAGTTCAATTAGTCATCTTCTCTGGAGCTTTCCCTGACCACTCAGTAAATACTTGTTGAATAAAAACAGCTAATCTGATTAAAGGAATAAGAGAATAGTACCACAAGTAAACATAAAAACACTATAGACTTTTAGCTAGATGAAAAGAGGAATTGGTAACTCAATAACAATGAATATACAGAATTATCCATGAATTATGCTGAAGTTATTATTATCCATCTTCATTCAAGGCAGTGAGGCAGAACTTGGATCAAGAATGGTTTTGGGCCATAGAAAGAATTTCTTGACTTTGGTGGGATTCACTTTTAGGGCAGTTTTTCCAGAGATGGGCTTTAAAATTTCTTCTAGAGATTTAAAATAGCAAGCATATTTTTTGGACCCTTCTAAATAAGTGACTTGTTGGAGCTGTTTCTAGCTTTCAGAGTCTATTCTTTAGCACTTAGTGCATAGAAAATGTTTTATAAATCCTTATTGAATAAGAAGGGGATTAATGAATACAGCTTCAATCCCTAAAGTTCAACCATGAGACAAGTGAGAGGCTGGCAGTTTGCTTTGGAGAAATGCTTTATCTGCTGGTTGGAAGAGGCACTAAATATAATCTGATGCATACAGAAATGCATAGAATTCCTTAACTTTTAGAGTTAGGCAACAAAAACAGATTTAAAGTTGTTATAGAGACAAGGAAGCCTGATGCTTAAATGCATGAGCCACTAAAAACAGCTACCACATTCCTGAATTGTTGTGCTCCTTGGCTAGGGTACCAGCATTCCAAAATCCCCAGAACACATCTCCACCATCGACCAGGGAGCCAGAATCTCTGCTATCCACAGTGGTATCATGTCATGCTGAATATTTGAAGAAGGGAACCACTACCTATTTATCTTTCTAGCTCATTTGAGACCACTGGCATGGTGCAGAGAGCAGGCAGTCCATCTGAGAATTAGCAGGAATTCAGTCCTGTCACCAGATCTCTTAAAAGAGTAATAGAGAAGGAAATGGAAGCCCACTTCTATTCATCAGTTAAGAGATGCTTTATCTGTAGAAAGTGGGAGGAAAATGCCAACCACAAAACTCATCTTGGAGTGCAAAGTGGTACATATCCCACAGATGTGGGCAGAATGCCAGTCTGGAACCTGGAGCTTCTCAGATCTGCACCTGTGGGCAGGAAAGGACCAACAATGCTGGACAATGTATTCAAGTTGCCAGCTAAGAGCAGGATGCCAAAGAGCATAGTGTCTACCTCACCATGTTTTGTTAGCTTCCACTTCTATGGGTACTAAGATTGAGAGCCATGCTGTAATCAGATTCTCAATGTCTGAAGGGAGCAACAGATTCAGATAATTAGGCTAGCAGACTAAGTTGATTTTCATGAGAGGAAAACGATTTTTTCCATCTCAATTCGTGTTTATGCTTGTCATTTGAACTAAGTTAAATCCTAACAAAGCAATCTGGATTCCCAGTTGAATGATTTATGTGTGACTTAGGAAAGGAGATAATTGCAAAAACTATTTCTAATCTTTAGTTACAAAATGAACTGTATTCCTTTTATTCCCCTCACTCAAAGGTATTCTGGTCTGTGCAATAATGGCAACTCGCAAAGTGGCGATAGGGAGTGGAGATGATTAAAAACTTTTCCTTTGGAATTCTCCACAGACCCTGCTCAGATCCTGTGAACCTTCCCAGCCTCCCTCTGTATGAATCCACTCTCTGGTCTCTCTCCTTATTTTTTTGCACTGTGGTCTGTACCTTTGACAATTTTAGTACTTTCTGTTCTATTACCGATTTGGGAAAAATCTGAATTTCTGTCAATGCTAATGAGAAACTTTGGCTTTAATGATTCTTATGCTTCTCTGGTTAGGGTTTTATTTAATTTTGCCAACTGAAGTATGTCCGAAGTACAGTCCAGCTTCTTAGTTAGGTCAAGTGCATGAAATTAATCAAATACCAAAGAAGAGATCTATGCCCAGACACAGCAGGAATGCTCCAGACAATTGAAAGATAGAAAAAAAAAAACCCATTCAATGGGGTGATTTATCCAGGGAACATAATGGGAAGTGGAGAAAGGTCAGGGGTAAGGGAGAATTGAATTTCAAAAATGATGTCCTTTAGACTGCAAGAGAATGTGAATGATAAAATTTTTTTGTTTGTTTTCTGTTTTGCTTTGCTTTTCTGTTTGAACAGCCAAGGGTATTTCTTTATGGATCATCTCTCTAGTGTCATGAAAACCTCAGATAGAAAGCTGTAAGTAATGTCCCCATTATGGAGAACCAAACTTAAGAATATCTAAGCAAGAGAGTTGTAGGTGGCTGTCAGAGTTGCCTAATGGCTGGCTTTCTGTTTCTTTAAAAGGAAACTAGTCTGTGGTTATTTTCATGGGGTCAAAATTGAAAAAAAATTATGATTACGACCTGCAGAATTCCAAGTTCTATGAAGACAAAGAGAATGTCCATTTCATTTGGAATTATACCCCCAGGACTTAGTGTGATGCCTGGCTCTACCATATATTCATTTACTAAATATTTATTATTGATATTTATTAAAAATAGTGTCTGAATCAATAAGCTTCATAAAAGTATAAGTAATTCCAGATTCAAAACACCACAACAGAATTTTTATTGCTAGTTACTGATAGATACTTGATAGATTTAGTCTTACATAGTGAATACCTGTGATATTAACATTGGTTTTGGTATATATTTCAGGGAATCCATTGCAAGACTACCAGGAAAACCTAATCAACAGAGACTTTTGCCATTCCAAAAGATTCTCTTTACTGTGAGACATATATAGTAATATTTATTTGAAATGAGCATTTAGTCTAACCCTACCTGTGATAATTGTAACGATCAATCTATAAAATCTGGCTATAGGAAATAAAGATATCTGGACACTGATCAAACATTGCAGGGTAAAGACTGCTGGTATTTACTTCCAGTTATATAATCTTTACGGAGTCTATGTTGAGATGAACTTGAGAACTCAAGCCCTTTTTTTTATTTCTAATAGATCAGAACTTCATTGTTCAGAGTGCAAACATTGTCTTTTTAGCAAGGCTTTAAAAGTAGATCTTGATTTGGAATAATTCCTTGAAAACGTTTCTGAATAGTAGATGTTTCTTCTGTATTTACTGAATGACTAAATGAATGAATACAAAATAACTCAACAAATCAGATAATATATTGGTTAGTTCCTCAGTGCTATTAGAAGGCAAGGAGCTTCATAAAACCACTACATACATAAATGGCAAGGAAAAAATTTTATTTCAAGTTTCAGTAACTTAAAGTTTAGGCCAGTTACTTCTGTTAGTTATCAGTGGCAGTAAGTAACAAATAATAATAGTATTAAGCACAAAAGACAATCTGGATATGTTTAGCAAAGTAATTCCTAAAAGGAAAGTTGAATGAAAAATCAAAGTGCCACATTAAGCCTCAAATGAAATCCATAAGCCTTGGCCAATACTTTTGCTCACTTTTAGTCATAACTCTTATTATTGTCATTGTAATTGTTAAGTGTCAGCCCACTTGCTGGGGGCAGGGATTTGTAAAAGGGGCTGACCTTCAGGAGTACAACATACTAATAAGAACATCTCACAGATTTCTGGATATAGAGCTACAATACAAAAATTAATATAAGGGACAGTTTTTTCTTTCAAAAGAAAGACAAACCAGCTCAAAACCACACACAGGCACACACAGACCACCACCACCACAAGCTGATGGTGCCATGCCAGTTCCTAACAGTAGCCCTAGGATGCCTAGTGTCCTAGTCAGGTTCACATTCAGGTTCAGGTTCAGGCAGAAGCAGTGATATTAAGCAATGATTAGTGATCAGACAGTTGAGGCATGAACTATCAATTTGCACATTCCTGAAAGAGATGGAGCCACATGCACTGTATGCAAAAGAAAGTGAATGTAGCATCATTAAGCTCTCACATCAGGTTTTTATCATTCAGTTTTATCATTGGCAATTACTGACTTTTTAAAAAAATATGCTTCTTTGAATTAGGTTTCTTTTGAGCAAAGATCAGAAATAAGTCACGCCAGATTTTTTTTTTGAGGTGGTTTGGTGATATCAAGTGTTGCTTTCTTGATTCTTAACATTTGTAAACACCTTTTTCTACCTGTGACTTTAGGTTTGGCTTGGATTGGGAAATGGGTGACATATAGGGCCCCTGATTTCTTGTGATTCCCTGATCACAGAAATGGCCCCCAAAATATGCAGTCTGCATATTTTTGCAGGGCCAGAACCCATGGCTGTGACCTTTGCCCACAAAGCAACCAGCCCCCACAAATAGGAGAGCTAGTGTTTATTTAGAAATGGCATTCAAACTGTAAAGTGACAGGCATTCTGACAAAGGCATGGAAATGATGATTTGGAATTCCTGATTTTTCCCACAAATGGGATTTGTATGAAGCAACCTGCCTTATCCCCTTTTGCCTTCTCACACTACCTCAACCTAGGCTAGTTCTGAGTACTTTCATTGAGCTGAGATTGATCATCTAAACCCAAAGCCAGCTGAGATTGATCATCTAAACCCAAAGCCAGTTTCGTTTGAGTACATAGGCTTGGCAGGAATGGCTTTTCCAAGCAATGGTTTTAGAAAACAGGTGCTCATAATATTCAAATTGTTTATGTTTTTAATAATTTCTTTGTTTCTCCTCCAATCCTAGTCCAGACTTGCTAATCCCCAGCATTTCTACTTTCCTATAATGGACAATCATAAATTTCCAGAGAAGTAAGGGTCCCTGGGTCTGAAGCACAGTGCCGTTGTTTGTTCAAGATATTTGGAGACTGTGCCAAGTGCAGAACAAAACATGGTTTATGGCCTTCATTTGGCATTGATTTGTGCTACAAAGCTCAGAGTATCATTTCCTCCAGAGGCTTTGCGTTTTTAATGAGAGAAAATATTTCCAACTACAGAGTTCTTGAAGAACTACAATGTTTAATTTTTGAAAACAAAAACCTTTCAAAATAAAGCAGCCTAAAAATTTTTCATTTTAAGTTGTTTTTAACTAGAGCCTTCAAAATGGTCTTTCCGAGTAGTGTTCCTTTACTAATAGTCACTGGTGTTGCTTCCTGGGGGACGCAAACCAACTTGACACACTGGCTATGATGTTACAAAAAAATACAGGAAAGTGGTGTCAAGAAACAACGTGACTTACTGGCTTGTACCCTGCAACTGGGCCTGAGTCGGAACTCTTCCACTGGCCTTGGAGCCTCAAAATGGATGGAGAAAAGGTGAATCACACAGCTTTTAAACGCAGATAGCTTTTTCAAAGAAAGAGCTTCACTCAAGAGTGAGTAGACCAGCAGACTCATCATGTCCAATAGAGAGGAGGTAAATATAATATTTTGGGAAATCCATTGCAGATGAATTAGGATGAAAAATAAATTTAAAACCATGTTAGCTTCCCAGATAAGAGTAGGAATATCCACTGGAATAAAAAGGGCTAAACAAAGAGGACAAAATGAAAGGGCTTAACACCTTCCCCCAGAAAGTCACTTGTTTTCCAGAGTATTGACTTCCCTTACTCAGATCCTTCCTTTGTCAGGAAAAACAAAACAAAGCTAAAGAACAAAACTATTAGGCCCAGCACAAGTATTAATATTATTCACCCTTGAAAGAAAAGCTTGATTATGGGTGATGCTAGGCCCAATTTTCCCTGGCTTATCTAAAGGATTTAGAAACCACAGATTGCTGGGCCACAACCTCAAGTTTCTCATCTAGTAGGTGTAGGGTGGAGTCCAATAATTAGCAATTTTCTCAAATTCCCAGGTTATATCATGCTGCCTGTGCAGGGACCACACTTTGAGAACCATTGTTCTAGCGTAACTCATTGGTTTTGAGATCCAAGGAAATGGAAGCACAAGTGTTTAGGGTAATCTTGTGCTAGTTTGCATTTATTCTCATATATATGTCAGCACATGCAAACTATAGTAGAGGAAGCATTTGCCTGAATAATTCAGGCTCACAAATGACTTGCACTCCATTAAAATATTTCAAGCATAGGAAGTGTTTTCTAGGGGAGTAGGGAGGGGAGTGTTTCTGAATCACCCTATGACTTGCTTTATTGCCCGTTTTTATTTTGCATATGTATAGCAAAGTATTGTTTGCCTTAAGAGATATATGTTCACCTGTCTCTAATGGTGGCTTTACTCTGATTTCCTGTTTGTGCAAGATCTGGAAAAAAAGTTGTGTTAGGAAATGGGAATGTGAATGGGCAAGAGGTTTTCTAGATAAGCTAGTTTTAAGATATGTCCTGTTCATATTTCTGGTGTCATTAGGAAAAGGTCACAGGCAGTCTGAAGATGAGTTTATTGTTACCTCAAAACTGAATGAACCCAAAAAGTGCTTCTTACTTGTTTTCAGTCCAGGCTTTAACTAGGAAGACCCTGGAAGAGGTCATGGAAGAGTCTTAGAATTTCCAGGATGGTGTTAGGACAATTGATAACTATTTTGTCCCACAAAACTGCACAATGTCAAGGAATCAAAATAATCTCAGTGTTAACTTAAACCAACTCTTACTTAACGCTGATACAGTTCTTAATTCCTAATCTATTTTCTCTGCATTTCCAACTTTTGTTTTGTAAGCCTACAAAACAAAATGTATATTATATACATTATCATTTTTGTTCCTTATGAAAGGCCTGAAAAGCAAGTCTTAGTTTGTGTGCTTTACTGATGAGGAAGCTGAGGTCAGAGAGGCAAGCTAGTGAGTGGCTGAGCTGTGACTGGCACCCATATCTTTTAGATCCAAAGCTCATGCAGATGAGATAAATTGGTGATGGGATAAAGGTGATAAGGACTGTTTCCCCAAAATTTGGCTAGAAAATGGCATGAACTTATAACACCTCCTATGACTCCAATTTGATTTTATAGGGCATTACCTCCAGCTATCCATGGCTCCTTGACAACAGCTTCTCTGTGAATCTCAGTTCAAAATTCCAGAGAGAGAATTAATTGACTCAGCCTGGAAAGAATAAAAGAACAACCCAGTAAAAGTATAGCTTCATGCACTTATCTCCTCATTAGGGCTGAAACTGGAACAAGATTCTTTGAGAAGAGAGTGGAGTGGGAGACAGTGATTGGCATTTCTAGGACAAGCAAGTGTGGCCAACATTTACCTGCAAGCCTCTTCCTTTGTTCATTCTTCCATGAACATTCATATCTATTTCCCTGCCCAGATGAAATGCTTACACTCTTTTTACTTCTTGCTCATCCACAAGGTACATTATATTTGAGTCTGTGATCAGCTTGAGTCATAGGTTACTGATATATGTTAAACATTAAATATATAAACTGTGCTAAGATCTGCTGCCAAAGAAATGATGCCTTGTGGCAGTTACTGATAAAACAGGACAAACTATTTATGATTCATTCATCTGGCCCTTACCAGAAACAAAGACTACTGGCCTTTGAGTGAGAAGGCTTGAGTTCCAGAGTCAGCCTTCCCTTTGACTATAAGCTGCTCTAGATCATTCATTGCAAGGAACATCTCCAGGTTCCAGGTAAAGGAGATGTGGCAGCTGTGGAAGACAGCCCTGCTCAGATTTCCCTCCGGCACAAGCCTCCAGCTGCCGCACCTTTGGGATCCACTGCAACACTCACTCACACCAAGTTCATGATCCCACAAAGCTGCTCCCAGCCAGTGGCTGAGCATGTTGTGGGCATGGGAGCTGGGCCTTTCTGGCCCAATGTGGGGCTCTTTTGATGGGCAGTTTTTGCTCTAGGGTTCCTCATCGGCCTGGCCTTGCTATCTCAGACCTTGATTGTAGTCTGAGACTTTTCCTATTCAACCCTCCTTCATTCCTTTTTGATCTGAAGGTATCTCCTGCCTGCTGCTTCTCACTCTCCCCTTTATCTTCCATGGGTATTTCCCTCAAAACAACTCCTACATGTTTAATTTCATCTTGATGTCTGCTTCTTAGAGGGCCTAAACTGATAGAGGATGTAAGAATTCAGAAGAATTTTGTGGTACTCATTTGCAGGAAGTGGAGCTGGAATTCCTGGGAAGGGAAACTTTTGTCCAAACAGCAAGGTAGGTGGTTTCTCAGATTATAGTCCCTGAACTTGTAGTCAGTTGGCATTAGTATAGGTTAAGTGACTCTAATTAGTAGAGGTTAGAATGACCTCAGTCTGTACAGTAGAGTTTTAGAGTTCCTACAAGTTGAAAAATTACAGGACCAATTACATTTATGAAGTAAATAATTACATTTTATATGGAAGGGTTAATGTGACTTCCAGAGGTGCCTAATGTAAAATCACTAAGATGTTGAGAGAGCAAAGCACCTTTAGAAGTTGTCTCCATTTTCTTGACGTCATAGTTCCTCCAGTTTCAAATGAAGGAAAAGTCCCTTTCTAGTAATCTGTTGTGAGGGATAAGAGTTCTTGGGAAGTTCAGGCACCATATAAAACTTTGCAAATGGTGCTCTGAAGCAAACAATTTTTCCATACTCCCATGAGCTTTGAAGTTTTCTTTTTCCAGCTCATTCATAGTTAAGGCAGAGGTATGAGGACAGTCAGTGTGCTGTCGAATGGTGGATTTTGGTGTAGGATGATCTGGCTTAGTCATTTTATCAGAGAACCCAGAACTGTCAGAATTTTGAGTCTTATCTTTTGGGCTGGTGTATTTTCTCAAAGGAATCTTAAATCTTTTACTGAATTATAAAAGCCTGTGTCAGGTCCTGGGAGTCATATGGGGAGAAGGGTATATGTTGAATATTTTGAGGTGGGGCTTTGGGGGTCAGAATTTTCACCATTCAGTAATTTGACTTTCACTTAATCCACATTTTCAATATGGATACCTTTTCTCAGCTCCGTCTATCATCCCTGAATCTGGCCTCTATGGTTTTTGATTTTTTTTCTAGTGTGGAGAAAGTTTTTTGGCTTAGATGTGGAAGAGACTGCAGCCTGCAACAAACAATGAGGAAGAGGATTTATGAATGTACCTTCCTATGTCAACTTTTAATGAATTCTCTTGTCTTCAAGTTTGCCTTCCATGCCCAATTTTGGAGATACTAGTGTTTCTTATTTTTTCTAAACTTTTTTTGCAGTTATTTTCTTTTCCATTTTCTTTGGGGTTTTTTGTGGGTGTATTAGTCCATTCTTGCACTGCTATAAAGAAATACCTGAGACTGGGGTGATTTATAAAGAAAAGAGATTTAATTGACTCATGGTTCCACAGGTTGCACAGGAGGCATGGCTGGGGAGCCCTTAGGAAACACAGTCATGGCCGAAGGCAAAGGGGAAGCAGGCACATATTCACATGGCCAGAGCAGGAGGAAGAGAGGAAAGGGGGAGTTGCTACAGCATACTTTTAAATAACCAGATATCATGAGAACTCACTCACTATCATGAGAAGAGCAAGGAGGAAATCCACCCCCATGATTCAGTCACCTCTTACCAGACCCCTTCTCCAACTTTGGGGATTACAATTCGACATGAGATTTGGGCAGGGATACAAATCCAAACTGTATCAGTGGGGTGTTTTGCTTTTTAAATTTTTAGTTTTTTTAGAATCATATTTTTAAAATGTCTTAAATGGAAACCATAATTGTACATATCTATGGGGTACATAGTGATGTTTTGATACATACGATGTATAGTGATCAGATTAGGGTAATTAGCAAATCCATCTCATTTATCATTTCTTTGTGTTGTAAACATTCAATATTCTCATTCTAGCTATTTGAAACTATATCTATAGTCATCCTATGGTGCTATAGAACACTAGAATTTATTCCTCCTATCTAGCTGTAATTTTATATCCTTTAACAAATCTCTCCCTTTCCCTCTACCTTTCCCATCCTCTAGTATATTCTGTTCTAATTTTTACTTCTATGCACTTTTTTTTTTTTTTTTTAGCTTTCACGTATGAGTGAGAACATGAGATATTTAACTTCCACTTAATATAATGTCCTCTAATTCCATTCATGTTGCTGGGAAGATAGGATTTCATTCTTTTTTATGGCTGAATAGTATTGCATTGTGTACATATACTACATTTTCTTTATCCATTCATCTATAGGTGGACACCTAGGTTGATTCCATATCTTGGCTATTGTGAATATGTTGCAATAAACATGGGGGTGCAGATGTCTTTTTTATGTACTGATTTCCTTTCTTTTGGGTAAATACCCAAAAGTGGGATTCCTGGATCATATGGTAGTTCTATTCATAGTTGTTTTTCTTTTGAAGAATCTCCGTACTGCTCTCCATAGTGGTTATACTAGGTTACATTCCCAATAACAGTGTGTAAGAGTTCCCTTTTCTCTGCATCATTGTCAGCATTTATTTTTTGTCTTTTTGATAATAGCCATCCCGAGTAGGGTGGAAATGATACCTCACTGTGGTTTTGATTTGCATTTTCCTGATATCCCATTCTCTTTGTTTGAGCTAATACCTCCTTTCTCCCCACTCCCTCTTTTGGTGAGATCTGAGGTGGAATAGGAGGTAAATATATGTGTTTGATCAGTCATATTTAACTCAATGTCCCCTTCCAGGAGCTCTGGAGGGTCTGCTTGACAGCAGTCATTCCTATGGAGGGGGTACAAGGAGGAGTCAGCTCTTAAACTTTAAACGATGTTAGGCTGTGAGATCACATCTAACTTCACGATCTGACCCTGAAGAGAATGGAAAACCTGTGGATCTGATGAGTATAAGTAGAGGTAGCTGCAGGCAGCTCACACTTCAAAGCACTTGACTTTTTGTAATGCAGCTGAGTTAATTTTTTGAGTTGCTTAGGATGATACTATTGTGGTAAGATGACCTATAAGCCACCAAAAAAATGCTAGCTTGGTTTTCTTTGGGTATACAAAAGCCTCCTGAAACTTCAGGTATCCTTTAATAATTAGTAACTTCTTATTCTGGTTAAGTTGGGAGATTGTTACATATTGGGGGTTAATTAAGTAAAAATATTGAGAATAATGGAGTTAGAGAGAGGAAGAAAGCTGGATTGAATCCTGTGATGTTGGGTTGGAATTGGAGGCATGAACTCATGATTATCAATACATAGGCCAAAATATAAATATATAGATGCAAGCCTATATTTACACACATGCACATTTCAATAATATAAGCAGAGAGTTAAATTTAGATGTAACTCTGGTATGTATGTGTGAGTGTGTTTACACATACATATATCTGCTAGCTCTGTCTACTGAGAGAGACTAGGAGCAGCAATATACCAATAGTAAAAGATAAATTGGACCTGTATCTTGATCTTAAAATACCATTCCCCATTAAAAGCGACTAGGTCTCTTTAAGAAAATGATTGATTTTGGGTCTGGGTAGAAAAAGTAAAAGAAGAGCCAGAACATCTTTTGATATAAGAGAGCAAGGGAATGTTGAAGGAATGCTGGGACATAAAGAAAGGACACAGAAGTCAGCTTGACTGGGCTCCCACAGGCCAACTCTCGGACAATTTAAGCATCAAAATAAATACAAAATAATGGATTGTAACCTATTAAATAAAATAGGAATCCATCAGTCTATACTGATAAATACTGAATAAATAAATGGGGGAAATAAAACAGTAGAATAGCAATGAATAAATGTAGAAAGGAAGACAGAGTTAGAAAACAGCATTTGGCAATTGTCATAGTAATGATCAATTCAGGCAAAAAACATCAGTGGCTGCTAGAACTAGTGGATAAGAATTTGATGAGAGACAGGATATTTACTTAAGTGACAAACTATCTCCCCACAATATGTTTTAAAATTACAAATGTAAAGGAAAAAGTGTATCTTTGTAGTAGAGAAGCCTGGCAAGGACCATCTTAATCAAGTGATCAAAGTTAACACCAGTAATGAGGCAAATTAAAAATCTGTACCACCCTAGAGGATGCAATAAGATGAACATTTTTGTGATATATTCCTGCTAAAAATCATAACCTGAATTTAATCACAAAGAAGCATCAGACAAACCCATATTAAGGATAGTCTGTAGAGTATAGTTAGCTGTCCTGTACGTTGCCAGAACCACAAGATCATGTAAGTCAAGGAATAGCTGAAAAATGTCCTCATATTAAAGGAAACTAAACAGACACAGTCACTAAATGCAACATGTGATCTTGGATTGGATTTTTTGCTATAAAGCAATGGTTCTCAAAGTGTGGTCCCAGGATTAGCAGCTTCAGCACCACCTAGGAACTTGCTTGGAAATATAAAATTTTGGACCTCATGTTAAACCCACTTAATCAGAAACCCTGGATTTGGGCCCACTAATCTGTATTTACTGAGACTTCCCATTGATTTTATAGCACACTAAAGTTTGAGATTCATTACTATAAAGCACATTGTTGGGGCAATAGTTGAAACTCTGGAGTAGGTGGTAATAATATATCAGTGTTAATTTCCTGCTTTGCAGGTCGTTGTTTGTAGGAAGTACATGCTGAATTATTCAGGAGAAATAGAAAATTATGCCTACAACTTACTCTTAAATGACTCAAGAATTGGCCAGGCAAGTTGGCTCATGCCTGTAATCCCAACACTTTGGGAGGCCAAGGTGAAGGGATCACATGAGCTTAGGAGTTCAAGACCAGCTTGGGCAACATGGTGAGACCTCGTCTCTACTAAAAATAGAAAAATTAGCCAGGTATGATGGTGCATGCCTGTAGTTCCAGCTACTCAGGAGGCTGAGGCAGGAGGATTGCTTGAGCTCACGAGGTCAAGGCTGCAGTGAGCTGTGATCATGCCACTGCACTGCAGCCTGGGTAATAAAAGCAAGACCCTATCTAAAAAAAAAAAAAAAGAAAGAAAAAGAAAAGATTCAAGAATAAACAGTTCTTTGTAATATATATACAACTCCTCTGTATGTTTTAAAATATTTCAATATAAATTTTTTTTTCAGTGGGATGGGACTAAATTACAGATTTACTATATTAGAAAGTTTGACTCATGTTCACTCTAATTGCTTTTATGTTAAGTCAAATGTGGCACTAAATACAAAGGATGCATATTCCATTACATGTATGGTTAAATCTGCTATGGAAAATAGTTTGTTCACCCAAAACCATCTGTGTTTATTTTCAGGTTGAATGAACCCTAAGGTTAGTCACATTCTTTAAAACCATTTGATGAATGACACAATCTCTGAATCACATCAAAGCCAATATGGTTTCTTCAAGGATTCCATATCAGTGGAAAAATATTTCTGCTCAAAAGCATCTGTCTATCCATATGTGGAAATAGTCAATACACGAAACTGAAAAATAATTGTTTTCAAATAATTGGCTATATGACATTCACAGCCCCTCTTTCTCAGCTGCGTTACTAATTGCCTGAATATGATCTGTGTTTTGAATTTTTCCCTCATTGTAGAACTTTGCAAGACTTTCCATTGCACAAAATTATAATACAGCAAGAGCAAAATATAGCCTGAGACAAGTACGTATGTTGGATTCTATTCAAATATGCAGGGCTTTATCTAGAAGGAAAAATCCTTTTAGAGTTAGAGAGGAAGTGAATCAGGCCCATGGACTTTGGGTAACCGATATGCAAACATCGGTGGTTCATGGTTGTTTTTCTCCTTTTTGTTGTCTACTTTGAAGTTGCTAAATACCCAGCTCCATTCTCCCTGGCATTTTGGTGGTTATGCATTTGTTCTGAGACTATGAATGGAGAGTTTCCTTCCAACTAACAAGTGTTCCTTCCCCAGCCATAATCCTTCAGAAGAACTGAATCTGATCAGTTATGTCTCAACTGAAGAAGACAACATTTGTTTTAACAGAGTTTATTTAGAACATCTTGCTGCTAATGTCAGCACACAGATTGGGCAAGTTCCATCAAAATAACTTTCAGGCTATTTGTACTCAATTAAATGTTTATTTAAAATTTCCTTTTGGTTTTTACTGCTGTAAATGCATTGTTCATTTTTCACATACCAGGCACTGTTGTTTAGTCTCAAGGGCATTACTTATTACAAATTTAACAACTGTGACATATTAAAAACAACATTTAGGGAAGAAATTAGTGTTGAGAAGATGTGACCAGATGTTTTCATAGTGTTTTGCCAAAGTGTCACTTAAATGCCAACAAGATTTTAAAAGGAATTTTTTTCCGAAGTATTTCACTATACCCACTTAAGTGACCCCAAAATATGTTGCTATCACAGATATGTTAGAAACAAAATTTAATTTTCATTTTAATCATAGTTTTCTTGAGGATACATAAAATCTTTTCACTGTCATTTTTTCTTTTATAAACCCATGGCAATTAAAAAAATTGTGACTGTGCCACATGCTACCTTTGTGATCTAAGTTTTGTTACGACTAAAATGGGTATGCTGGCCAGGTGTGGTGGCTCACACCTGTAATCCCAGCATTTTGGGAGGCCGAGGTGGTTGAATCACCTGAGGTCAGGAGTTCGAGACCAACCTGACCAACACGGTGAAACCTCATCTCTACTAAAAATATAAAATTAGCCGGATGTGGTGGCACATGCCCGTAATCTCAGCTATTCAGGAGGCTGAGGCAGGAGAATCACTTGAACCTGGGAGATGGAGTTTGCAGTGAGCCGAGATCTCGCCATTGCACTTTAGCCTGGGCAACAAGAGCAAAACTCTGTCTCAAAAATATAAATAAATAAATAAGTAAAATGGGGATGCCATCTCCTATGATTGTTATGGAAATTCAATGAGATACTGTATGTGACAATTTTACCCCAGTACCTGGCACATATAATAACACTTTAATAGTATTATTACTATTATAAACATTATTATTTATTGACTGACTTCATAGGGATACAAGCTAAAACATCCCCACTAATTTGACTTAGAGGAAAGGCAGTCTCCCCTGCAAGTCCCTCTGAGGCTCCAGTCTTTGACTGAGATTGTCAGTTTGCACTAGGAAAAACAAACCCATCTAGAGGAAACTACAAAAGAAAGTCATTTATTTTCACATAAATTGGATGGTAGTTAGGTTAGAATTCTCTAAGCTGAAGTCTAAATTCAAGAGCATTTAGGAATGAGCCTGCAGGTAAATACGACACAACAGAGACTAGACTCCAAGCAGAGAACTCCATGTTTGCTCTCCTTCAGTGAGAATTCTGTTGATGTCAGAGGGTTAACAGAACTTTTAACAGTTGACTGGGGCCCTGGAGTTTTCATGATTTGGTCCACATTCAAAAATATAAAAGTCAGTGAAGCAAATGCTGTACAACAGAGGTTTTTCAGGGAAAAGGGATAAGCTTGATCCAAAAATATTTTGGAGGGTGGAGACATTCCAAGCATACCATTCCGTGCCTGTGCCAATGGAACGTGGGCACAGCACTGGAACAATGTTCAAGGCTGGAGAGCTTTAGAGTACCAGGGCAATTTTGAGTGAAAAACACAAAGAAGTGAAGAATATCCATCTCTGCCCCCGTCTCACACACACACACTCACACACACATACACACGCACTCAAACACACATACACACACACATACACATTTCCCTATTTACAGAATTATAAATTCTGAGTAAATTTTAGGTTCACAAGCTATGGATTCCAAAGTTTTGTGCCAAATAATTATAGCCGCATCTTGCAGATGTACAGCTCTACTCTGATAACACACACACACTGAATTGTAAGGAGAGACTGGGCAAGTTCCAGTTATTATATTTCCATCCCAAACTGGAAATGACATTTTGTTTCTTTCCATTATCTTTGATGCTTAGTGGGTAAAACTGCCATAATGAAAATGTGTCAGCTTAAAAAGTCAACATAAATATGGACAGCTTTTCCATATTAATCATGAAAAGGGAGTAACTTCCAGCATGGAGGAATATATCCACTCCCTTTCCCAAATTCCTTGAATAAATTGTGTGTGCTTGTTTTCATGGTTGTATTTTCCTCATCAGTGTTTGTGATCCCTCAAAACATGAAGGGATTTTGATTTTGAAAAATCCCTCATTATTCCTAAGAACTATATTGGCTGTAATTTGTGGGTAGAGTTGTATGTGGGTAGTAATTCATCTTCATTCTTCTCTGTAGGTAATCTGAGGAAATGCTGAGGCACTTGGATACCCAAAAAGGACTGGAGACTTCTCAATATAAATTTTAGTCAAATGCCTTCCAAAAAATATTTTGCAGTTTATTTCACTAAAGACACATTCCCTGTTTTTCCTTGACTTTGATAATATATTTAACCAAAGAAGAGCAATTCAGTTTGTGCAAAAGAACCATTCACAGGGTTGCCTGGAGATAGAATGACTCAGTGTTTCTCAAAGGTGGGGCACAGCGCACCTCAATCAGAATCACCTGGGAGCTTTGAAAACATCAGATTCCTGGGCCCCGCTCCAGCTCTACTGAGTCAGGATCTCCCCGGGGTGGGGACTAGGCAGCTGCATATTTAATGAGCTCTACAGGTGATTCTTATGCATCTTAAGATGTAGAGGGTAATTATTAGTTCTGGTCATAAAAGGTAGTATTGTCTTCTGCTCAGGAGCTCCTGTCTTTGAAGAGAGGGTCAGTGGCATATTGCCTTTGAAAAAAAATTCAATTTAAACGAACAGCAAGTCATTTTCTCTCTTCTCAATACTTTATTCTAGCTGTGTTTTCCTCCACAGATTCAATCATCCAGTCTCCTTCACATAGAATAGCATTTGGAGTTGAGCAGCTACCCAAAACATTTTACTGTTGGTCCTTTATTTATAATGTCTCTGTGTTGCTGGTCAGTGACCATGATCTGAATTTTCAGACAAAAAAGGGGATACATAGTAACAGCTTAGTCACCTGGTAGTCACAAATGTGGGATAGACCTGAATCTCTGACAGTATCTTATAGGGCTGTGGTTCTTGAGCTTTACTGCATTAGAATCACCTGGATTTAAAACTTTCAAAGTTTAGGACATACCTCAGACCAAAGTCATCAGAATCTCTAAGGGTAGGGCCCAGACATCAGCTCCCTGGTGATTTTAATTTGAAACCAAGGCTAAGAACCATTGTCGTAGGGCATCTGTAGAAAAATGAGGTCTTTAGAACCCTGGGGAAGATCATGAATATTTTCCTTTACAGATAGAACTTTTCTGATCTGTGGTACACTCTAGTAGGAGAAAATTTAGGAGATCTTTCTTTATAGAGACTTGTTCCTGAGAGAGAATTTTTGTTCCTTCAGCATATTCAACTACTATTGCAGGAGGTCCAGTATGGAAGACTGAAGTTTGAATGTTGGAGGTGTGTAAAGTACACATGCATAGACATACCCACAATGTGTACTACCCCTTCCCAGCTACAAAACCCTTCTACACCAACACTTCACTTTGTCTGTTTCAGGATAATCTATGAAATTTATCAGTCTTTGGCTCTTTGCTGTCTTCTCAAGAGCCAGTAACAGATCTCCAGTGAGCTGAAACAGAGAAAGTTGTTTTAAACCGTTGACTGCTTAATAAATTAGCACTAGATGGCTTTTAGTCTAATTTATCTCTGAGAGCCAGTTTCCCAGGGTATCAGAGCAATACCACAAGAAAAATTATTTCCATTAAACACCACAAAAATGTCTTTCCTGTGATACTTCACTGAAAGGGTGACATGTACGAGATTCTCAGTCACAAAACAGGAAAGAAGTGTTTGGAAGTTAAATTAAAAAGTAAAGCACAGTTAAGATTTTATTGAGCTTAAACCCCATTCCTACCCCTTAAACATATAAATCTGTTCTGTGTTCTGTGTCTCCCACTCAGATGGGTGATAAATTTCGGATGCTGAATTCTTATGTCTCTAAAAATAACGTTTACCTAAAGTGAAGTGCAACATCTGGGTTTATTGGGGGAGCATGAAGTGGCCTTTCAGGTTAATTATTTGTGTGGTCAGGTTAGATTTCCCAACGCTGAAAATGATGCCAGTTTTGTTTCTCTTGGCCCCTGCCCACTACAGGTAAAGAGTCTGGTTCCACTGACTTCCCCATCGACCTGCTTCTTAATGCACAATGTTACTATCAATGCCCTGACATTGAGGAAATGGAATATTTCCCATTTGCTGCCTGAGTTGAAGGACCTGCTGTCCCTGGAGGCACCTTGGTTACTGTGAATCAAAATGTATTGAAGAATTCCCCAGTGCTGTCATAGAGAATGTCATTACAATAGACCCATGGGTCTCTGATGCTCTCAAAAGAATGTGTTTCTTTGCCTTTGCCATGAAGGATATGTCTGATTGTCTAGACCAGAGAGCAGATTGAGATGGTCCATACGCATCCTTAGGGGCTGTCCAAGTAGGAAAGATAGTGAGGCTGGCATTAGATTGATCGTAATAAGAACTCTTCACTCTTTCCAACACTCCAGTCCATATTCCAAAACAAGCTAATACCATGGAAAAAGCAGCCTTACGAAGGAATGTGGTGAGAGCAACCAGCTGTCCAGGGTGATCCTGGGAATTGATGGTCTTTTTTGAAAAAAATAAAAAGAACAACATCGTAGACAGTCTTGAAATAAATTTTTTAAATCTCTAGATCTTGGTATAAATTTGAGCCCAAACGTTTTCATTCACAACATAAATTTTTCCAGGCACTGACTCAAGACCTGAGAGTTATCTTTTCATTTTTCTCCTTTCCCTACCAAATTGTTTGTTATTCCTTCTCTTCATTTCCACTCTCTTGGCCACTAGTTCACTTTAAGACCTTATTGCTTTAAGGTGGTCTATTGTAAAAGACTCTTTACTCATTCCCAGACCTTCAGCCTTTCAAAGTTAAAGGCCATTCTATACACCGCCACCAGACAACCTTGGATTATTGCTTGGCTCATCTCACTTCTCTGTTTAACTTTTTCAGTGGCTCTCCCATTGACTACTGAGTAAGATTATGGCAATTTATCATGTTGTTCAAGGCCTTTTACAATTTTGTTCCAAATTATACTGCCTGTCATATGCTACTTCCTATGCTCAAGCCACAGGACACCTATCTACCCCTTTTTTTTTTTTTTTTTAGACAGAGTCTCACTCTTGTTGCCCAAGCTGGAGTGCAGTAGGGCAATCTCAGCTCACTGCAACCTCTGCCTCCTGGGTTCAAGTGATTCTCCTGCCTCAGCCTCCTGAGTATCTGGGATTACAGGCGCCCGCCACCACGCCTGGCTAATTTTTGTACTTTCAGTAGAGATGGGGTTTTGCCATGTTGGCCAGGCTGGTCTTGAACTCCTGACCTCAGGTGATCTGCCCGCCTCGGCCTTTCAAAGTGTTTGGATTACAAGCATGAGCCACCATGCCCAGCCTACCCCTTCATTTCTTAACTTCATCTTGTCTTTTCTCACCTTTGGCTTATGCCATTCTCTCCATCTGGGCTGTCACTTCCTCTCATCTCTTCTTGATAATATCTTGCTTGTCTTCTAAAACCTAAGTCAGAAATCCCCCTTCTTCCATAAAGCCTTTTCAGGGCACTTTATTCAGAAGCTTTCTTTGCTTTCCTCTCCTTGAGCATTTGATTGGGACTACTCTTAAGGCCTATAACATGCATTTTTTGTAGTTATTTAGGTCCCTATATTAGCTTTCTCAGTAGGTTGCAATGTCTGGAAGGTGTAAACCATGTCTTTGTATTCTCCATCATGCCTTGTACATGTTGGATGATGAATGAATAAATGAAAGAATAAAGGTAAATGCTACTTCCTTCCCTTCCTAATCATACTGAAAAAGTGTAACGTGGAGAATAGGTCCTGCAGAAATCTCTGGTACATCCAGTTATAGGGCAGCCTGAGCCTACGGATGTGGATTAGTGGTGAGGAGACCTTGGCATGTTTGAGTTCAGGTCGGTTTCCAAGGACCACCTAAGTGTTTAGAGGCTTATCTGAATAAATGGATTCTCCCAGATCTTTGGAATTTCTGAGATGAAAGTGGGCAGAGTTGTGGGCTTATCATAATAAAACATGTATTTAAAAATTTTTAACTGAAGATTATATAAGTATCAGAAAACTTGAGGCTCAAATCTGACAAATATGTGGTGCAGGTGGCTCAGGAACTGAGCAGGTTGACCTCTGGTGTGCTTACTCTAGAAACCTGGCTACAAGACTCTGGCAGATTGTGAGTTTATAGGTTGAAAGATGAAAGATAACTTAAAAGAAGGAAAGTACTTCAAAAGATTGAGATGTTGCAACAAATTCCCAGTCCTGGTCAGTGTGTTTGCAAAAGAACGCTTAATACATGGGAATAGTCGATTCTTAAAAAATAACTTGTGTTTACTCAAATTATTTTTGCAAGCAGAAATTATGGCCAAATGTGAGCCATCGCTTTTTATACATAACAGCTGCACATAACAGCAATGTAAATCAGACCCTTTGTTTTTCTTACGTGCCACAGTACCATGACTGTGTCAGCATTAACAAAGTGAAGACATTGTTCAAAGAGTTTGACAGGTAAAGGGAGATTAACTGGATAATTCAGGTCCCCATTTTTTTCTTTAATAGTATTTATATTTGAGCTTGTCAATAATTATCTGTATTATCTCCTAATGTCACTTTGCCTAGGTAGCCCCAGTTTTTAAATTTGTAACATGAGAATAATAGTAACTTTATCCCATGAGATTATAATGAAGATTAAATAACAAATATGAAAAGTATGTTTAAAAAGTGTTTTGTACTTTCTGAAGCACTGACATATTTTTGCATGTTGTACGTATGTATATATTATTCAGATAAAACAGTTGGTTACTCTCTGGTATGTATTTAGTCCTTTGATCCATGATCCTCTTTAAAGAGTTTAAAATTTGGATAGATAGATGATGGATGGCTGGATGCATAAACACATATATAAATCTGTTTTAAATATATATAATTTAATTAACAATCATACTTTATCAGATAATAAGCAATTTAGAAGTGAACCCAAACTGGGAGATTAGGTTGAATGGATTTTATAAATACTATTTGTGTGGTTTTGAACATAATTTTAGATTCTTTCAATACTTAGAATATGTCCTGTAATGCAGTGTTCTCTAAGTGTGGTCTGTGGACCGATGTTGGTCCATAATTTGTTCCTAGTAGCAATAATAAGCACATTGCTTAATTTACTAAATTTTTCTTTTGCAAGAATGTCTTGATTTCTATTCTGGCACAAGATCTTTATGTTCTCACTGATTGGCGAACAGTGGTTTGTAGCCTGGTGCTTGTAGTAGTGCCACTCCAGTGGCATTTTACCATTTGAGCATTCATTTGTTCTTTCACTCATTCAACAAGCATTTGTTAAGCACCTTACTAGTTAAGGTAATCCTAGCAGTGTAACAAATAAGTCCTGAGCTTAAAGTAATAAAAACCTATTTCACAGACATATCAGAGTCTCTGTGGGTGTCCTGGTCTATGGCCTTCTGTGTTGTCTTTAGGGAAAGGGTGCCTTTATCATGGCTCCACTTTCTTCTAAGTCCTCAGAGTTCTCTTCGTTTAGATAGCAATGGGAAAAAGAAATGGTGGGTGTATTAGTCAGAGTTCTCAAGAGAAACAGAACCAATAGGATATATATATATATAGAGAGAGAGAGAGAGAGGAGAGAGAGATTTATTATGGGAATTGCCTCATGTGCTTACGGAGGCCGAGAAGTCCCACAATATGCTGTCTGCAAGTTAGAGAACAGGAGAGCCAGGGGTAATTTAGCCTAAGTCTGAAGGCAGAGCACCCAGAGAGGGGATGGTATAACTCTCAGTCTCATGCTGAAGGCCTGTGAACCTGGGGAGGCTGCTGGTGAAAGTCCTGTGATCTGAAGGCCTAAGAACCAGGCGAGCTTCAATATCTGAGGGCAGGAGAAGGTATATATCCCAGCTCAAGAAGAAGGTAGGTGTTCACCCTCCTCTGCCTTTTTGTCCTATTCAGGCAGGCCCTCAATGGATTGGATGATGCCTGCACACATTGATAGATCTTTGCTCAGTCTACTGATTGAAATGCCAATCTGTTCCTAAAACACTCTTATAGACACATGCAGAAATAATATTTTACCAGCTATCTGAGCATCCCTTAACCCAGTCAAGTGGATGCATAAAGTTATCACAGTTAAGGGGCACAGTCCCATATTAACCATTTCAGGAGGGACACAACATCACTTTTGCTCACATTATTTTTCTGAGGACAATTGTTTTCTCTTACCTCCACGTAAGGGCATGGGGAAATACAATCCTTGGCTTTGTGAACACTTCTTGGCATTAACACATTAGGGAAGCAGAGCAAAAATTTTTGATGGTCACCTAAACCAGTATTTCTCAAACTATCTGTGGTGAAGGACAAGTTCTGTTTTTTGAAAGTTTAAATCTGTCACAACTTGATACTTGAAAAAAATTCTGTAAAAATGAATTACTAGAAAAAAATAAAATAAACCAACAATATATAAATACAAGTCAAGTTTTAGAAATTATTAGATTCAGGCTGGGCGCGGTGGCTCGTACCTGTAATCCCAGCACTTGGGGATGCTGAGGTGGGCAGATCACGAGGTCAGGAGATCAAGACCATCCTGGCCAACATGGTGAAACCCCGTCTCTACTAAAAATGCAAAAAAATTAGCTGGGCATGGTGGTGCATGCCTGTAGTCCCAGCTACGTGGGAGGCTGGGGCAGAAGAATCGCTTGAATCTGGGAGGCAGAGGTTGCAGTGAGCCGAGATGGTGCCACTGCACTCCAGCCTGGTGTCAGAACATGGAATTTTATTTTCCTATAGGGAAACAGATAATAAACAAGAAAATTTTAGGTAGTGATAATCCATCATGAAGATATGTGAATGGTATCATGTGACCCAGGAGCTTCTGGAGAGGCCTCCCTAAGGAGGATCCTTGTGATCAAGATAGAACAGCAGATTTGGGAAAATGTATTCCAAACAAAAAGTTCTACCTTGTTTAAATTTGTTTAAGGTATGTTTCATTTTCACTTCTAATTTCAAAATTTTCATAAGGCTTCAGAATATGCCCCTTTACAAAAACAGGTGAAAAAGAAACATTTAAAAATCTTTTATTCCCTTTTCCTAAAACAGTATATGCAAATTATTTTTATTATAGCTTTATTGAGATATAATTCATATACCATTCAATTAATTCATCTAAGTGTACAATTTAATGGTTTTTAATATGTTTACAGATATGTACAACCGTCACTATGGTTAATCTTAGAATTTTTCATCCCCTCAAAAAGAAAACCTGTATGCTTTAGCGATCAGTCCATACCGTCTATTGTCCCCAACCCTAAGCAACCACTAATCTACTTTCTATCTTTATAAATTTGCCTATTCTGGACATTTTATATAAGTAGACATTTCATATAATACGTGATATAATGTGATTTAACCTTTTGTGACTGACTTATTTCACTTAGCATAATGTTTTCAAGGTCCAGCCATGTAGCATGTATTGGTACTTCTTTCCTTTTGTGGCTAAATAATATTCCATTGTATGAATATACCACATTTTGTTTATGCTTTTACCAGCTGATAGACATTTAGGTTGTTTCCACCTTTTGGCTGTTATGAATAATGTTTCTATAAATATTCATGTTCAAGTTTTTGTGTGGACATGTTTTCATTTATTTTGGTATATTCCTAGGTGTAATTTCTGGGTCATATGGTAACACTCTATTTAAGAGTTTAAGGTCCTGACAGATTGCTCTCAAAAGTGGCTTCACCATCTTACATACCCACCAGCAATGTATGAGGGTTCCAGTTTCTCCACATCCTTGCCAATACTTGTTTTTAATCTGTCTTTTTTTATTTTAGCCATCCTAGTGGGTGTGAAATTATATCTCATTGTGGTTTTGAGTTGCATTTCCTGATGACTAACAATGTCAAGCATCTTTTCATATGCTTATTGGCCTTTAGTACACATTCTTTGGAAAAAATATCTATTCAGATCCTTTGCAATCCTTTTAAAATTGGGTTACGTCTCTTTTTATTATTGAATTTTTAAAGTTCTCTATATAGTCTAGATACAAGTCCCTGATAAGATACATGATTTGTAAATATTTCTCCTTGGTAGATTGTCTTTTTGCTTTCTTTATAGTGCCCTTCAAAGCCTAGAAGTTTTAAATTTTGACAAAGTCCAATTAACCTATATTTTTCTTTTGGTGTTTGTACTTTTGGTGCCATACTTAGAAAGCCATTGTCTAATGCATATTTATACCTATGTTTTCTTCTAAGAATTTTATAGTTTTTGCTCTTACATTTAGGTTTTTGATCCTTTTGAGTTAATTTTTATATGTCCTATAAGGTTAGTGTCCAATTTTATTCTTTTGCATGTTATTACCCAGTAGTTCCAGTGTCAGGGTTTGAATATGTCCCCTCAAATTAATGTGTCAGAAATGTAATCCCCAATGCAACAGTGTTAGGAGATGGGACCTTTTCAGAGAGGTTTAGGTCCTAATGGCTCCATTCTCATGAATGGATTAATGTTGTTATAAAAGGGCTTAATGGAAGAAGTTCATCGCTTTTCACCCTTCCACTTTGTGCGATGTGAGAACACAGCATTCTTCCTTGTTGGAGGACACATTGTTCAAGGTGTCATCTTAGAAGCAGAGACTGGACCCTTGTCAGACAACCAAACCTGCTGGCAACTTGATCTTGAACTTCTCAGCCTCCAGAACTATGAGAAATGAATTTCTGTTCTTTATAAAATACTCTATCTATGGTATTGTGTTATAGCAGCCCAAAATGTACTAAGATACCCAGCATCATTTGCTGAAAGACTATTCTTTCTCCATGAAATGGTCTTGATGCCCTTGTCAAAAATTAATTGACCATAGACACATGGATTTGTCTTAGGACTCTCAATCTATTCCATTGATCTATGTCTATCCTTATGCCAATACCACACTGTCTTGATTACTGTTGTTTTGAAGTAAGTTTTGAAATTGATAATTGTGAGCCCTCCAACTTTGTTCATCTTTTTCAAGATTGTTTTGGCTATTCTGGATCCCTTGCAATTCCACATGAATTTTAGCATCAGCTGGTCAATTTCCACAAAGAAACCACTTGGAATTCTGATGAGGATTGTGTTGAATGTACAGATTAATTTGGAGAGTATTGGCATCTTAAAAATACTAAGTCTTCTGATCCATAAAGATAGCATGTTTTTATTTATTTACATCTTCTTTATTTTAACAATGACTTGTAGATTTTAGAGTATAATTTTTACACTTCCTTTGTTAAATTTATTCCTAAATATTTTATTCTTTTTGATGCTATCAAATGGAATTGTTTTTTAATTTCATTTTTGGATTATTCATTAAAAATATATAGAATTATAGTTGATTTTTGTATATTGATCTTGTATCTTACAACCTTGCTGAAGTCATTTATTTAGTCCAATAGTTTTTCAGGGATTCCTTAGGACTTTCAGTATACAAAATTGTGCCATCTGCAAGTAGAGATAGTTTTACTTTTTCCTTTCCAATATGAATGCCTTTTATTTATTTTTTCTCATGCCTAATTATCCTAGTTCAAACCTCTAGTATAATGTTGAATGGAAGTGGCAAGAATGGACATCCTTGTCGTGTTCTTGAGCTTAGGGAAAAAAGGTCCAGTATTTTACCATTAAGCATGATGTTTGCTGCGAGTTTTTGTAGACGCCGTTTATCAAGTTGAGAAAGTTTCCTTCTATTTCTAGTTTGTTGAGTGATTTTATCATGAAAAGGTTTTAGATTTTGTCAAATGCTTTTACTCTGTCTATTGAGATGATGATACAGTTTTTGTTTTTTATCCTGCTGATACGGTGTATTACATTAATTGATTTTCAGTTGTTAAACCAACCTTGCATCCTGAGATAAATCCTAGTTGGTCATGGTTTATAATTCTTTTGATATGGTGCTGAATTCCATTTGCTACTATTTTTTTGAGGATTTTGTGTCCATATTAATAACAGATAATGGTCTGTAGATTTCTTTTCTGTGATGTCTTTGGTTTCATTTTCAGTGTAATTGAGGGTTTTGGCCTTATAGAGTGAGTTGGAAAGAGTTCCCTCCTCTTGTATTTTTTGAAATAGTTTTTGAAGGATTGGTATCAATTCTCCTTTAAGTGAGTGTTTGGTAGAATTCACCAGTGAGGCCCTCTGGGCCTGGGATTTTCTTTGTGTACTAATTCAATCTCTTTACTTGTGTTATAGGTATATTCATATTGTCTATTTCTTCTTGAGTCAGTTTCAATAGTGTGTGTCTTTCTAGGAATTTGTTCATTTCATCTAAGTTGTTGGATTTATTAGCACAGAATTCTTCATAGTATTCCTGTATAATCTTTTTTATTTCTGTAAGATCAGTTGTAATACCCACTCTTTCATTTCTGAATCTAGTAATTTGAGTTTTCTGTATATTTTTCTCAGTCAGTCTAGCTAGAGGTTTGTCAGTTTTGGTAATCTTTTCAAAGAACCAGATTTTAGTTTTGTTGATTTTATCTGTTGTTGAATCTACTTCAGATTTATACTAACTTAATTTCAGTGTGATATAGAAATATTATTTTTATATAGCTCTATTACATTTTTCTCTTTTTGTTATATATAGTATTATATTTATATTTGTTATGCATATTATTGTTATACATTTTACTTCTATAAATGTTACAAACCTCAAAGTATATTATTATAACTTATTTTATATAATTTTATGACTTTTAAAGAAGCTGAAAGAAGATGGGAGAACAAGTATATATAGCTTTTGTGATATTAATCTTCTCATTTATCATTTCTTATTTTCTTTATTGTTCCTGTAGACCTGAGTCATCTGTAGTCATTTCTTTAGTCCAATAGAGCTTTGCTTACACCCACCTCCTTTGTGAGGATATTGGCAAATATATTACATTTCTATGTGTTTCGGCCCAACAATAAATTTTTTAATATACTGTTTTATACAATTGGTTTTTTTTTTTTGAGACGGAGTCTCGCTCTGTCGCCCAGGCTGGAGTGCAGTGGCGCAATCTCGGCTCACTGCAAGCTCCGCCTCCTGGGTTCACGCCATTCTCCTGCCTCAGCCTCTCCGAGTAGCTGGGACTACAGGCGTCCGCCACCACGCCTGGCTAATTTTTTGTATTTTTAGTAGAGACAGGGTTTCACCATGGTCTCGATCTCCTGACCTCGTGATTCGCGCGCCTCGGTCTCCCAAAGTGCTGGGATTACAAGCGTGAGCCACCGCGCCTGGCCCAATTGTTTTTTTTTAAATCAGTTAAGAAATGGAGAAAAATATGCATTTATACTGTCTTTTATAGTTACATAATTACCTTTACAGGTTCTTTTTGTTTTTTAGTATGCAGATTCAAATTCCTATCTGGGGCTTTCAACCTGAAGAAATATTTTCAGTATTTCTTGTAAGTCATGTCTGCTAGTAACAAATTCACTCAGTTTTTGTTTATCTGGGAATCTATTCTGCCTTCATTTTTGAAAGATAGTTTTGTAGGATAGAATATTATTGTCTGAAAGCTGTTTTTCTCTGAGCACTTTAAATGTATTATCCCATTACCTTCTGGAGTCCATTGTTCCTGACGAGAAGTCAGCTGTTCACCTTATTGGGATTCCCTTGTATGAGAATGAGATAATTTTTGCTTTCTGCTTTCAGGATTTCCTTGTTGTCTTTGACTTTCAATATTTTTACTACAATGCATCAATTTGCAGATCCTTGCTTATCCTACTTGGAGTTCTCTGGGCTTCCTGGATGTATAGATTAATGTTTTTCAATATACTTGGGAACTTTTCGGCTACTATTTCTTTAAATATTTTTTCTTCCCTTTGTATTTCTCCTCTCTTTCTGATACTCACATTATGAGTATATTGATATCCTTAATGGAGTCTCACATCTTCTAAGGGTCTATTTGTTTTTCTTCATTCTTTTTTCTCTCTGTTCCTCAGATTGTATAATCACTATCAATCTATCTCAAGTTTGCTAATTATTTGTTCTGCCAGTTCAAATCTACTGTTGAGCTCCTCTAGTGAATTTTAAAATTTCAGGTATTGTACTTTTCAACTCCAGAATTTCCACTGTTTTTTTTTTCCTTATAATTTCTCTTTATAGAGATTCTGTATTTGTTGCAACATTGTCATCAGACCTTCCTTTAGCTCTTTAATTATGATTTCCTTTAGCTCTTTGAACACATTTATAATGGCTACTTTGAAGTCATTGTTAAATTTAACATCTGGTTGCTCTCACAGGCAGTTTCTGTTTCCTACTTTTTTCTGGTGAATGAATCATACTTTCCTGTTTATTTGCATGTCCCATTTTAAAAATAAAAACTGAACATATTAGATAATATATTGTAGCAACTCTGGGTACTGATTCCCCAGTGTGGGACTTATTATTGTTGTTTGCTGTGTACTTATTTAATGACTATCTGGATTACTTTAGTGCAGTCTATTTCCCCCCTACAGTGTGAAGCCTCTGATGTTGCTCCTCAGGGGACACAATCTTGGGTATGCCTACAGTCACCCTAAGATGAAAGTGGTTTTGGCAGTGACAGTCTTTGATAGTCTCTTTCTCTGACCACATCCAGCTATTAAGCACTACTAATTGCCAGCTGATTGCTCTATTGTTTTCAACAATGTCTTGGGGCATAAATTGCTTCATAAACTAATTCAATTAAATTCAGGCTCCTTGGAAGATAAAGTTGCAGAGGGCAGTATTTGGGATTTGTTTGGACTCCAGTTGTTCTTCCCAGCTGCCTGTTTTCCCATTTCTCTCCAGTGAACTAGTCCTCTTCAGTTGAATCTATCAATCTCTTCCCAGTTTCCTCTCACCACAATTCCCTTATTTCTGAGAGTGCCCTTGGGGCTAAACTCCACACTTTGTTGCAAATGAAGAAATTTGGGAGCTCTTGGAATGGGGTAGGAGGGGTGGAGACAATAAATTACTTCCTTCTGAGTGACAGGCCCGCTTTCAGAGCTAAGTGCTCAGTGGATGGAGGCAGCAGACCCTGGTGTCTTTAGCTTGTGTTCCTTGGTATGGAACCCCTACGCCATGAGCTACAGTTAGGACATTAAGAGCCCTGGTATTCTCAGTGGCACCATGTTCTTCATCCTATGAGTGGAGGTTGGGCAGAAAATGGGAGCTCCCACCTCACTGTTGCACTTTCCAAGAATTTAGCCTCAGCAACAGTTGAGGCTGTTGCTGAGGGCAGGATGAGAATTGCTGACATCCTTTGCCTCCTGGGAAACAGCCTCTGACTGGGCGCTTGAGAGAGAGGAAGCCTTGTATTTTTGGCTGTACCAAGTCAGGAGTGGAGTTTCTGTTTCACTGCTAGGAGGAGGGAGGGTATGATTCTTCATTCAAATCCTACACACTCTTGCAGTTCTTACTGGGTTTTAATAGATTTTGTTGAATAAATGTTTCTTCATTTGCAAGCCCTTAGAACCATTTCCTTTAAGTGTTCATTTTTTTTCCTAATTATAATTTTCACCAGTTTCACTGGAGAGTGGCTTTATGGAGCTCCTTGTACTTTTATGCAGAAGTGGAAATCTTATATGTTAATTCTTTCATTTATTTACACCTTTACCCAGTTTTATTGAGTGTATATTATGTGTCTGATCCTATGATAGGAGCTGGAGATACAGTGGTGAGTAAAACAGATTTGGAACTTCCTGTATAGTAGGCAAGTCAGAAAAAAGGCAAAACAAAACAAGATTAGAAGCAGCTTGACAGAGGTTCCCATTAGATTTTGAATGAATAACAAATAAGCAAATGAATTACATGAAGTTATTTGAAGGAAACCATGCTTAGTGAAGAGAAAACAGAATCATGCAGCTTAGAGTCTGTTGAAGAAGAGAGTGAAGCTAACACAGTGGTTGGGAAAATAGAAGGATGACTTAGGAAAAACCAAGAGTTGTAGGACCTGAGATCTTGGGGATGAAGACTTTTCAGGAAGTGACTAACATCTGCTTTTAGCACTGTGGCTGACTATAATTCGAGGTAAACAGCCTATGGAAAGAATAATTATGCACTATTTATGGAAACATATTGCTTACATACAGCTTACAACATATAACTTTAACTAAAATAGACAATAATTACTGAAAATGTACTGTATTTGGGGTTCTTTCATTTAATTCTATCAGTAACTGAATTGCTGTAAGCTATAGTTTACTTGTTTTTAAAATAGGGCTAACAATGCCTGAGTGACTGAGTGACCAAGTTACTATTAGCTCCAGCTTTCTGTCAAAGAGCACCATACTGCCTTGAGTTAAAGGCAGTTAACTGTTACTTAAGATGTATACCTTTTAAACACTGTTTGAACTGGTGGCATTTTGTGGTCTAGGAGTAGGAAAGAAAAATAATAGATTCCTATTATTATATGCATATATAAATTTAAAATATTGTAAGGAATGTATATTGAATTATAGTTTCTTTCTATTGTCTTTTCCCAGCTCAACAAACATGTGTTGAACACTTAATATGTGCCCTGCACTATTGACAAAATGAATATGATGGGGCCTTGCACATAAGGATCACATACTATTTGGAGTAAGTTTTGGGGTGGGGTAGATGGATAAACCAAATAAATTATTATTAAAAATGAATATATTAAAGACAGTTCAGCAATTGGGATGAGGGCTTTTATTGCGGGAGAGGATGGTGAGACCACAAATTAATCCAAGTTGGAGCTGCCCAACACAGCATATTTCACCTGGTGGTAAGACCCTAAGTGCAGTGGACTTTTTAAAAATGGAAAGCTTATTGCTTCTCAGGGATATCTCTCTGACTGACTGATTGCCTAACCAGCATCTCTTCCTTCTATTTTGAGTAATTGTGCACCACTTAATTAGTCTTTCAATCCATGAACATAGTTTATCTCTTCATTTATTTTGAACTTTTCTGTTATCTCTCAGCAATGTTTTATAGTTTTCAGTGTAGAAGTATTATATATCTTTTGTTAGATTTATTTCCAGGGTTTTTTTTGTTTGTTTTATATATTACTGAAATTGGGTTCTTAAAAAACTTTATTTTCCAAATTGTTATTGGTAGTATATAAGAATGCAGTTGATTAGCTTTGTATTCTGTGACCTTGTTAGACTCATTTATTACTCTAGTAATTATTTTAGAGATTCCCTAAGATTTTCTACAAAAAAAAAAAATCATATCTGTGAGTAGGAACAGCTTTACTTCTTTCTTCCAAGATTTAGGCCTTTGATTTTTTTTATACCTTTATTTCAATGGATAGGTCTGCCAGCAAAACGTTGAATAAAATTGGTGAAAAAAAAATCTGTTAATTCTCTGGCTAATACTCTTTTCCTTTCCTGTAAAGCTGATCTCCTCAAATAATAGCTACACATCCTTTGCCTACTTGTGTGCTTCATCCTTTAGTCTGCTAACATGAGCTTCTGTCTAAGGTACTCTATATTAAACCACTTTGTCAAAGGCCCTAGTGACCCATTTATAGCAGAATCCAACAGGCCTTTCCCAGTTTTTGTCTTTTCTGGCCCCTCCTATACATTTATCCTTGTCCTTAGAGCTCTCTCCTTTCTTGGTTCTCAAACCACTTAACTTTGAATCCCTTTCAGCCTCCATCATGGCTACCTCTTTTTCTGTTTGCCTTTTAAATTGTTTCCCAGTTGTCATTTTTTTAAACAATTTTCAATTATTTCCCAGTTTTCACTCTGGATGCCCTCTTGGGGAAATTGCATTCACTCCCCAGACTGCAACTCAACGTGAGTATTGATGATTTTCAAATCTCTATTTCCTGCTCTACTTTCTTCTCCATCTCCAAACCTATTATCTAACTGCCTAATGGATCATTCTGCTAGAGTTTTCCATGGACACCTGTAATTTAACATGCATACAACTTAGCTCATTATTTCTTCTTATGTTTAGCCTGCATCTTTTTTTCTGAATTTCTACAAACCAGTGGAAATTCTTCAAATATACAAAACTATTTAATGACAGTCTTTGCCCATAGTATTCCTTGTGGCTGTAATGTTCTCCTTCCTCCTCTCCTTAGCTGGTTCATATATACAACTGAAGTCATTTGCCACTAAGAAACCTTTTCTAACCAGCCACACCCCATGCTAGCCAGCTAGAATTGAACTCAGTACCTGGCATGGACTTCCTTCAAATTATCTATAACATCTTTTTAAGACATCTATTTGTTTATATGGCCATTTCCCTTTGTGTCCTCAGATCCTGCCATGGTGCCTGGACCTTAGTAGGTACTCATTAGGTATCTGTGGTTGTATGCATATTACAATCAAGCCTTAAGCTAGTAAAGTATGTCAACCTAGATGAAGAGAAATTAATATTATGATACCCCTGTGGAAGATTGTGGTGACAGAAAATGGGTGATCTGTGACTGCATCTATGAAAGAGGTATGCTCTGAATACGTTTCAGTTCGTCTCCAGAATTTTTAAGAGAAGTGGATAAATGCCTCTTGAATCCAATCAATTCCCTTGCTCTAATTCTGTGCTGAATGAGGAGTGGATTATGATTTAGCTTCTTATCTATATCTGCCTACAAAAACAAGTGGGAACAAACAAAAATGGACTAATTCAAAAAACTGGGAATTTAATCTGTTGAGAAGTTGTAAATTTCATTTTAAAAGAAGTAAATGGCATTTGACTTCTTTGGGCTTGGTTAGGACAAGCTGACTTCCCTAGGTCTTATCATCTCTTACCATCATCTAGACATCATATCATGTCAGATATCCTGACAAAACTGGTCTGGTCTACACAGCTAACTCAGACCTGGAGCAAGATCTCTCCTCAACCTGTCTGTGTGGCTCACTTGTGTGGCCACACCTTGTGTTCTTCATGGGACTTTCTACCTGAAAAATTTACATTGTGTTTTTATCAAAGAGCTTACCAGGAAAACCTAAGGCTTATTTGAATTCTGCCTAATATTATATAGTAGAATTATTGATGATCTCTTCTATAGCAGTTGTTGAGAATGAACTCTTGTTCGTTAGAATGAAATATGAAAAGAAGTTAAAGGGATGACGAAGCATGAGAATAATTAGACATGTGAAGGGCGGAAGGTATAGCTACAACATTAGCTATGAAGCAGCGAGTGAAAGGTAGCTAAAGAAAATAACAGCTGAAAAAGTAGAGAGATGGCTAAGAAGAGGAGGAAGATAAATGGGGGTAGAGAGGAATTGTTTTTAAATGTGTATTCGATGAGTTGTAATAGTGCCCAATCTTCTCCAGCTACAAAGTGTGTTTTATGTGTCCTAACAAATTCTGAAAGTCAGTTTTGACAAGGGGGTCTTCTAAAGGCATCACACTGGGCTATGTAGATAAGATGGTTTTTTGACATTTGGTTTGGGTTTCTAATCCAGCGTGAAATAAGATTCATTTATTCACTGAAGTATTTATTAAACCTACTGCAGGCCGGTCAAGGACCAAGGGAATAGGGACATGATTATGAGTAAGACAGAAAGGTGGCCAACAGATCAAGTCAACAGTTATTATTTGGTGTGCCAAATGTAAGGAAATTCAATATGCACATGGTGTTATGAGAGCAAAGAAGAAGGGCATCTCTTGGCAGCTGGAGAGGCTCCCCAAGGAAGGCTCCTTATTAGACTGGAATTTCTAGGATAACAGTACCTGATCTCCTCTTACTCACTCAGACATCCCTAGAACTAGCACAGTGCCTAGTATGTGATAGAAGCTGATGAAAATAAGTTGAATGATTGAACTCATCAAAACTCATCTTCATTTGCTTGGAGTGGAAATCATCTCAGTGGGAGATATTGCCCCAAATCCTATTGTTTTGATTCTTAGAATTTCTTTATGAGAACAAATGTATCTGGAAATATTGATTAATCTGACATTTTTATTTCTTGTCCTTAAGGTTTCATGAATACCAAAATTTTAGTGTGACCCCTCAAGTAATCACTACAGCAAGTAAAGTCAATGAAATATAAGCAAAGTATTGAGCATATCTTTTAAAAATTGTGGAAATAATCAATATGCAGTGCCAATGTAAACACTGCAGTAGGACATAAATTGAACTTCGGCAACTCGATGAAGCAAGCACATGCTCCTATTTGAGCTCTTTCACAATATATCTGTAGTGTTTTAACTAGGTATTTACAAATAGTTGAAATACCTAAAGACCACTTGATTATTATTTGCAGCTACTTCTCTACACCAAGAAATTAGCTGCCAACTCTCCTATTCTAGCAGCTAAAGTTTGGAAAGCAGACAAAACAAAGACTTCAAAGGAATATCCTTCATATTAAAACTCCCACAAATTGTGTGATGAAGGTCAAAGAAAGTGAATTTCAAATGAGAAGACTTAGCATTTTACTGCTTTTTGGCATCTGGCATAGGTCAGTTAATCTTTCTGAGTCTGTTTCCTAAACTATAAAATGCAGATATTGTGGTGCTTGCCCAACTTCATGGCATTGCTATGAAGATCAAAAGAGATAATATAGATAAAGGAACTTAGAAAACTGTAAAACTCAATATGAATATTAATTATTAAAATAATATCATGAATGGAAAATGGAATTCAAATTTCTGACCATGAATGTGGCTTGTGATGAACAAATTTGAATGTTCGGTATTCAGATCCAGAGCCCTTGACTTGTTAACTGTTCATCACAAGATACTGAAAATAATTTTGTGCTAGGCAAAAAGATTTAGGAATTGAGTAAAACAGGGTTTTTGTTTGTTTGTTTGTTTGTTTTTAAAAGGCTAGTTCTCTGATCTCACAACCAAAACCATGAGCACATTCCTTTAAAAGGATATCCTTTTAATGATTTAGGAAGCTTTTTAGGCTCTCTGGACTTCTCACAGAGGCTAATATGGAAAACTTGCTTACCCAAGAGGCTTGGTTAACTAATTAGACAATCTGCACCAATCTGATGGCCCTAGCTGTCCAAATAAAACCTGCCTTGATGGTGGAAAGCTCAGCAAAACTGGAAGGGACAGGAACTAAGACAAGAATAAAAATCCAGGGGAGACCGCCGAGCCAGCTGCTTTCTCTGAGTGTCTGAGAAGCAGCATCTTTATAAGACTAAAAGAGTTTATTTTAACCATAACTGAAAGAAACTAAGTACCAGTTACCACTAGCAAGGGTGATCTTTATCTGTCTTTGCTGACCCGAGAGAAAGGGAAGGAATCTTAAAAGGCTCTAGCAGCTGTGGGCTCCTCACAGAGGACACCTCCCGCACATTTCTAACATGTCTTGGATTTTTTCCAAACTTACCTTGTGTTAGAAAAAGTTGCTTATGGGAGTTAAATGCCCTTCCTTACAGGTGACCCGACGTAGGTGTTACCAACTACCCTGCACTCAGCAGAATCAGCGTTTTCCCAGTCTGTTTCTGGTAAAGGCCAGTGCTTGCTTTGTGAAGGTTTTGTGGTCTCCTCCTGGCTTGGTTTCCCTTGGAAGGCTCTCTCCCAGCACCTGTGAGCCCTTACCCTGAGAGACGGCTAATGTGCTAATTACCACGAACCCAAAAATGTAAGCTGTAAACAAATGAGAGCTGTGTTTATAATCAATCAGTTTTATAGCCTTCTGATGGTGATGATATCAGTGGCGTTTACACTGGAAGACCGCACAGCGTTCTCCAGCAGCTGGCCGCTTATGTTGCTCTAGAGCGGAGGACAATGTGGCCCATTAATTGTAGTATTTGCACTGAAGGGAATGTTACTTTGGCCAAATGGCCAATCCTGGGTCTTAGGATTGCCAAATAAATTATCTTCAAAAATCTTAAAGTCAGTTTGGATGGTTTTCAAATTATCTGTGGTTTGGGGGCCTATACTTACCCCCAAAATGAAAAACCAAAAATGCATTCTTTCTGAGCTGTAACTTGATATATACATGATTTGAAGACAGCAGGGAGATAGTAATCCCAAGGAGAGACAGGAGGGGCATTCAGCCTTGGCCTGGATGCACAAAGAAGAGCTCTTCCCCTCTGATTTAGGGAATGACCTCTGGCACATCACGCTTCCTCTACTTATGCCTTGTTTCTCCACCTGAAGGCTAAGGTGGAGATGACTTGGCAGCAGATGCCTGCAGAACACTTTGTGATCATAAGACCAGGAGGATCCACGCAAAGCATAAATATCATAAAATGTGGCAAGAGAAATGTTTACACCAATCTGTGGTTTCTGATCAAAGCCAAAATTGCTGGGTTCTTGAATGAAAACTTCTGGCTGCACATGTGAGATTTGCAACTGCCTTTGGCACCTGTAAAATATGATTTGTGAGGTGCCGAACAATGTCCTGGGGGTCTCCAAAGCCTGCTTCTCTGGCATCCAGATCCTTCATTCTGAGTCCTGCCAATGTGTGGAGATGTGGGTGCGTGAACTTTGGCTGCATTTTGGGTTTGTTAACAGAGCAAAGAATTTGCCAGTGAAGCCCCAATGCGTTTTGCCCCAAGTACCTTGCCCTTCATTTATAGATTCCTGGGAAAACCAAGCCCATCTGTTTCTCATTCATTTACACTTTACTCATCAAAATGTTGGTTTTGGTTGGATTCCTTTGTTTTCATTTCAAGAAACCTTTAAGAATGTAGAGTGGAAAAAAGATGGGTAATTAGCAAGGAGTGCTGAGGACCCTAACCTCTCCGTCCTGTTTTTAACATTACTTATGGTCCATTGTGTGGTGACAAGAATTTTTTTTCCTACTGTCCCACTTATCAATTTCCCTAAGTTATTAAAAAAGGAAGGAAGGAAGGAAGGTCCTTTTTTTTTCTGTTCCACAACCAAAGATTTGGAAACAAGCTAGAATCTGCATGCTTCCATGAGGTAATAGTCATAGGATCTCAGATTTTGCCTTTCCTTTCTCAATCTCTTGTTTTTAAAGAGAAAACAGCATTTTCTTAGGTTCGTGAAAGTGACTGGGAGTGGCTGGGAACTGTTTATTCCATCAACTTTAGGGAATAGGGTAAAAGAGCCTAGTATTCTTCTTTTTTTTTTTTTTTTTTTGTCCTTTATCAAGTACTCTTGAAACTATGAATATTTGTGAGCTGCAAGAAAAATAAATGCAGTCTATTTTCTGGCCTTTGGGGGAGTTTTATATTCCCTTGAAGCAGCTTTTTTTTCCTTCGTAGCTTTTAGTCAAAATCAGTAATTGCAGGCATTTTAAGTGGGACCAAATTCCTTTCTTGCTTACAGTTGTAAACTTGCTGATCTTTGGAAGCAAAAGTAAAGTTAGATTACATCCTGTCTTCCCTCACCACCAGAAAAAAGAGAGATAACTCCCTCTCCAGTCCATAGTTTATACATTCCTGAATAACAACCATAATCCAAACTTTGTAGGAAGACAATGATAAATATCTCATTTAAAGAATGCATTACTGTTGATTATGTATTATATATACTGTATAACTTTAAAGAAGGTTATTATTTAAAGAACAAGGAATTTACATTGTTGGATTATTAAGTTTCGACAGTGGTAAACCTATGGTACTATTGTCAGGTATCTCAATAGCATCTTATTACATGTATTATTTTTAATGATGTGACAACCAGGTGCCCATATAACTTGGCAAATTCATTTCCATTTTACCTAATAATGGTTTTACTTTTTGTCATGTGTGCTAGTATATAATCTTCAAAACTTAACTAATTGAACGAAGGAAACATTGCTGTTATTATGGTATTTAGGAAGTTCCAGAATTACTACTATAGCTATGGCTTTATGTTAAATACTATTCAAGTGGGTGGCAGCCTAGCAATGGCATTGAGAGCCTGTGCTTTGGGATACCATCTACCTGGGTTGAAATCTGAGATCTGCTGCTTAGCATTAATTGAGGCAAGATAGTAAGCCTCTCTGTTTCCTTATTTATGTGGTAGGAATAATAATAGTGTCTAGTCTAATGGTACATTGATAAATGGCAATTTCCATTGTATAAATACTTGCACTGTGGCTGATTTCAAGTTGCCAACCAGAGTTGGGGAAAGATGAGCACAATTAGCTCTCTTGAGCTGGTGCAGGCCATTGCCAGTGCTCCATTAACAGCACCCAAACCTTAGTATTGGTGGGAGAATTAAAGGCAATACAGCATGTTAAGTGCTTAATATTGTGCTTGTATATACTTTATTTCCTTGATTATAAGATGCCTCAATTATCAGAAAAATCATTTAAAAATAGATTTTTAAGGGAAAATATATTTATTGGCTGCATATAACTTGTTTTGGAAATGAAAAAATGTTTGTGTTGAAATTGCTGAAATAGTGTTTACTCTGTACTAGGTACTATGCTAAGCATGTATCATAGGTAAGAAGCCTACATCATACATGCTTTTGGCTTATGATTATATTTATTCGCTTATTAAATTAGAAGTACTCTCAAATGTGGACATTCTGGGCCTTCTGGTTCTTTCATCAGAAGTTTTACCTCTAGAAAGTCTCTCTGGCACATCTTGTCTTAGTCTACTAGGGCAATGATAACAAAGTGCCACCATCTGGTGGCTTAAACATCAGGAATATACTTATCAAGTTCTGGAGGCTGGAAGTCCAAGATGGAGATGTCAATAGGTGTGGTTTCTCCTGAGGCCTCTCCTTGGCTTATAGATGGCTGTTGTCTTGCTGTGTCTTCACACGGCCTTTTCTCTGTGCACATGCACCCCTGGTGTGTATTCCTCTTCTTATAAAGACACAAGTCCTACCGTATTAGGGATTCAACACATGAAATTTGGGGGGACACCGTTCAGTTCATAACATACTACTTTAGGCTGTGTATTAGTTTCCTGTGGCTGCCATAACAAAGTGCCCCAAACTTGGGGGGTTAAAACAACAGCAATGTGTTCTTTCACAGTTCGGAGGCCAGAAGTCCAAAATCAAGTTGTCATCGGGGCCATTCATGCTCCCTTTGAAGTCTCTGGGGGAGCCTCATGTAGCTTGTAGTGGCTCCAGGCATTTATTGGCTTGTGGTGGCATCACTCCAATCTCTCCCTACATTTGCACATGGCCTTCTTCTCTTCTCTATTCCATTCTCTTTCTCTTTTAATGACAGATATCTTTGAATTTAGGGTGTACCCAGTTAATCTAGGATGATCTCATCTTAAGATCTTTAACTCAATTTTTTCTGAAAAGACCCTTTTCCAAATAAGGTCATATGCGTGGGTTCCAGGTGGACATATCTTTTTTGGGGGGCCACCATTCAACCCACTGCAGTCTGGTTAATTCATCCAACAAAATGCATGGGACAACTTATTGATTTGTATGACAACTAGTTATGGTGTCAGTGTCTAGTAAAGAAAACTATTTGAGTAATCTTGCTTTTAAAAAGCTTTTTGCAAACCCAAATCAGCTAACACCAGCTGTGGCTGAAACAGCTGAGTGACTACCTGAGACACGGACCCTCCTATAATGTAGAGTTGTAGCTATGTTGCAACTGCCCAACTGGGGACTCCATTTCCCAGCTGCTTTGATTTTTGGTGTGACCATGTGACAAGTTCTGGCCAATGGGGTATGAATGGAAATGATGCATGTCACTTCCTGGCTAAGGTGGTTAAGTATTCTATGTGCCTTGCCCATACTCTCCTTACCTTTCATGGCAACCTTGGAGGGACTGCATGAAGGTTGTGCCTTACAAGATAAATGGAGACTGGATACCTGAGTCATCACTTGGGGGTGAGCTACTCAGAAATTATGCCCATCAAAGAATATCCTTACAAACATTTGCATGAGTAGGAAAAAATGAACTTTTACTATATGAAGACATTGAGATTCAGGAATTATTATTAGCAGTTAGCTTATTCTGACGAATTCCCCAGCTGGCACTACACAACATATGCACAATAAAACACCTTTTATAGTCAAATTGTAACATTGATTCATAAAGCATCCACTACATTATCTTGCCATGGTAGGAATTGGTCACAAAATAACATTGGCTAGAAGAAATGTTTGTCTGAAATAGATTCTGATCAGGAAATGCTATAAAGAAATGTTAAACATTCTATGTTTCCACCCTAGAAGTGATACATCACATTTTCCATTTATATTTTATTAGCCACGTCAAGTCACCTGTGATTATCATCTTCCCACATGTATGAAGTAGAACAGAACTGGATATTGGTGTACAGTTTGATGCAATGACTAGATAGGACTTTGAGACAGTGGGATTAGATAAATCCACCTCCTCCCCCTCAAAGTACTTAGCTACACCCTTGATTTATAAGAAAGTGGAGTAGCCTCTTTGGGAAAATATTCAAACTATGTCCACAATTGTATATGAACTCAGTGGACTTAAAAAGACTTAAATTGTGTAGGTTGGGAAGGACTCAACTTGTGGTGAGGGACAATGAAAGGTGAATAAAGTACATGGCATGTCTGAGTAAATCTCAATAGTCAGGCCTAAGGACTGGGGGCAAGTGATGGCTCTACAAATAGTTTATGGTTATCCGATAATGAACATGATTTTGTTCTATAATAAAAATGGTTTTCTTTTAAAAAAATAAAAAAGAAATGCTAAACATTCTATATAACTCACCTTAACTTTCCAGATTCACTTGTCTTCTCTAGAAGATGACCAAGAATCAATAGAAAATATTGAAAGATTATCTCATGGGGAGAATTTCATAATTTGAGGAGTGGTTACAATACAGTGGGAAAGAACCTAGCATTTAGAGTCAGATGAATTTGTGTTTAAATCCCTGATGTGACACTTTTACTGTGTGACTTGGAAAAACTATTTAATATTTATTTTTAAATTAATTAACTAATTAACTAATTTTTTGAGACAGGGTCTCACTCTGTAGCCCAGGCTGAAGTGCAGTGGCATGATCATGGTTCACTGCAGCCTTGAACTCCTGGCCTCAAGCAATTCTCCCACCTCACCTTCCCAAAGTGCTAGGATTACAGGTGTAAGCCACCATGCCCAGCCAAATTATTTAATATGCTTTTAAATAATTTAATAGGCTTTGAAAATAATTTTAAAAGCATATTAAATAATTTGGTTGGGCATGGTGGCTTACAATGCTTTACCTTTTGTATTTACAAAAATGAGAAAAATGGCACCTACTTCACACATGTGACTATTGTGAGGATTAAATAAAATAATGAAACAATGTGATTGCTTAGCACATGCTCAATTAATGACTATGGCTGCTTTATTGTTCTTATTGTTACTGATTGTGATGTGTGCTTTCTGAAAATACCCCGGATGTTTCTATTTCCACCACCAACTTCTCATTTGGCTTGACGTTTACAGCATCTTGATTGCCAGACACAGTCAGTTCTACTAGTGTACTGTTTGAGTTTAAACCATCTAGAAGAGGCTCACAAGCCTTTATATCATCAAGAAAATGGTCAGCCTGTATGGTGTGCAATCCTAGCCATGCTTTGAAAGGGATGGTGGAGGAGACAGACCAATAATGTTTCCAGGGTTCATGACAGTGTACACACCTAAGGCTCTGAAGCAATGCCATACCACCTATGGTGGAGAATTATGTACTAATTGGAAATCAGATCCTTGTGTGCTTCTGGGTTCTGGTAGGAACAGAGCACCTAATCATGGAACTTTGAGTGGCCATGTGGCCTGAACTGTCTACTTTACTTGAGTTCTATCAGACCCACTAAGTCATAAATTACAATCCAACAGCAATCCAGTATAGAAGTGGTACATCTGGGATTGAGCATGAGCAGGGTCAGAGGGCACAAGAAGGCTGCATAGCAAGTAGCCCAGACTCCCATGCCGTCCACTACTCTTGCACCATTTCTACTCCCTCATCTTATACCTAGGGCTACATACATAGTCTCGTATGATCAGTTGACAAAAAAAGGCAAGCTTGGTTGTGGATATGTTGATTTTGTATGTGGTTATGTAAAGAGGAATCCTTCCAGTGAACACAGCTTTGGGCAGTGCAGCTCATCTTCCTCTTTGTATGGTACAAGAAGTGGTCAAAGGAGTAAATATATACTGCCTCATGGACTGTTGCAAATGGCTTGACTAAATGGCCAGGGGTCTGAAGGAGAGTGATTAGAATGTTGGGGACAAGCAGATATGGGGAAGAGAAATATGGATGGCCCTATGCAACTGTGCACTAAATGTGAAGATACTTGCACCACGTTTCAGTGTTCCTGAACATGAAGGAAAAGAATGAAACAACCGGCTGGGTACGGTGGCCCACACCTGTAATCCCAGCACTTTGTGAGGCTGAGGTGGGCATATCACAAGGTCAGGAGATTGAGACCATCCTGGCTAACATGGTGAAATGCCATCTCTACTAAAAATTAGCTGGGCATGGTGGTGTGTGCCTGTGATCCCAGCTACTCGGGAGGCTGAGATAGGAGAATCGCTTGAACTCAGGAGGCGGAGGTTGCAGTGAGCCGAGATAGCACCTCTGTACTCCAGCCTGGTGACAGAGTGAGACTCTGCCTCAAAAAAAAAAAAAAAAGTGAAAAAACCAAGTAAATGTAATGATTTGGTCAGTTGATGTCAGCCAGTCTCTCTCATTGGTTACCCCAGGGTAGGAACAAGGTTGCATGAACAGAATAGCTATGATGGCAGAAAGGGAGGCTATGCATTAATTTAAGAGTATAGTTTCTCACTCACTAAGATTGATCTAGCTTTTGCTGCTGCCAAAAATCCAGCATGACAGCTACAAGGACCAACAGAGAAACAAAACAGCCTTGAGGTCTAGCTCAAGGGGAACTACCAATCATTTGATGCAAATTGGTTATATTGGACCCCTTCTACACAGAATTTATCTTGATTGGAATCAACATATATTTCAGGTATAAATATGGCTTTCCTGTCCCCAAGGCCTCAACCAGCCCCACTATCTGAGGGGTTACTGAGTGTCTGATCCACAGACAGGGAATCCTGCCTAACAGCATGTTAGACCAAGGATTAGACCAAGGACCAAATTTATAGCAAACAAAATATGGCAGTGGCAGTGGGGGTGTGGCATTATCCCTGGTCCTGTCACTTATTGCATCACCCAGAAGCTGCTGGTCAGATGGTGGCATGAAACAGCTTTTTGAAAGTGTAGCTGAGTTGCCAACTTTGGGATGATGCCGTACAGGGATGGGGGGCCATCTTCAAGGATGTGGCATTTATCCCAAATCAATGTCTATCATGTGGTTCTATATTCCTAATAGGTATAATATGTGGCTCCAGGAACAAAGGGGTGGCCCTACATATCATCCATTTACTGCCTCTTGGAGAATCTGTATTTTCAGTCCCTATAATTCTAAGTTCTGTTATCTAGAGGTTATGATTCCCAGAGGAGAATGCTTCCACCAGAGGACACAGAAAAAAAAAATACCATTAAATTTAAATTATTATTGCTTGGTCTCTATAGATTTATAGCACAAAGAGACCATCAGTCAAAGAAAGGAGTCATCAGTGGCAGGGCTAGTTGACCCTGGTTATTAGGTGAAGAAGGTTCAGGGAAGAATTTGGATCCTCTAAGTTGTCTGTTGATACTCCTATGCCCAATTTTGTTAGTAGACGGGCAAATTCATCAGTCATGGCCTAGAAGGGCATGGTGATTAGGCCTCCAGGGTTGACTAGGGTTGAGGATATAGTTTCTTGCCTCCTCCCTGCTAAGTAAATCAACTAAATCAGCAGAAATGGTAGGTGAGAGTGAGGAGAATTTAAACTGAGAAATAGAGGAAGAAGGTAATGAATATCAGTTGTAGCTCCGTGACCAGCTGCCAGTGGCTAGGGCTGTTGCTTGTCTGATTAGCCTTCATTTTGTAAGTTTCCCCAGAAAAAGAAAGATGAGGTAAATTTAATAGAGAAAATTAGTGGATATGTGTAGCACAAGGTATATTGTTATAGATGTGGTGTGCCACCCAATTTCCCACATCCAGTTAAAGATTTAGGCACTCATTTCACCTGGCTGCTGTAATGCTACCTGCAACTAGGTCACAGCTGAGTTCTTCACCAGGCACTGCTCTCAGCTGAAGGGAACTACCTCTCCGAGGTCATATCCCTCCTTGGAGTGCTCATATTTAATGGCTTGTCAGTACAGGGGTACAAGGAATCCCTTTCTAGCCTCTGAAGGGCCATCCCAGTTTCAGAACTCCCTATGGGATCTGTTGAGGTCTCTATTGCAGTTGCAGCTCAACTTCCTCTTCTGCCTGACCCTGCTTTCCTCACTTCTTATAGGTGTTGTTTCTGTGAGCAGTCTTTTTTGGACGTTGTTACTGAGAGCAGGAAAATCTTCATCTGAGAAACTATTTGCAAAGGGAACTCAATCTATGACAATGATGACCATGGGAAAGATAAGAAAACACAGACAAAAATTCTATAGTTCTATCACCATTCTATTAATACCTTAATGAATTTCCCTCCAGTCTGTTTTCTATGCATATATATATATATGTTCATAGTATGTATGTGTGTGTATATACATACTGTATAAGTTTTTGCCATGAATGCTGTTTTTATGCCTTACTTTTAAAAATATATTGAGAATATCTTACGTCATTCTTCTGTATTATCACTTTTAGTTGCTGCATAATTCATTTATGGATGTACCAATATCTTAATGTGTGGTTTCTTATGTTTTCATTACTGTATTATGAATAATGCAGTAGTGGTCATCTTTGTAGCTAAATCTTTGTCTAACCGTGGTTTTTTAATTTATTTATAAGTGTAGAATTGTTGACCAAAAGATATATTTTATAGATATATATGAAATCAAAACTATACTTCAAATAGGTTACGTGACCCATTCTTTAAAATATGCAGTGTCTTGATCCTCAGCCCTCTAGTACTGGTGTGTAATGTGTTCACTAAGATGATTTTGCCACCAATGAAACCTTTCTAATTTTTTACAGAGTATGTAGGCCCCATTTTAAAGGTTTGTTTTAGGAAACAAGGTGGCAGAATAGAAAGCTCCACCTATTGTCCCCCATAGAAGGACACCAAGTTAACAACTATCTACACAGAAAAACACCTTCATAAGAAACAAAAATCAGGTGAGCACTCATAGTACCTGGTTTTAACTTCATATTGCTGAAAGAGGCTCTGAAGAGATAGAAAAAAACGGTCCTGAATCATTGTTGCCACCCCTCCACCACACCCAGAAGCTTTGTGTCTCCAGGTAATCTTGAAAGGCAATCTAGTCCATAAGGACTGCAACTCATAGGTGAGTCCTAGTGCTGAACTGGGCCCGGAGACAGTGGACATGCAACATATGCATGCAACATACTGAGACACCAGCTGGGGAAAGCCAAGAGAGTGCTGGCATCACTTGTCCCCTAACCCCAGGGTGCACAGCTCATAGCTCTAAAAGAGACCCCTTCCTTCTGCTTGAGGAGAGGAGAGGAGAGGGAAGAGTGGGGAGGACTTTGTCTTGCATCTAGGATATCAGCTCAGCCACAGCAAGATATGGCACTGGTCAAAGTCGTGAGGTCCCCAGTCCAGGCCCTAGCTCCCAGATGACATTTGTAGACACACCCTAGGCCAAAAGGGAACCCACTACCTTGAAGGAAAGGACCCAATCCTGGCAGCATTCATCACCTGCTAGATGAAGAGCCCTTGGGCCCTGAGTAACCAGCAGTGATACCCAGATACTACATCAAAGGTCTTGAGTGAGCCTCTGAGACTTGCTGATCTCAGGTGAGACTCAGCACATAACCAGCTGTGGTGGCTATGGGGCAAAACTCCTGCTTGAGAAAAGCAGAGGGAAAAGTAAAGTGGACTTTGTCTTGCACCTTAAGTACCAGCATGGCCACAGTGGGGTAAAAAACCAAGCAGGCTCGTGGGGTTCCTGATTATAGATCCTGACTCTTGGATGGCATTTCTGGACCTGCCCTGGGCCAGAGGGGAGACCACTTCCCTGAAGGGTGAGTCCCAAGCCAGGCAGTATTCATGCCACGCTGACTTAAGAGACCTTGGGCTGTAAGGGAACATCAGTAGTAGTCTGTTGGTACTCTTCATGGCCTGGGTTGGTGGTGCCTATAGGGTGAGGCTCCTCTGCCTTTGAAAAGGGGAGGGGAGAGTGGCAAGGACTGTATCTTGTGGTTTGAGTGCCAGCTCAGCACAATACAGTAGAATACCAGGCAGACTTCTAAGGTCTTTTTTTACTTTAGTCCCTGACTCCAGACGGCACTTCTGTACCCACCCAGGGCCTTACCACCTGAAGGGAAGGACACAGGCCTGGCTCACTTTGCCACCTCCTGATTGTAGAGTCCCAGGGCCTTGAGTGAACATAGGCAGTAGCCAGAAAGTGGTTACAGCAGGACTTGGGTTAGATCCAGTGCTGTGCTGGCTTCTGGTCTGACCCAGTCCAGTCACAGTGGTGAGGGCCATAGAAGTGCTTGTGTCATGCCACCTCCAGCTTTAGATGGCTCAGAACAGAGAGAGAGACTTTATGTTTGGGAGGAAGTAAGGGAAGGGAACAAGAGTCTCTGCCTGGTAATCCAGAGAATTCTTCCAGATCTTGTATAAGACTGTCAAAGTGGTACTTCTATGAGTCTGCAAGAACCACAGTGTTACTGTAGCTTGGGGTGCCCCCTAAAGCAGATATAGCTTAGATAACAACACCAAGTCCTTTCAAATATCTGGAAAGCCTTCCCAAGACAGGTGGCTGCAAATAAGCCCAGACAGTGAAGACTACCTAACTCTTCAATGCCCAGACACTGAAGAACATCTAGCATCAACACTATGCAGGAAAACATGACCTCACCAAATGAACTAAATAAGACCCCAGATGCTTTACCTTTCAGACAGAGAATTCAAAATAACTGAGTTGAGGAAACTCAAAGAAATTCAAGATAACACAGAGAAGGAATTTAGAATTCTATCATATAAATTTAACAAAGAGACTGAAATAATTAAAAAGAATCAACCAGAAATTCTGGAGCTGAAAATGCAATTGGCATATTGAAGAATTCATCTGAATCCTTTAATGGCAGAATTGATCAAGCAGAAGAAAAAGTGGTGAGCTTGAAGACAGGCCATTTGAAAATACAGTTAGAAGAGACAAAAAAGAATAAAAAACAATGAAGCATGCCTATAGGATCTAGGAAATAGCCTCAAAAGGGAAAATCTGAGTTATTGGCCATAAAGAGGAGGAAAAGAAAGAGATAAGGGTAGAAAGTTTATTCAAAGGGATAATAAAAGAGAACTTCCCAAATCTAGAGAAAGATATCAATATCCAAGTACAGGAAGGTTATAGAACACTAAGCAAATTTAAGGAGACCTCCAAGGTAGTCTCCAAAGGAGACTTATTCAAACTCCCAAAGGTCAAAGATAAAGAAAGGATCCAAAAAGCAAGCAAGAGAAAAGAAACAAAGAACATACAATGAAGCCCCAGTGTGTCTGGCAGCAGACTTTTTGGTGGTAATTTTACCAGCCAGGAGAGAGTGGCAAGACATATTTAAAGTGCTGAAGGAAAAAAACTTTTACCCTAGATTAGTATATCCAGTGAAAATACCTCTCAAACTTGAAAGAGAAATAAAGACTTTCCCAGACAAACAAAAGCTGAGGGATCAATACCAGACCTATCCTACAAGAAATGCTAAAGGGAGTACTTCAATCAGAAAGAAGAGGACATTAATGAGCAATAAATAATCTCCTGAAGGTACAAAACTCACTGGCAATAGTAAGTACACAGAAAAACACAGAATATTATAACAGTGAAACTGTGGTATGTAACCTACTCTTATCCTAAGTAGAAAGACTAAGCAATGAACCAATCAAAAATAATAACTACAACAATGTTTTAAGACATAGTCAGTACAATAAGATATAAAGAGAAACAACAGGCCGAGCGCGGTGGCTCACACCCATAATCCCAGCACTTTGGGAGGCTGAGGTGGGCGGACCAAGAGGTCAGAAGTTTAAGACCAGCATGGCCAACATGGTGAATCACTGTCTCTACTAAAGAATACAAAAATTAGCCTGGCGTGGTGGTATGTGCCTGTAATCCCAGCTACTCGGGAGTCTGAGGCAGGAGAATTGCTTGAACCCGGGAGGTGGAGGTTGCAGTGAGCTGAGATCATGCCACTGCACTCCAGCCTGGGCAACAGAGCAAGACTCTGTCTCGGAAAAAAAGAGAAACAACAGAAAGTTAAAAAGCAGGTAGACAAAGTTAAAGCATAGAGTTTTTAATAGTTTTCTTTTTCCTTGTTTATGGAAATAGTGTTAAGTTGTTATCAGGTTAAAATAATAGGTTATAAGGTGATATTTGCAAGACTCGTGGTAACCTCAAATCAAAAATCATACAATGAACACACAAAAAATATAAAGCAAGAAACGAAATCATTTACCAGAGAAAATCACCTTCACTAGAGGAAGACAGCGATGAAAGAAAGAAGGAAGAGAAGACCACAAAACAACCAGAAAACAAATAACAAAATGGCAGGAGTTAAGTCCTTACTTATCAATAATAACATTTCCATTTTATGTAAATGAATTAAACTCTCCAATCAAAAGACACAGATAGGCTGAATGGATGAAAAAGCAAGGCCCATTGGTCTGTTGCCGACAAGAAATACAATTCACCTATAAAGACACACATAGATTGAAAATAAAGGGATGGGAAAAGATATTCCATGCCAACGGAAACCAAAAAAGATCAGAACTGGCTATACTTATATCACACAAAATAGATTTCAAAGACAAAAAATAGAAGAAGAGACAAAGAAGGTCACTATATAATGATAAAGGGCTGAATTCAGCAAGAGAATATAATAATTTTAAATATATATGCACCCAACACTGGAGTGCCCAGATATATAAAGGAAATATTATTCAAACTAAAGAGAGATACAATAATAGCTGGAGATTTCAACACCCCACTTTCAGCATTGGACAGATTTTCCAAACAGAAAATTAAGAAAGAAACATCAGATTTAATCTGTACTATAAATCAAATGGATCTAACAGATATTTACAGAACATTTTATCCAAGAACTGCAAAATACTCATTCTTTTCCTTGGCACATGCATCATTCTCAAGGATAGACCATATGTTAGGGCACAAAACAAGTCTTAAAACATTTAAAAAACTGAAATAATAGTAAGCATCTTCTCTGATCACAATGGAATAAAACTATAAATTAATAACAAGGAATTGTGGAAACTATACAAATATATGGAAATTAAACAATATGCTCTTGAATGACCAATGGGTCAATGAAGAAATCAAGAAGTAAATTGAAAAATTTCTTGAAACAAATGATAATGGAAACACAATATACCAAAACCTATAGGATTCAGCAAAAACAGTACTAGGGGAAGTTTACAGCTGTATGTGGATACATCAAAAAAGAGGAAAAACTTCAATTGAACAGTCTAATGATGTATCTTAAGGGAACTAGAAAAGCAAGAGCAAACCAAACCCAAAATCAGGAGAAGAAAAGAAATAATAAAGATCAGGGTAGAAATAAATGAAACTGAAATGAAAAAATACAATACAAAATATCAGAGAAACAAAAAGTTGTTTTTTTAAAGATAAATGAAATCGACAAACCTTTAGCCAGACTAAGAGAGAAGATCCAGATAAGTAAAGAAGAAGGAGACATTACAACTGATTCTGCAGAAATTTAAAGAATCACCAGTGGCTGCTATGAGCAAGTATATGTCAATACACTGGAAAACATAGAAGAAACTGACAGATTCTTAGATACATACAACATACCAAGATTGAACCATGGAGAAATCCAAAATCTGAACAGACCAATAACAAGTAATAAGATCAAAGCCATAATAAAGAGTGTCCCACTAAAGAAAAATCTGGGACCAGACATTTAAAGAAGAATTAACACCAATTCTACTCAAACTATTCTGAAAAATAGAGGAGGAGAGAATTCTTGCAAACTGATTCTACAATGCCAGTATTACCCTGATACGGAAACCAGATGAAGACACATCAAAAACAGCAAACTACAGGCCAACATCTCTGAAGAAAATTGATGCAGAAATCTTCAATGAAATACAAGCAAATCACAAACAATACATTAGAAAGATCATTTATCATGACCCAGTGGGATTTATCCCTGGGACGCAAGGATGGTTCAATGTATGCAAATCAATCAATGTGATATACCATATCAACAGAATGAAGGATAAAAACCATATGATCATTTCAATTGATGCTGAAAAAGCATATGATAAAATTCAACATCCCTTCATGATAAAAACCCTCAAAAAAACTGAGGATAAAAGGAGCATATCTGAACATAATAAAAGCCATATATGACAGACCCACAACTAGTATCATCTGAATGGGGAAAAACTGAAAGCCTTTCCTCTAAAATCTGGAACATGACAAGGATGCCCACTGTCACCACTGTTATTCAACATAGTACAGCAAGTCCTAGCCAGAGCACTAAGATAAGAGAAAGATATAAAGGGCGTACAAACTGGAAAGAAATAAGTCAAATGATCCTTGTTTGCAGGTGATATGATCTTATATTTGGAAAAGCCTAAAGACTCCACAAGAAAACTATTATAACTGATAAACAAATTTAGTAAAGTTGCATGATACTAAATCAACATATAAAAATCAGTAGCATTTCTATATGCCAAGAGTGAACAATGTGAAAAAGAGAAAAGGTAACCCCATTTATCATAGCCACATATAAAATTAAATACCTAGGCATTAACTTAACCAAAGAAGCAAAATATCTCTATAATGAAAACTATAAAACACTGATGAAGGAAATTGAAGAGGACACCAAAAAATGGAAAAATATTCCACGTTCATGTATTGGAAGAATTAATATTGTTAAAATGTCCATACTACCCAAAGCAATATATAGACTCAATGCAATTCCTATCAGAATACCGATGACAATCTTCACAGAATAGAAAAAACATTCTAAAATCTATATGGAACCACTGAAGACCTAAAATAGCCAAAGGTATTCTAAGCAAAAAAACAAAACTGGAGGAATCACATTACCTGACTTCAATTTATACTACAGAGTTATAGTAACCAAAACAGCATGGTACTGGTATAAAAACAGACACATAGACCAATGAAACAGAATGGAGAACCCAGAAATAAACCCACACACCTACAGTGAACTCATTTTTGACAAAGGTGCCAAGGACATACACTGGGGAAAAGACAGTCTCTTCAATAATTGGTGCTGGGAAAACTGGATATCCATATGCAGAAGAATGAAACTAGACCCTTATTTCTGACATATATAAAAATCAAATCAAAAAGGATTAAATACTTAAATCTAAGAACTCCAATTATGAAGCCACTACAAGAAAACATTGGAGAAAATCTCCAAGACATTGGTCTAGGCAAAGATTTCCTGATGAATACCCCACAAGTGCAGGCAACCAAAGCAAAAAATGGACAGATAGGATCACATCAAGTTAAAAAGTTTCTGCACAGCAAGGGATACAGTCAACAAAGTGAAGACATGACCCACAGATGAGAGAAAAATATTCGCAAACTACCCATCTGACAAGGGATTAACAACCAGAATATATAAAGAGCTCAAACAACTCTATAGGAAAAAATCTAATAACCCGATTGAAAAATGGGCAAAATATTTGAATAGACATTTCTCAAAAGAAGGACATAAAAATGGCCAACAGGCATAAAAAAAAGGTGCTCAACATCACTGATCATCAGAGAAATGCAAATTAAAACTACAATGAGATATCTCACTCCAGTTAAAATGGCTTATACCCAAAAGACAGGCACTAACAAATGCTAGCAAGGTTTTGGGGAAAAGGGAACCCTTGTACGCTGTTGGTGGAAATGTAAATTAGGACAACCACTGTGGAGAACAGTTTGGAGAGTCCTCAAAAAAACTCAAAATAGAGATACCATGTGATCCAGCAATCCCACTTCTGGGAATATACTTCAAAGAAAGGAAATCAGTATATTGAAGAGATATTTGCATTTCTATGTTTGTTGCAGCACTGTTTACAATAGGTAAAATTTGGAAGCAACCTAAGTGTCCATCAGCAGATGAATGGATAAAGAAAATGTGGCACATATACACAGTGGAGTACTATTCAGCCATAAAAAAGAATAAGATCCAGTCATTTGCAACAACAGGGATGGAACTGGGATTATGTTAAGTGAAATAAGCCAGGCATGGAAAGACAAACATCACATGTTCTCACTTATTTGTGGGATCTAAAAATCAAAACAATTAAACTCATGGACCTAGAAAGTAGAAGGATGGCTATCAGAGGCTGGGAGGGGTAGCAGGGGGCTGGGGTGGGGGGAGGTGGAAATGGTTAATGGGTTAAAAAAAAAATAAAAAGAATGAATAAGTCCTACTATTTATTTGATAGCACAGTAGGGTGACTATAGTCAATAATAACTTAATTGTACATTTTAAAATAACTTAAAGAGTATAACTAGATTGTTTGTAAATCAAAGGATAAATGCTTGAGGGGATGGATACCCCATTCTCCATGATGTGTTTATTTCACATTGCATGCCTGCATCAAAACATCTCATGTATCCCATAAATATATACACCTATATACCCACAAAAACACCTCCAGTCGGATCTTCCCCTGTCCCCAGCCTCGTGGGATACATGGCCCACTTGGCTCACTGCAATCTTCTCCAGGTTCACCCTTTCTGCTGTCTCGATCTCCTGACCTCATGATCCACCCGCCTCGGCCTCCCAAAGTGCTGGGATTACAAGCGTGAGCCACCGCGCCCGGCCAATAATGTATACATTTTAAAATATTGTCTGAAACTGTACTACTGTTTCTCAGAAGGGACAATTGCTAGACATGAAAGAGAGGAGAGGACACACTCAGGCAGAGGCAGGCCCTCATTCCAATTAATGGACTTCTTGGAGGAGAGCATAAGTAATTGGTTTGGAGGTTGTTTCCACGGCCTTTGAAGGACAATCGAAGTGCTCATCAAGATGTACCAAATGTTTATAGAGTGCCTCTTTGGATGAGTATCTGTTTTAAATAAGTGAATTTAAAGGGGCCTGTAACTCAAATTACACCAAGATGGGAGACTGGAGACAGGATATAGCTTCCAGTTGAAATTCCTTGATCTCTGGTTTAGTCTTAATTTTATAGATAACAAGAGCCATCATTTGAAGAACTTTAACCAGTTGTGCTCAAATGGTATTCAGATGGGACACAAGCTGCAGGCTGTACCCAAGCTTGTTGGTTCAGATTCATTTTCTTCTTAATGCAAAGGCTTGACGTTTGTTGGTCCAAAGAGCACATATGGCTTGTGGCTTGAAAACTGTCTTGTGCTTCTCTCTGACCAGAACACAAGTAGGGCTAAGAGAATGCAGTGCCCTTATCACTGGCACCTGGGCACCACGGTGCTGTCTGTTAAGTCTAGAGAAATCAGCTGTTGAATTTTGGTGAGACAACCCCCCTTTCTTCCTTCTAAGGGAAGCCCAACTCATACTTTGCTGAGACTGGGCTCTCAATCCAGCTTAAGGCACTAGATTTGAAGCTCCAATGAAGTACCCACTTGGCTGAGGTGCTGAGAGGGGGCTGGGTGACTGAGAGATAACAAGTGGACTTTGTTATGGAAAATAGCTGATGGAACAGTTAAGAGAAAGGAAGACCTGGACATGCAATGAGAAAAAGAGGACCAGCCGGAAATATCCTTGTCCTCTGCCACTAAATGAGAAAGGAAAGACTAGTGGATGAAGATTGAGGACTAATGTCTAGACTTGTGTCTGCTGCTAACTAAGCTTGTGGTCTTGGAAAAGGCATTTACTTTTATAGGCCCTTGATTTTCAAATGTCGTAAAGTGAATTCAGATGAGAAAATCACTAAGGTCATTTTCATTTTAAGTTTTAAAATTCCCTGATTTTATTTCGAAGAGTATATTCAAATTATATCTAATGTTTTGCCTTTAAGATTTCAGGCACTTTTCAAATTTGTACTGTAGACCTGTGTTTACTTCTGTGTCTTAAATATTAGCTTACTTTTAAATGGCTGCTCACAGCTGGGCATGGTGGCTCACACCTGTAACCCTGACACTTCAGGAGGCTTGAGGCCAGAAGTTCCAGACCAGTTTGGGCAATACAATGAGGCCCCATTTCTATTAAAAAAAAAAAAAAAAAAAAATTCGCCAGGTGTGGTGGCGTGCCTGAAGTCCCAGATACTTGGGAAGCTGAGGTGGGAGGATCGCTTGAGCCCAGGAGTTCAAGCCTGCAGTGAGCCAGCCATGAAGGCAGCCCTGCACTCCAGCCTGGGTGACAGAGCTCTCAAACATACAAACAAACAATTAATTTTTTGAAAAAGTAAATGAATGTTCACTTCTGCCCTCTCCCATCCTTGACTCCAAACACCTATGGACATCATCCCCTTCACCATAGTGCCCAAAACCCACAGTAGGAAGATGACCACTGACCCATGCAGGCCCTTCATGCCGCCCAGGGGTTCTATCACCATTGTCTTATTTCAGGCTTTTCCCACTTTCCTAGGCAACTCTTTTCATCTCTCTTCAAGCCTTGCAACCTTTTCCCTCATCCTCACTCTCAGCTGATGAATCTGCTTCCTATTTTACTTTGAAAATAGAAGCAGTCAGATGAAGATTTATACACGATTCTGTTGCCTCATCTATTCACCTGTATGCATCTTTACCTTTACACTCGGCCTTCCCTCCTGTTACAGTGGATAAATTATCTATATGTCTACCTAAGGCTAACTCCTATACTTGTGCACTAGACTCTACTCCTCTTGCCTATTAAAGAAAATTGTTCCAGTATGTGTCTCCTCTCCCCATTGCATCATCAAAATTTACCCTCTCTAATGGATCATCCTCATAGCATACAAACATGCTGAAATTCTGCACATCTTAAATGAAAATTCTCTCTTTTCCCCACACTTCTCTCCAGCTATAGCTCTATTTCTCTATTGCTGTAACAGCAAACTCCTCAAAAGAGTTGTCTGTGCTACCTATTTCCAGTTTACTTCCTCTTGTTCCTTTTGAATCCACTCCAATGACTTCCTTGTAGCCAAATCCAGTAGTAATTGTTAGTCCTGATCTTATTTGACCTATCTCAACATTTGATCCCATTAACTACTCTTTATTTACTGAAATGTTGCTGTGGTTCTTTTTTCCTTAACTTGCGTTCCAGGAACCTTTTGGTTCTCATCCTGCTTTATGTGCTGTTCCTTCTCATTTTCTTTTGCTGAGCCTCCTTCCTCCTCCACCTCTAAACATCAGGCTGCTCAACAATATAGTCCTTAGACCTCTTCTCTTCTCCTTTGTATGGACCCACTTCTTAGGTGACCTCATCCAGTCCATGATTTTAATTTCATCTATATTCTGATGACTCCCAAATATGTGTCTCCAGTCCAGAAATTTTCCCTTAACTTCAGGCTCATTTAGCTAATTATCTATTCTACATGCATATCTGATCGGTATCTCAAACTTAATATGTTATAACTACACTGCTGATTCCTCCCCCATTTCTAAATCTATGCATCACAGTAACTGGCAATTCCATTTCTTTCATTGCTTAGGCCAAAGCTCTTGGAGACATTTATGAACACTTTTGCTTACATCCCATTCTGTTGGTGTCTCTACCTTCAGAATATATATCCAACATTCAACTACTTCTTACCCCCTGCACTATTATTTTCATGATCTCCTTGGTGTCCCTGCTTCTGTCCTTAATACCAGTTATATTCTCAACACAGTGGACATTGTTTAAAGATTGTTTAAAGAACAATCTTTAAAACTTTAAGTCAGGTTATGTGACTCCTTTGCTTACAGCACTCCATGGGTTTTTTGTTTGTTTGTTTGTTTTTTAAATAACAGAATAAAGCCCAGAGTTGTTATCATGGCATACAAATGCTCCAAATATTCTCTGTCAACCTTTCCCCCTCTAACACCTCTCACCTCATCTTCTAGCACACTGCCCCTCATTACCTCCTCTTCAGCTATACTGGCCTCAGTGTTTTTATTTCAGTGCCTTTGCACATATTGTTCCCTTGGCTTGGCATAGTCTTCCCACAGTAACCTACAAGGTTCACAGTTTCACCATATGTGAAATAGCCACTCATTCTGCATTCCTCTCGTTTTGACCCCATTTAATTTTTCTCCATAACATTTATCACCATCTGACATATGTCTATGTAAAAGTTGTTTGTTGGCTATCTTCTCCCGGTAGAGTATAAATTTTACAAGGGCAAGATCCTACTCTATTCTGTTCATTGCTGATTTCACAGTGCCTACACCTGGGCTCAGCACATAGCGAGTGCACAATACTTATTTATTGTATAAACATGTGAATGAATGAGGAAGTTCAGGCTAGTCCCAGGGGTTTTGGAAAAACTGGGTTGGGAGAAGTAGGATGAGAGGTATAGGAGATTGGTCTAGCTGGGCGCCATGTTACCCATATGTTGTCTGTGAACATGCTGAGTCGAGATGTAACAGCACAGCTTTGCTAAAAAAACAGACAATGCTGGAGCTCAGGAAGGTAAATTCCCATGTTGTTGGTTTGATGTGGTAAGGCAAGGATGTACAGAGCTTGAATTGGGTAGAATAAATGACTTTTCTCCTCCAGTTAGTTGATTTACTTTCCTATTGGCCATGCCCTTAGGTGTAATCATAATTCAACAATATGCATGTGCTAAAAGATTGCCTTGCAAAGGTGCTTCTCCATTAGCTTATGTGTGTATTTTTCTGTGCACATGTTTCCAACAGTGTGCCAGGTGACAGAAATTCAGAAACCACCATCCTAGTTGAAATCTGTGGTTCATTCAACACAATAGTCCCTTGCCAATAGCAGTCCAAATAAATTAGGTCAAAATAGATATGGGCACTTGATAGCATATTGTCATTTGTAAGGCTAGAGCTCAAACTCACACCAGCTTAAACAAACAAACACAATTTATTGGCTCAAAAATCTTAGAAGTTTAATAGATATTTTTAGGTATGGCTAGATTGAGGGATTCAATGAAATAATAACTTTGTATATATCTATTTGATTCTTCTTTCCTGAGTTGGTTTCATTCTCAAACAGGCTTTCTACAAATGATAGCAAAGATAGTTTCAGGCAGTTCCAAGCATATGTGGTCCCTAGCCCTACCACGATTCCATGATGTTGGCAAGGGGCAGGGCATAAAAAGCAGCATAGCAGGGCAAATCAAAAAGTAACATTACCACTCTTCTCCTAACGGCCGTTTGTGAAGATGACTTATTCAGTAAGTTTAAATGTGTTTTTATTTCCTTGAAGTCAATGACATAGTTTTTTCTCTTTTAAAATTCAGCTGTCTTTTATTACCGTGTTTCTTAGAACCCCATAATGTTTTGTTTCCTCTGCAGCTCTTTCTGGCATAATGTTATTGTTCCTAAGAGCATTGATGAGGCTTTGGAAATTTTAGACCAAACACAATTGAAATGATGGCTAGCCCCTTTGGTGCTGCTGTCATGACTTGATGAAAATTACACAGACTGGGGCAACGTCTCTGAGATCTAATGCAAGCAGTGTGGTCCTTTCCACTGAAACAGCCCTCACACCATCCATAGGCCCCAAAGGCAAAAATTAGTTGAATTCTGCTCCAGAATGAGATATAGCTTGAGAACAAACTCATAATTTAGGAAATCAAAAGGTTCTGCTGGCATTTCAGTAATGAGGTTTGGGACTGGTGAATGTGAGTCCTTCAACATGGGCCTGGGATGTCACTTCCTCAGTTTGCTTGATTCAGAGAGTGGGATGGGAATCTTTACCTTGGGCTTAAAGCAAATGGATCTTTGCCATCAGAAAGTCACGGTTCTGCTCATTCCTAGTGAATCTTGATGATGACTCTCAGATGGGAGGTCAAGGAAATTGAATTAGACGTAAGACAGGTCAGCGTTTGTAGTTGCAATAGTTGCAAGCAGCAAAACTAATTCCACAGATTTTAAGTAGAAAGAGTGTACAGTTGGCCCTTCAACAATGCAGGGTTGGGGTGCCGACCCCCGTGCAGTTGAAAATCCACACATAACTTTGGAATCCTCAAAAATGTAACTACTAAAAGCCTACTGTTGACCAAAAACTTTACCAATTACATAAACTGTCGATTAACACATATTTTGTATAGTATATCCTGTATTCTTACAAAAAAGGAAGCTAGAGAAAAGAAAATGTTATTAAGAAAATTATAAGGAGAAAATATATTTACTATTCATTAAGTGGAAGTAGGTGATTATAAGGGTCTTTATCCTCATGATCTTCATGTTGCGTAGGCTGAGAAGGAGGAGGAAGAAGAGTTGGTCTTGTTGTCTCAGAGGTGGCAGAGGCAGAAGAGGTAGAAGAGGTGAAAGGGGAGGCAGGAGAGGCAGGCACACTGGGGGTAAATTTTATTGAAAAAGTTCACATATAACTGGACCTGTGCAGTTCAAACCTGTGTTGCTTAAGGGTCGCCTTATAAGAAAATTACTGGATGACCCACAAGGTCACTGGGATGGATGGAGATCCAGATCCAGAAACTTGGCAGGGATATTGGTGTTATGGGTTGACTTGTGTTCCACCCTAAGCCCCAAATATGGCGGACTCCTTATCCCTGATATCTCAAGGTAACTTTACTTGGAAATAGAGTCTTTGCAGATATAATCAAGTTAAAATGTGGTCATACTTCATTAGTGTGATTCCTAAGGAATGGAGATTTACACACAGAGACAAAGAAGGGAAGAAGTCCTGTCAAGATGAAGGCAGAAATTGGAATTTTGTTGTCACAAACCATGGAATGCCAAAGATTGCCAGCAAGCCCTAGAAGCTAGAAGAGACAAAAATGGGTCTTTCCTAGAGTCTTTGGAGCAAGCAGGGCCCTGCCAATACCTTGATTTCAGATTTCTAGCCTCTAGAACTGTGAGAAAATAAGTTTCTGTAGTTTTAAAGCTACCCCGTTAGTGGTATAGGCATACCTCATTTTATTGGACTTTGCAGATATTGCATTTTTTACAAATTGAAGGTTTGTGGTAACCCTGCGCTGAGCAAGTCTATTGGCACCATTTTTCCAACAGCATGTGCTCACTTCATGTCTCTGTGTCACATTTTATTAATTCTTGCAATATTTCAAACTTTTGTTAATTCTTGTAATATTTCAAACTTTTTCTCGTTGTTATATCTGTTATAGTGATCTGTAATCAGTGATCTTTGATGTTACTGTTGTAATTGTTCTGGGGTGCCATGAGCCACACCCATGTAATAAGTCAAACATAATTGATAAATGTTGTGTGTTTTCTGACTGTTCCACTGACCAGCCATTTCCCTATAATATTGAAAGTAGGCAAATTAATAACCCCACAGTGGCCTCCAAGTGTTCCAAGAGCCACACATTTCTCACTTGAAATCAAAAGCTGTAAATGATTCAACTTAGTGAGGAAGGCATGTCGAAAGCTGAGACAGGCTTGAAAGCTCCTTGCACCAAACATCCAAGTTGTGAATGCAAAGGAAAGGTGCTTGAAGAAAGTTAAAAATGCTACTCTGGTGCACACATGAATAAAAAAGCAAAACAGCCTTATTGGTGATGAGAAAAATTTAGTGGTCTGGATAATAGAACAAATCAGCCACAACATTCCCTTAAGTCAGAGCCTAATCCAGAGCAAAGCCTTAATGCTTTTCAATTCTGTGAAGGCTATGCAAGGTAAGGAAGCTGCAGAAGAAGAGTTGGAAACTAGCAGAGGTTGGTTCGTGAGGATTAATGAAAGATGCCGTCTCCATGACATAAAAGTGCAAGGTAAAACAGCAAGTACTGATGGAAATGTTACAAGTTATCCAGAAGATCTAGCTAAGATTATTGATGCTGGTGGCTACACTAAACAGATTTTCAATGTACAAAAAACAGCCTTCTATTGGAAGATGCCATCTAGGACTTTCACAGAAAGGAGGAGTCGATATCTGGCTTCAAAGCTTCAAAGGCTAGGCTGACTCTCTTGTTAGGGGCTAATGCAGGTGGTACTTGAAGTTGAAGCCAGTACTCATTGATGAATCTGAAAATCCTAAGGCCCTTAAGAATTACGCTAAATCTACTCTGCCTGTTTTCTATAAATGAAACAACGAACCTTGGATGGCAAAACACCTATGGTTTCCTCAGCATGGTTTCCTGGGTATTTTAAGCCCACTGTTCAGATCTACTGCTCAGAGAGAAAAGATTCCTTTCAAAATAAGACTGCTCAGTGACAATACACCTAGTTACCCAAGAGCTCTGATGGAGATGTGCAAGAAGATGAATGTTGTTTTCATGCCTGCTAATACAACATCCTTTCTGTGGCCCATGGATTAAGCTGTAATTTTGACTTTAAAGTCTTATTATTTAAGAAATGCATTTGTAAGGCTATAGCCTCTGATGGATCTGGGCAAAGTAAATGTGAAACCTGGAAAGGATTTACCATCCTAGATGCTATTTAAGAACATTTGTGATTCATAGGAGGAGGCCAAAAGATCAACATTAATAGGAGTTTTGAAGAAGTTGATTTCAACCCTCATGTACAACTTTGAGGGTTTCAAGATTTCCTCCACTGAAGCCAGATGTGATATAAATAGCAAGATAACTATAATTAGAAGTTGAGGCTAAAGATGTGACTGAATTTCTACAATCTCATTATAAAATTTGAATGGATGAGGAGTTGCTTCTTATGCATGGGCAAAGAAAGTGGTTTCTTGAAATGGAATCTACTCCTGAAGATGCTGTGAACATTGTTGAAATGACAACAAAAGACTTAGAATATTACATCAACTTATTTGAAAAGCAGCAGCAGGGTTTGAGAGGTTTGCCTCCAATTTTAAAAGAGTTCTTCTGTGGACAAAATGCAATCAAACAGCATCTCATGCTACAGAGAAATCTTTCATGAAAGGAAGAGTTAATTGATATGCATACTCAATTTTTGCCCTATTTTCAGAAAGTGCCACAGCCACCCCAGCTTCACCAACCACCACCCTGAGCAGTCAGCGGCCATTAACATTGAGGCAGGACCCTCCACCAGCAAAAAGTTTATGACTCTAAAGGCTCAGATTATTTTTAGCATTGTTTAGCAATAAAGTATTTTTAATTATAGACTACACTACCGTGTAAATGTAACTTTTCTATATACTGGGAAAACAAAAAAATATGTGCAATTTGCTATATCATGATTTTTGCTTTACTGCAGTGGTCTAAAACTGAACCCACAGTATCTCCAAGGTATGCCCGTACTTTGTTATTGCAGTCCTAGGAAACTAATACAAAGAGAAGCTAGGCAGCAGGCCTCAGCCAACATCATGCCCGGCAACAGTTGGCAGATGTAATGCGGCAGCTGCTCCTGGTTCCTGATGCTGGTGTGACTGGCCTTGCTGCCCTCTGCTGTGTCCTCAAAATGAATCTTCCACTCACCTTATTTCTTGGTATTCAAGTTCTGGGCAGGAAAATCTGACTGGTTAAAGTCTAGGTCACATGTCCGGCCTAGAGGGTTTGACAGGAGGAGAGAGAAAGCAAAAATCTGGTCTTTAGGAAGTTACACAGTGGGTTCTTCCCCAAAATAGGAATGAGCTTCAGATGCTAGGCAACCACAAAAAGTCCCTATGACATATATATGCAAGAAATCAGCAAATTTTAATTGTTGCTGGTTCCAAATAATAGTAATAATACTGAGGTTTATGAATGATTTGCTTTTTGACATAAACTGTAGGCATTGCAAGTTTATCTTTTAATATCGTTTTAAGTCCCTGCTAGAAGGCCAGGTATTATATATATTTCCATGGTCTATACATGAGAATGTTACAATTTGTGAGACATCTCTGCAAAACACAAAGTGGGTATATGTTGATGTAGCAGCTGTGCCACCATCAATCTGAGCAGACTCTAGAGAGGGCCAGAGACACTGCACAGTGAAATGCAGATAGAGTGGAGGTTCTGGAGCAGGCCACTGGAGCTGGGAACTGGTACTGTCACTTACTAGCTGTATGACTTGGCCATCTTTTAGCCCCAGTTTCCCCGTTTGCCAAATGGGGATAATAATACCTACATCATAGGGTTGTTATAAGGATTAAATGAGTTAAGCCATATAAAGCACTTAGAACATTACCTGGTGTATCATAAGCATTCAATATTAGCTATTATCCCCTTACCAAATTCTGAGAATTGGAGAGGTTATCTTTGTTCCTTTTGGAGTAGCAGTTCTGAGCACAAAATTCATTACAAACCAAAAACAGTATTCGATGAGAAAAGATCTTGGTATTTTTCTTCTACCATCTGTACAAAAAGGAATGGAACTCTGGGTATTTTACTCTTCCTATCTAGAACTACGAAACACAGATGGGCCCAGATCTCAAGGGATGGGGCTACAATGAATGCCTTGCACACATTAGATGTTCAGTAAATATTTGCTGAGTGTACTAGGCAAGTTGAGCAAGGTACCTCCACTGTCCTCTCCCAAGGAGCCTTAGATTGCCTGCCATAGGCCCATTTCTTTCTGAGGGTTTCTTACATATAAATTATACTGTAGCCTAGTATAAGTCAAATCCTAACCAAAGGAAGCCAATCCATACATTCACCCTGCTCTACCACAGAGGTTGCTTTGTGCAAACACAGAGTCCTACTGGGATAGCCTATAGTGGATGGTGACTGATTGAACCAATCAAATCCACTCCTGAGGAATGCAAACCTGGACTTATAAGGAGTCAGCAGTTGGTAGTGGGGAGAGAGGTAAAAAGTGCATAGAGCGAAGCCACCAGTTAGCTGAATCCATAAACAGAATTTGAGGTAGACAGCAAATTAGTAAGTTGGTTCTTCATTGACAGCCAGGGCAGAAATAAAGACAGACATGTTTAATGGCAAGCCTCACACCAGTGCTGTACACAAGTATCTCACTTAATCCTCACGAAAGCCCAGTGAAATAGTTGACATTGTTATCCCCATTTTACATGTGAGGACACTGAGGGTTAGAGAATTGAATAACTTGTTAAAGATCCTGAATTTAGAAGTGGCTGATTTGGGGCTCCCACCTAGACCAACCTAGAAGCAGAGGAAGAGCAGCGGAATCAGCATACACGCACACGTGCACACACACACACACACACACACACACACACAGCTGCAACTGAGGTGCAGCTACAGTCCCCAGGGTACCACAGCTGTGGCTCAAGCCATCTTTCAGACCCTTTTTGCTGGGAGGCTCAGTTGTGACTTCACCATCACTGGCTGTGTATTACTGTAATAAATGCTCCATTAAGAAAGGAAACTTGAATGGTTCTTGTTCCCTAAAGCCTCACTACTCATAGTGGAGTCCAGGCACAGTCAATTCAGCCTTACCTTGATACTCATTTGAAATGCAGCATCTTGGGGCTCCTTCCCAGACCTCTTGAATCAGAATCAGATCTTTTAACAGGATCTCCATGTAATTAACGTGCACATTAAAATTTGGGATGCACTTCCTTAAAACACTGATTTTCAAACTTAGCTGCACATTGGGAGTTTAAAAAGTACAGTTACCTGGATCCCACTGATTTAGTTGGTATGGGTTGTGGCCTTAACTTTTAAAAGCTCCCCCAGGTAATTCTAATGAACAGCAAAAGTTGAGAACCACTGCTAAAACCTCTAATCAATGTGAACACGTGATGAACAAGGGGCTAAGGCATGATCTGAATGAAGACTGAAATCATGAATGTCAATAGATAAGGTGAAATACAGATTCATTCACCAAATCTCAGATGATTAGAAGCACTTGAAGCTAGATAAAGGTTAAGAATAGGCTAAAATGAGTGCGATGAAATTAAATTACTATTGGTGACTACTTCTAGACTTTTTCCTTCTCCTGCCTGCTACAGAGGAACTTGCTTGCTCATAGTTTTTCTTTTCTCTGCCCCTGGATAGAGGTTCTATCTCTTGTGTGCTTAAATGGTGTGGGCTCATGAGGAAAGGGAGGAGAAGGGGAAGATATAAAGTAGTGACCAGAGTGGAGTATTAAGAAGTTTGGGGGTGGGTTTGGAAGAGAATGATGTTGGTGAGTGTGGGGCTTTGAGAAAATTGGTCTATTCAGGGATTCAACTTCTTCCTGGTTTAGTCTTGGGAGGGTGTATGTGTCTAGGAATTTATCCATTTTTTCTGGATTTTCTAGTTTATTTGCAGAGAGGTGTTTATAGTATTCTCTGATGGTAGTTTGCATTTCTGTGGGATTGGTGGTGATAACCCCTTTATCATTTTTTATTGTGTCTATTTGATTCTTCTCTCTTTTCTTCTTTATTAGTCTTGCTAGCAGTCTATCAATTTTGTTGATCATTGATCATTTCCAAAAACAAGCTCCTGGATTCACTGATTTTTTGAAGGGTTTTTTATGTCTCTATCTCCTTCAGTTCTGCTCTGATCTTAGTTATTTCTTGCCTTCTGCTAGCTTTTGAATGTGATTGCTCTTGCTTATCTAGTTCTTTTAATTGTGAAGAGAGTTTTTAAAAATACATGACAAGAATAGGAATATTATAGATTAGAGTCTCATTAGCATCTCTCTAGAGATGCAAGAAAAGCATTGAATTTCTTTTTAAAAATTATAAAATATACACAATATAAAATTTCCCATTTTAGCGTATACATTTCAATTGGCATTAAGTACATTCACATTGTTATGCAGCCATCACAACTATTCATCTCCAGAACTTTTTCATTTTCCCAAACTGCAACTCTACCTATTAAACATTAACTTCCTATTCCCCATCCTCCTAACTCCCGTAACCACTATTTTACTTTCTGTCTGTATGAATTTGATTATTCTAGGTACCTCATATGAGTGGACTCAGACAATATTTTTGTCCTTTTGTGTTTGGCCTATTTCACTTCACACATGAATTTCTTTGAGACTTATTTTCCCCTCAGACTGTCCTTTTTAAAATATGACCTATTCGGGGACTGAACAATGTGTATCTTGGCTTTATTAGGGTTGCATAAGTGTAGTGCTGCTTTTCTTGATGGGAATGGAACTTAGGAGATGATTATCCTAGGAGATAGGCCAGCCTGAACATAAAAATAGGCTTAGAAAAGGTTGAGATAAGGCCATTATCCTTAGCAAACCAATGCAGGAACAGAAAATCAAATCCTGCATGTTTTCACTTATAAGTGGGAGCTAAGTGGTGAGAACTCATGGACACAAAGAGGAGAACAACAGACACAGGGGCCTATTGAAGCGTGAAGGGTGGGAGGAGGGAGAGGATCAGGAAGAATAACTAATGGGAACTAGGCTCAATACCTGGGTGATGAAATAATCTTTACAACAAACCCTCATGACACAAATTTACCTATATAACAAACCTGCACATGTACCCCCGAACTTAAAGTTAAAAAAGAAAGAAAAGTTAAGATAACTCACTGATGATGAAGCACACAGACTCTTCAGAGGAAGGTGGATGTCTGAGGCTGACAGCCTATGAAGCTGGTTATAATTACTCTGTCATTTCCTAATAAAGGTAATATGTAGTTTTGTTTGAGAGTGGGCTATATGCTCTTTTCCTTACTTTGGTTTTCAATTTCTTCTAAAACTAAAATATTATTTTAACAACATAGCTCCAGCTTTTTGACTATGGAGAGGTTGGTTCATTTTTGGTAATTAACAGAGGAGTGAATGTGGCTGAGACAAGATATTTTTTAAAAAAGGAAATCTGCTTTAAATCTCATGGGTAAGCCTTAAAACAAATCAGTCATTTCTGAATTGACTACTTATGCTTTATTCCACAAGTACTGAAGAACAGCAAGTTAGACATTGTCATTTTATTTCATAGTGTTTTGGGACATCTACGATCAACCTGTGAGATCTTTCAGGAAACACTCCAAATCAATTGTCATGTACTCATTGTCTGACTTTGGATAGGTTATTTAATATGTTGACTTTTAATATTTTTTTCACTTTGGAAGAATGAATGGTAATGCCTACTGAAGAAGATTGTGAATAAAATTCAAGGCAGGTAGTATCTACATAGAAGGCCCTCAATACAGTTGTCATTGTGTTGATTGTGTACAATGATGGTATATCCTTTGCAGTTATCAACATCTTTGGTAAAATTTTAAATGCAAAGGAAACAAAGTTCATAGGTATTGTTATATAAGATTTCTATTCAGATTAGTAGCACATTACTGTCTTAGGTTGGGTTCACTAGATGCAGAGCCTGAGGACTTGGCTGCTCTTCAAGAAAAACCTATAAGGTAGTAAGAGAAATAGGATCGGGAAAAGGAAGGAGCCAAGAAAGAATGTTGTTTCAGATAAAGTCTAGACTTATAGCTTGATGCTGAGGGCAAGGGTGGGGTCCCTAGGCAGGGGGAGTTGTGGAATATAAATCCTACCACAGGGTCATCTGAGGCAGCAGTTCAGGCTTTCCTTCTATATGAAACCATTTTAGGACACTAAAAAATTTGTGGAAAGTTTGTGGAAGCATCAAAAATAGTAAGTTGCTGTGATAAGTGTGCCCTGTAACTTTCAAAAGGCTATGCAGTAGATTCCCTTTAGCCACCTCTTAGTGATGATTCAGCCAAAATAGCCCCACAATAAATAACAAAACATTTCTTTGTTCATGAATTTAATTACTATTTCTTAACATCCGTTAGGTGCTCAGAACTGTCCTAGACACTAAAATCATGGCAAAACAATAAAAAGTACCAGTGGATATTTTTTAACTACTTAAAAAATAACCAGTTGAAAACAAAATAGAAACCATCATTTTCTTTTTATTTTATTTTATTTTATTTTATTATTATACTTTAGGTTTTAGGGTACATGTGCACAATGTGCAGGTTTGTTACGTATGTATCCATGTGCCATGTTGGTTTGCTGCACCCATTAACTCATCATTTAGCATTAGGTATATCTCCTAATGCTGTCCCTCCCCCCTCCCCCCACCCCACAACAGTCCCCAGAGTGTGATGTTCCCCTTCCTGTGTCCATGAGTTCTCATTGTTCAATTCCCACCTATGAGTGAGAACATGCGGTGTTTGGAAACCATCATTTTCTACAGGCTTTTCTATCGAAAGAAACTAAGCTGCTAAATAAAATCTGGTGTTTAAGCTATATTTTTTAAAAGAGATGGGGTGAGGGCTTGTTTAGATTTGTTCTTTACATAACTAGTTGAAACTTGAGAAGTAAAATCTCCTTCAAGCTATGTTTGATTGGACATAAAAGCAGGGAAAATTTGCAGTAGCTGAGGTGGGGCTTTGGAAATGGGTAAATTGTAAATATACCCTTTGAAATTAATCTAAAAATAAGTGGCATCTGAACATAAATATGTGTAACTCTAACATCTATTGAACAATAGATACTTTTAGACACAATAATAAAGGATTCTTGCAGGGGAATGCAAATAACTTATGAAATAAGTTCTTATTTCAACTCCTCAAGTTCTTGTCCTTGAGTGTATTTAAAGAGATCACCCAGAGACACATGGAAACAAAAAAAGAAGCAAAAACCCATAAACTTCCACTAACCATCTTATTATTATACTAAGCCCATATTTGGAGATAATAATTGGCATATTCCATAGGGGCAGCCTGGGAAATGTGTGTCTGTCGTGGTTCTTTGTTCATAAGCAGCATAAATGAACTTTGGATAACTTAGGCAGAGGAAGAGTTTATTGGAAGGATATATGATAGTTCTTAGAATAAAAGAGAAAGCTTAGTCATCTGACTTGGAAAGGACAGAAACCATGACAGAGAAGTCCCAGATCTAGGAAACAAAAATGAGTGGTAGTCTGTCATTAGAACATCTCTGCTAGAATGAATCTGCTTTTGGCATTTTTTTAGTCTCCACATTACACTTAAGATCCAAATGTCTGGCAGAAAATTGTGTCACTGGCCTGGCAAGAAGAAAGCTGGGCACATTCATTCATTCATTCATTCATTCATTCATTCATTCATTCAACTAATATATCTATTGATCCCTACTACACATGCCAGGTACCTGAAATACACAACTTGAGTGACAGCCCCAGCATAATGCATTCAGTAGAGAAAGGATTATTTCTCCACCATAAAATCAAAGTGCTGATAGAAAAATGGGAATGGTTGCTGGGTGTTCAGGATGGTCAGATACCCTTGCAAGACGGTTTCCCTTAGATCCACAGACATTTGTATACTTGTTCTTTTTTTAAGAAACATTAACTTCTCTGCTTGTACTTTTTCTTGCCTTTGGGGACAAATTTCCAAATATCCCAAATCACTGGGCTGGAGAGCCTAGTTGTGAATGTTCACCTGGTGCCACCAGTCCCCCACCCACATTGGATTCCTCCTGCATCCCAGGCAGAAGGGTAATCCCAAGGGCCTGATGAGTGTTCACTCACTTTCCTTTGTCTCTGCCAAGCTGAATTATAGATTCTGCTTTTCCCAACCCTTTATTTTCTTCATAACCATTCCCAGTTTCTGTCCCATATTCCTCACATGCACGTTTATCTCAAGGTTCCATGTGAGTGTACAATTCTGATAGTGTCCTAATATTATAGGTTTAAATTCCTATTTTCATCTATCTGATGAAAAGGCCAGCTGGCAAGAATATTGTGTTGCTATGTGTCCCTTAAAGGATTTTTTTTTCTTCTTTTTACTCTGCTTTGTAGTCTTAATACTAGTTCAAACAGAAAGGTATCTTAATTTGGAAGTAAACATAGGGAAATGACTATATTACTTAAACACAGCTCAGTAGGAGGTAAGGTAGAAAAAAATTTCTTTTTGTTGTTGCCTCATAAATCATACTAATAGTCTTTGATATCAGAGCACTACCTAAATTTACCTTATTTATTCATTCATTCATTTTTATTTATTTACCAAGCAATTATTAGCCACCTGCATACATTTGCCAGGTATTATTCTTTCCTTGAATGGAGGTGGCTTTAAAATGAACAGAAAAAAGAGGGTAAGATGAAGGTTTCAGTGAGATTAGCATAAGCTGGTCAGAGGGGACCAGAAAGGAATTTGCATTGCAGTTTCTATGAGAACTTTACTCTTTGGCCTGTATCATTGACCTAGTCTAAACTTCCAGGTCCTGAAGCAAAACTTAAAACAGCACTTAATTCCAGCAGCAGAAACAACTTACCCTGCGCCAGCTTTCCCACCTCTGGGTTCCCTGGGCAAAGAAGGAGCTTTATGGGCAGAAGTTCAAGCACTCTTGAAGAGTATGTCTGCTCAGAGCTTGGCAGGAATGAGGGTGGGGTGGTTGTGTGCTAGAAGCAGCAGAATTAATCCTGCAATTTTTTTTTTTTTAATCTAATCTACTGTTTGTATTTCAATTCTGTCCATTGATCTAATAATATTCTTTTAGAAGAATTTTTTCTCTTCCTCAACCACACCAAGTCTAGGATCTAGTACTGCATTTGGTTATCATGTCTCTTTAGCCCCTTTTAGTCTGCAACATTGTCCCAGCCTTTGTCTTTTATCACATTGACATTTTTAATGAATACAGTCTTCATCACTATCCCTCCCCCACCACTGTTTTTAATAAAACATAACTTAGTTTTGGTGTATCTTACATTTCCTTGTGATTAGATCGAAGTTGTGCATTCTAGGCCAGAGAACTGTATAGGTGATGTGTCCTTCCCAGCGTATCATGTTTGTTCTTCACTGGTAATGTTAATTTCAATGATTTAGTCAAGATATTGTCCAAACTCTCAATTTATAAAACTGGGGCTTTTATCACCCCCCCCCCCCCCACACCACCCCTGACTCCCCACTCATGGAACTAATAAGTAGTCTGTGAGGTGGCACTTTAAAATGATACAAATATCCTGGTTCTCATCAAAATTTCCTGGTAGGTGTCGCATTCATTCATGAGTCTTGTCTGACCCAATCGTTACTATCATGGTTGTGAAGTAATGATCTTTCAGCGCCGGCACTCTTTCACATTCACCAGACAGCTGTTGCATTTCACTGCAACCCAGGGTTTCCCTTACTTACTTACTATTTACTATCTATTATTGGTATGGACTTGTGAATTCCTATTTTTTCAATGCTTTATAATTCCTTGCTACACTTATTTCTTTTAGTGCTCAAATTTATGTATTCTCATTTACATAAAATACTAGGCAAAAGCAGCTTTATGCAGCATACTCACATCCAATCAGATTGCAGCCCCTAAGTCTCTCCTATGTAGAAATTCTGGAGCCATCACTGTGTGTATGTGGCACATATAAGACATACTTAGATATGCATAGCTTCTCAGAAAACTGATAACAGGGCTATCTTGAGAGAAGGAGATTAGAAGACAGAGATTTGAGGTTGGAGAAAAATTTAATATTCGCTTTTATAATATTTGAATTTTTTAAAGTATATGTAATAAATCATTAAAAATAAAAGGCTTTTTTTTTGTTTTGGCCGAGCCAGAATCAGCAAAGCCAGACTGACTTGGAACATATTTTATTTTCTCAGTCATTAAACTTCTAAATTCCATTTTAAAACTTTGTAGGTAGACAATCTCCACTCTCTAAATAGTGTTATTTGGTGATCAACTTTAATTTGGGCCTGTGTTTCAAGGCAGGCCTCTGATACTAGGGCTGCAAATTCTGACTACTGACTCTGAGTTTTCAAATTCAGAATGTGATTTCCAATGCCAGTGTTAACATGGTGTAATTGCTGTGGCAATGCAGTACTGCTTCAGCCCTAAGCTCCATTCTATTAAGTTTTGCAAGCTGGGAGATGGGAGACTGTATGTGAGGTTATTAGATTGAGTGCTCATTTCAGCTGTTTTCTCATTTAGCTCCACTTGTCTAGGTTTGCAACGATGGCTGATTGGGCCCATGATGGTGCTTTGGAATCTAAATTAATTGCTGAGATGCGTGCCATTAAGTAGCTGTCCTACCCATATTTTGGATTATTTAGAAAATTCTGTATAAATCCACACACAATAGATCTTAGAATTTCTCTGCATTTAAAACATATGCTCTCACTGTGGTAAGAAATTTCTGTGAACCTTGCAAAGCTGTAGATCCCCTGGCTTAGCACAGAGCAGTTTGTAACATACAGCCCAGATGCAAGCTCCATTGGCCTACTCACAAGCAGCCTCATGTAATTATTCCTCCATTAAGCCTATATGCAGACCACACTGAGCTCAACCATAGTCTTTCTTTGAAAAAAAAAAAAAAAAAAGGTGGCTTTATTATAAACATGAGGAAGCTGGATATTTTTGAGAGGCTTTTGCATTTTGAAGCCTTGTGGTTTTCTTCTTCTCTTCAATAATCATTAACATGCTCAATAGTTAACCTTCCAGAAATGTGAAACTTTATATCTGAACTTTGCAGCATCTGTCTTGCAATGCAGACTGAGTTTGCTGAGGCTGTTTTTATAATCACTGGTGGTAAAATCAGGAAGATGCAAAATGAGCGTATACTCAAGTGCAGTTCATCCAACATTCTAGACCTTAAATTAGAGTGATGAGCATAAACACTGCAAACAGAGTTTTTTTTTTTTTTTAACTAAATTGCAATTATATTTTAAATTACCTACAATTACCAGAAACCATCTCAAAGCTAGAAATTAACTTCTTAGGCACTGGTCCCAGCAGATCAGCTGTTAAATGGACCATCCTGGGTAGCTGACTTCCCACTCTCGTTTCCCTCTGCACACAGCCTTGCACAAGCCAGGCAAGGTGGAACAGCAGGGCGGAGCCCGTGGTTCAGGGTCACGTGATAGGCGTTGGCCCTGGGAATGGTGCAACCATATTTTTACAACTTCCCAAATTACGGTTTCATTCAGGTTCATGACATTTTCATGAAATACTGTGCTAGCTTTCTTTTCGAGAGTAAGTGACGATTTTATTTTAGATTTTAATTGAACTATTTTTATGCAGCGGGTTTTGTCATCTGGTATTTAGGGCATGGAATTGGGTCCAGGAACCACTAGGACTATTCCTAGCTAGTCACTGTGTGACCTTGGTAGGGGCTCTTCTGGGCTTTGGAGTCCCTGTCAGAATGATAAAGGCTGAGCCGTTGGGAAAGAACTGGGCGACCTCCCTCGGAGCACCAGCTAGGGGTTGGAGGTTGGCTTAGGCTCAGGGCTAGGTTCAGCCTCATCCCACAGTCAGACCCCTCTCTGGTCTTTGTTGCCACCTTCCCTTTCTGTGAAAGGATGGGGAACTTGGGATAGCCTTTCCTTACACTGCCTGGCTGGTACATAACTCATCACATGGTTGACTTGAAGTCAACACTGTAGAGTACTTTGAAATGTAGAAATTTATACTTAGTGCGTTTGGGAATGGATTAACTGGTTTAAATCTCATGGCCTCTTGTTCCTCGAGGAGCTCATAACAAGCCTCTCTTCCTTGATCCAGTCTCTTAGCTTGAATCCACAGCCCTAACTGTCTCTAAAGTGGTTTTGCTGAAGTGCAAAGCAATGCCAATTTTCTTCCTAAAATCCTTCAACAGTTCCCCATTGCTAAGGGCCATGCTGATTTGATTCCTGCTAACCCCTCTGCTTCACACTCCACACTTCTGCAGCACTAAATTATTCCTATTTCTTTCCAATACACTACTCTTTTGTTCATGGAAGACATCTTGTTTCATGCTGCCTTTCTTTCTGGCCTGTTCCCCTTGTTACTTCTGCACTTGGCTAAATCACAAACAATATTGATGCCTCTGTTTAAACCACACTCTCAAAAAAGCCTCTGTAGAAACCCCTATATTATGGAAGATACTCCATTTTAATTTACCCGTTTAATAAAGTTTATTGAGTGCCTTTACTATGCACTCAATGTTATTAATCAATAGGTGTCATTTTGCTCGCATTAATCTTTCTGCTCATCTCTAGCTACGGAGAAAAGGAGGAGGGGGTCCAAAGAAGAATAATTTGATTTCTGGGTGCCTATGAGAGGGGTCGCCACATGGGTGATGCTCTTTAGGGCTTGTTTGGAAAGACGTATACGTTTTTAAGATCTGGAGAAAGGTGGAGCAGAATGAACATGCCTCTCAGCCATGAACTCATAAAATTGAAACATACAATTCAAGCCCAAAGTAAAAGACAGGTTTGTGTATTCTTTTGGACTCCATGTATGTATTGGACTAACAGAAAGTTTGGTTAATAATAGACTGTATCACCCCTCCTTATACTATTAAGGATGTGATACTAAAGTTATATTAAAACAGCTATTATAACTAGGAGATAAACTATGAAGAAGATTCATTTGATTATGCTGTGCTCTATAAATCATTTCAGTGATTTGATTAAATAGTGTTTATTTAACCAAACTTCTGGGAGATTTCTGAGGGACAGATAGATAGGTATAGAATTAAAAGGTGATCAAAAGTGGGCTAAAGTGTCTGCAATCACATAGTATCAACAGGAATTCCTTTGGTATCAATAGAAAGCCTAACTAAGTGACTTAAACTAATTTACTTTCAAGCATCCATCTGGAGGTAAGCAACTGTTTGTAGTTAAGAGCTCAAAAATACCAAGGTCAGTGTTTCTCCAATTCTTGTTGGCCTTTCTCTTGAGGTTGTGAGGTGGCTGTCACAACTCTAGACACTAGTCTATTACCAAGGCAGAAAGAAGGGGACACAGAATGGGTGGTGCTTGTGGCATATGTCCTTTATGTCAGGAAAGAAAAACTTTGCCAGAAGCCACTGGAGACGTCCACTTTTACCTCAATAGGGATCAGACTTTCTCACATGGACAACCCTCACTGCAAGAGAGCAGATAAGCAAATATTTGGCTTTTCTAGCCTCTCTAATGGAGGATGCCAGAGAAGGTGGATTTGCAAATGGGAGTTGGACTAGCCAACCAATGGCATCTGCTACCATGTTGTCCAGTGCTCTCAGAAGTCATCACCCTTCACTGTCATTTATCATTGTCTTGCTCTTTGGGACTCTTTTAAAGTAAAACCTGGCAAAAATATGAAGTTGTGCATTGTTTATAAATTTCATCAATTACCACAGCAATGTGACTGCTGTCTCCAACAGGCTGTTCTGTACTTGGAGAAGAAGCATTTGCCTATGGTGTCAGGGAAAATTTTCGAATCTTGTTGTTTGGATGGATTTGAAAAAAAAGTGCAAATAAAAACGTCTGTCCTTGGTTTAACTTTTCACTCTTGTTTATTCATGGGTGCTTCTAAGAGCTTTTGCAAATAAACCTTCTAAATCTTAAACTAAGTGTGGTAGGCAAACCATCTCAAAGTTTATGGTTTACACTACTGATCAAGAAGAATAACAATCCATTAATTCTGATGAGGTAACTTATTAAAGGGCTCATGTGGAGTAAACAAGGGGGATTCTAGCAAGTTTGAAATCTTGAAGCCACACTGTCTTCTCTTTATGGTGGTATATCCACAGACACCTCTCTGCTTCAGAAACACGTGTGGGTAATATGCTATTGTATAGATGGCGAAGGCAATACAAAGTAGTGCTTAAGACATGAGTTATGAAGCTAGACTGTCTAGGCTCAAGTCCTACTTATGAATTGTGTGACCTAGGACAAGTTACTTAAACTCTCTGTGCCTTCAAATGGGACTATAATAATACTCAGTTATATTTAGAAAGTTTCCCAACAGAATATATGTAAAAATTGATAAATATTACCTCTTGTTATTATATAATGGTGTTGTATAATGGTAATACCCACCAGGGCAAGTGGGCACTTTGTTTCTCTCTCTTTTCCTTCCTGCTGGTATGTACCCCCTCTGGATGCTTCATTGTTAAAGAAGAAGCACTCATACTTGTTAACATTTAAATGCTCAAGAGCACAGTACTTAATTACTGTGTGTATACTCTCATGCAGTGTGCATTATTGCCATGGTTTCACAGAAAGAAAAGGAATTGAGAAGACAGGTGAAGGAATTTGTTCAAGCCACACAACTTGCTGGAGTTAGAATGAGAGCTCAGGTGTCTTGGACTTTAAGCCTGAACTTATTCCCATTATGGCATTATTGAGTTGCATTGTAAAGTTTAAATTAGCTTTTTATATGCATATGTATCTTTCTGCATATAATTTTCTCATGCTCTGGGAAAATCTGTACAACTCACAATCATCCTCTTTTTTTTTGATAACTGTTTCAGGGTCCTAATGAGGAAGATTCCCAAAGGGTATGCAGAGGTAATGCTTATAAAGTGTAGTTAGCACCCAGGAAATTTTACCTGCTGTATTGTTATTACATGAACCTATCTTCTCTGACAAAGTTTGAATGGAACCAGAGAAGACACTTGACCCAGGCTGGGCCAGTTGAATTCTTTCTTCAAGAATTTGGAATTTAAATCCAAATTTACCTCCTTTTAGTGGCTTCATAATATTCTAAAACTTTTTGTATTTACTAAGACACTTCTTGGAGTAAGAAGCCATACTTAAGCTCTAGGGATCGTATTCATTTGAATCTCTTTATATGGCATCCCATGGTTGGTATTGAAAGCTAGGGCCCTGTGAAACTTTTGATGAAGACCTTGCTTGGTTTACCTACATCAGAATATGTTACAGGTAATTCAGTAGAGACAGCATGCCATTGGAACCAAGTTGGTAGAAATCCAAGATCAGTGAAGTACCCATCATACCACAAGGGTTGATGGAATGCTGACCTGCAGACAGGAAAATGGAGGAGATTAAAAAGGAAAAGCAAAGCAGAGGCAAGAGGATGAGAAGTGGAGTGAGTCCTGCTAGGAAACTTGTGGCCTTTCAGTTCTTGGTTCTGGTTACTTTTGAAATTCCTGTCCTCAGGTGTCTGTGGGTAACTCTATATTGTTATAATTATTTACCCATATTGTATTTTGTTTTTTTAGCAAACGAAACTTAAGTTGGAGTTGGTTTTTGTCACCAACAAGTAAAATGGTCTCAGGGATGGATGTTGTGGTTACCGACTTAAATAAGTGTTTTAGATTATCTGGGGGTTTTATTTATCATATTCTCTCCTTTACTTCCATAGATTAGAAATTGGCCACGCGCAGTGCCATAAATTTAATTTGGGTACCCTAACACAAGCTTGAGAAAGTTTCTGCATTCCCTTGTTAATTTCTGAATCTTCATCATGGTTAAGAATGCCCAACATTGTATCTCATCAGAAAGTGTCTAGATCCTGGGTGTGTATATGTGCATGTATGTGTGTTGTGTGTATGTGTGTAAAATACCTGGGGTTGTACTTTATTCTTAGGGAATTCTTTTTTGCAGAAAGCTCTAAACACTTTATCCCTCTGAATGTGCTCAGCCTTGCCTGTGCCATCACCGAGCAGTCAGAATCACACTGCGGCTTCCAGGACAAAGAAAAGTCCAGATAGAGAGAGGATCCATCCTGTTGTCTCTGAATCATATCTCTGTTTCGCTTCCATGGCCAGATATTCTGAAGTAGGTAAGCCAAGCAAGGTCTTAGAATCTTCAACAAGTTTCACAAGCCCTTAGCTTTTAATATCAGCCATGGGATGCTATATAAGGAGATTCAAATGGATATGATCCCTAGAGCTTAAGTATGACTTCTTATTCCAAGTAGTGTCTTGGTAAATACAAAAAGTTTTAGAATATTATGAAGCAACTAAAAGGAGGTAAATCTTATGCAAATATGGGTAGATCCTATACAAATATGGGAGAGACCAAGACAATTAGTGAATAAAGCAAACTGCAGATTATATGTAATAAAAGACATATACTTATGTGTTTGTACCTTTTAAAAATGTAGATATATGCTTTTATGTATAGAAAGCTTTTGAAAGAATATATCAACTTTCATTAAGATTACCTCAAGCGAGTGTCTTTGAAAGAAATTTTTAAAATCTTTTATGCTGTTTTTGTTACCTGCAGCTAAAATCGTTTCAGTGAAGAAAATTTGATTGAGATGGATATTGTAGTTAATGGCTGAAATAAGTGTTTTAGATTATCGTTGTAAAATTTAAAAAAATTCGGCTCCTCATTAAAAATGTTTAAACAATATAGAAATTTATATAGAACAAAGGAATATTTCCCCTCTCCTTATCCCTCACCCAATTCTCTCCTGGAAAAGGGACTTTTACTTTTCATGTTGTACTCCTCTGCCTGTTTTGTTTATTTGTTTGTTTTTACTATGATCATGCATAACTTTCATATACAATAATCATAATTCACTTTTCTAGGCCCTTATTAAGACCTATAGAATCAGAAAGTTGGGGGACAGAGGCTAGCCATACGTATTTCAAAATAACTGTCTGGGTGATTCTGATGTATATTCCTGTTTGAGAATCTCTGATAGCTAGGATCATTTTCTATATCTTAAATGCCAACATGACCTCAGATAAAATTTTAAATGTTTGGTCATAGAGGGGGCCACTATCTCTAAGAATCTGGGGAGCTTTACAAGCATGAATAAATTAAAGTTTGCAAAAGAAGGGCCGATCCCATAATATTCTGAAGACTAAGTGGTTGAACTGATTGTACTAAGTAAGAACTGAATCATGATTTCACCTTGGGCAAGGACAGCAACTATATGGTTTGTCTATCTCCATTTTTCACTCCAATGTCCACTGCAAATATTGCTAATCAATTTTCACACTCTTTCTTACTAAGCTTTTACATAGCTCAGCATCATTTTTATCATTACTCATCATCCCAGGTAACGGCCACCTGTCCTTGAACTGGCATTCAGATGAAATCTATTGTAGTGGCCTTCTATTTGTGATCCTTCTAGCACCCTTTCCCCACTTTTTCAGTGTACAAAACCCTTCTTTCCTATGAGTAACCCATTCCGTATGGGTTTGATATGGCTGACTATTCTCCTACCTCCAGCTACAGGAATGGAAATATCACCTAAGTGGGCCTAATAAATCAGAGAACCCATCCCACAGGCCACACGAGTTGATGCAGGGCTGGATACCAGACCAATAAATTATTCCTCCCTAGAACTTTCTGCGGGAGTTCTGTGGGGGAAATAACCAAAACAAAACATGTTTCTCTCTCCTAGTGTTATTAAACTTACATAGAATTTGGGTCTTCAGCTTCCAACAGTTACTGTGGTGATATGGAGGAAACCTGTCAAAGAAGTAGGAAATGAGACAGAGCCCTGATATTGCCATTTTGATCCATGATTCAGATGTACTTGAAGCCAGATTAATCCTCTGAATCCTCTGCTCTTGAGAGCTAATAAATTCTCCTAATTTGCCTACACGTGTTTGAGTTAGGTCAATGCAACATGCAATCAAGAATCTTCACTAATTTCTCTTCTTTCTCCCTGGGTGGGAAAATCTGTTCTTGAATGTTTTTTCTAATTCTTTGTTCTATTTGTGAGCCTTCATGTTTCTGGGTTTGGTTCCTATAATTGTAAATGGGACACTCGAAAGCCAGAAGAGATAGGGGGTGATTGCTGTGTTGTTGTTATTGTCATTGTTAAGGTAAAAGCAAGAAATGCCAATTGTAAATACATCGTATTAGAATTAGAATCTTGACAGGCAGTGAGAAGAACTATTGACCAGATTATTCATAGAAACATAGAACCTTAAAGGAAGAAGAAACCTAAGCAATTTGATATTTTTATTTTAATAAAAGGAATCTGAGACCTAGAAGGTTAATCCATTTGTCCAAGGTCACAGAAACAAGCCTGTAATCCAGGTCTCCCTGGCTTTTATTTGGTGCTCTTTCCCTGCATTGTGCCCCCTTTATTCATACTGGGTCTAAAGCAGTCAGACTGCATCATAACACAATTAGATACGATGTTCACAATTTGCTAATGTCACAGAGAGGAGGAAAATCAGTAAGTGAACAATTAAAAATCAGCATTTAAAACAACTGCACTATAATAAAGTAGCACAAGAAATTGAGTAGATTATGTTAGACCTAACCTCATACTTAAATAATTAAAAGTTTTTCTAACTGTTATTCTAAGTCCAGATTTCTCCAGTCTTCCAAATTTGTTGTCCTTACTCTTCAATATTAAGAAAAAAATATGAATGTTTTCTTCCAACTCCTGTCATACTAAATACATACTGATAGAATAGTGATTTCTTCTTAAGTTGAAGCACTTGTAAAATTATTATACAAATAAGCTATTTGTGGGACATTTGCAAGTAAATATAGATTATTGGTGGTTCATAAAAAGTCCATATTTATATCTTGAGTTTTTTTTTTTCTTAACTCCTTGCATTCCCGAAGAGATATATGACCTGTAAAGCAATGAATCATTTCATTCCAAATACATAGAATCATGGAATTTGGGGTGAGAGGGTTATTTAGAAACTGCTTAAGTCCAACATTTATTGATGAGGAATCCAAGACCCAGGAAGATTAATTGACTGTATGTAACCTTGGACAAGGAACTCTTATGAATCCTTCCATAATGTCACCTGAAATTAATTTTTTTCTTGTAAGTATCTGAGTAAAATTAAACTGTTTGAGTACTTAAGCTAAAATATATTTTCTTGTCTTTCCACTTCCCTTCTAACTACCCTCTGAAGAGCAACAATAATTATTCAAAAAACTTTTTTTTTCTTATTTACAGTCTGATGTTAGAGGAATATCATAATGCATATTCTCATAAAATAACTTTGTTTCATATATGCCTAACTTTAAAAGGTTGTGTGTGTGTAGCAAAGAATTTGGTCTAATAGTCTCCCCATATTGACATATACAGAATTTCAGAACAGTCTGAACACATCCTCATCATCGTGTTTCAGGTTAGTGGTGATCTGATTGATTAAATTAAGCATGCCAAACACATGAAAGGCTTGGGTGAGGGTCACTTCACGATGCAGCAAGCACCCTGAAGCACCAAATTAAAGAAGCAAAGACTAAAAGAAGACCTCCCCTTATTCCACCTTGCAGGGGAAGTCAGCTCTCTAATGGAAGGAAAACAATTAGAAAATACAGCATCTTAATCCCAGAAGAGTCAAATGGAGGAAACAGATGTCCATTATTTAATTCTGTATTTTCCACTCTTTCAGGTAGAAAAGAAAGATTTGTGGGGAATTGTAAGCCTTATGGGTCCCAAGTTATTTATCTCCCAAGCCCCTGCTTGAGAGCAGATCTTCATCTACAGAGAGGAGAGTCCCTGACCCAAGGCTCAAGAGAGTTTCACCCAGTAGCTTCTAAGTGCTGCAAACCTGAGTCTAGAGTTTTGGGGTTTTTAAAGAAAAGTTAAGCTGCTTTTTTATTCTTAAGGAAACTTACATAAGCACTCAGCTTGTAAAACCAAAAAGGCTTTTTCTTTGGACAGTGTCAATTAATTGTTATGTTTACTCTATGTTGTAGATTTTGCTAGATATGAGGTCTACCTAAATTAAATTTCACTTCTTGGAATTTATTTTAATAGAGCATGAAAGTGCAGTAATGAGTATAAAAAGGTATTCACTGTAGCATTTATTACAATAGCAAAATATTGGCATCACCACCTGAAGAACTATCAATATGGGATTTGCTGAATAAATTTTTATATCCACACAGGAAAGAATTATACATCCTTTTTTTAAAAGTATCCTATGGATATTTGTTGTTTTTGTAATTTTCAACTTGATGAGATGGCATAGGTAAAAACCTTCAAAATATGTGCTTTCAGAAAGCAGTTTTGCTGGGGAGAGAGTTAATCATAAAATGCTTTTTTTCTTTCTTGTTTAAACTCCTTCTGGATAAAGAGGTTCTATGCTGCAACAAGGCCAGCTGGGATTCCCAAATAAGAGACTGTTTCTTTAATGTTTGTAAGACTAACCAACGTAAGTCACTAAATCAGAGAGGGCTCCAGCTGGACATAATTATTCTGTGTGAATGGGGACCTGGTAGACTGAATCAAGTTTAGCATCTGCCAGGGCATCTTGCTGCAGACTGTATATTGTGGGATATTTGATTCAGGACATTGAAAATAAGAGGCATTCATTTGGAAACAAAAATGAACCTATATGTAGGTTTACTAAGAGCTGTCTTTGCCCATATGTTGATTATTACAACATGCATAATGCAGATGAAGTCTTCTTAAGTTAGTAGTGGTTTATAATTAATAAGCTAGTCAAATCTTGGATATCAGGGGAGAAGTGTCACTTCAGATTCTGGGCTCTGTTTATTTTCTCTCTATACCTAACATTTGCTGTCTGTCCTTAGACTTTATCCTTCCTGGATTCCCATCTCTTTGCTGTAGAATCTCTCACATCCTTTCTGTACTTTCTTAAAGACCCAATTATTACAGAACATGTTTTTTGCACTCTCAACTACAGAAAAGTTATATGCAGCTGCTGCCACCAGGATTTCACTATTCTTTTTTGACCGCTATAACTTGTGCATTACTTTACTCTGTGTGGGCATGGCAACTCTTCACTCATTTGTTTATTCGTCAGATATTTATGGAGCACCTACTTTGTGCCAGGTCCTATTGTACAAAGGATAAGATTTGGTTTGTGCCCTTGGGACTTTATATTCCAGCAAGAGAAGCAGAACTTTATACTACTAATTCTAATGGAATGTAGTAAGTACAAAGGATAAAGATATGCACTAAAAAATATGTGCATAGGGTGTACCTGGAACACAGAGGAGGGACCCTTAACCAGATTAGAGAAAGAGAGGCCTGAATAGCATCCTAAAGGATGAAGATAGGTAAGCTGGGAGAGAGGAGGTTCAAACAAGCATTGAACCCCAGTAAATGATATGTATTCTGACATACTTGATGGGAAGAAGTGTACTGATATCTGCAACTGTGAAATGCTTTAAGAAATAAGATGCATTAAAACTAAAAGTAGGTGATACCATTCAGGACATAGGCACAGGCAAAGATTTCATGATGAAGATGCCAAAAGCAATTGCAACAAAAGCAAAAATTGACAAATGAGATCTAACTAAACTAAAGAGCTTCTGCACAGCAAAAGAAACATCAACAAAGTAAACAGACAACCTAAAGAATGGGAGAAAAATTTTGCAAACTGTGCATCTGACAAAGGTCTGTTATCCAGCATCTATAAGGAACTTAAACTATTTACAAGAAAAAAAAACCCCATTAAAAAGTGGGCAAAGGACATGAACGGACACTTCTCAAAAGAAGACATACATGCAGCCAACAATCATGCAAAAAATATCTCAACATCATTGATCATTAGAGAAATGCAAATCAAAACCACAATGAACTACCATCTCACACCAGTCAGAATGGCTATTAGCCAGGCATGGTGGTGGGTGCTTGTAATCCCAGCTACTTGAAAGGCTGAGACAAGAGAATCGCTTGAACCTGGGAGGCGGAGGTTGCAGTGAACCGAGACCGGGCCATTGCACTCCAGCCTGGGCAACAAGAGTGAAACTGTCTCAAAAAAAAAAGAAAAAGAAAAAGAAAAAAAGAAAAAAAGAAAAAAAGTCAAAAAATAATAGATGCTGATGAGGTTATGGAGAAAAAGCAACACTTTTACACTGTTGGTGGGAGTGTAAATTAGTTCAACCATTGTAGAAGACAGTGTGGCAAGTCCTCAAAGATCTACAAACAGAACTACCATTTGACCCAGCAATCCCTTTACTGGGTATACACCCAAAGGAATATAAATTGTCCATGATAAAGACACATGCATGGATGTGTTCATTGCAGCACTACTCACAATAGCACAATCGACCCAAATGCCCATCAACAATAAACTGGATAAAGAAAATGTAGTACATATACACTGTGAAATTCTATGCAGCCATAGAAAAGAACGAGATCATGTCCTTTGCAGGGACATCATGGATGGAGCTGGAGGCCATTATTCTTAGCAAACTAATGCTGGAACAGAAGACCAAATACTGCTTGTTCTTACTTGTTAGTGGGAGCTAAGTGATAAGAACATATGGATACATAGAGGGGAACAATACACACTGGAGCCTATTGGAGGGTGGTGGGTGGAAAGAGGGAGAGAAGCAGGAAAAATAACTAATGGATACTAGGCTAAATACCTAGGTGATTAAATAATCTGTACAACCAACCCCCATGAAACATGTTTACCTGTGTAACAAACCTGCACATCCTGCACCTGTACCTCTGCATTTAAAATAAAAGTTAAAAAAAAGAAATAAGATGGGTTGATGGATAGACAACAATTTTTAATGAAAACTTGTGATAAAGTATTTATAATAAATCCTAATTGTAGAATATAGATGGTGAGTATATTATTTGTAAAAATTTTAAAATTATTTAAAAGTTTCATGATAAAATGTCTGAAACATTTCTTTGGATAAGATGAACACCATATTAGACACTGCAGGAGAAAGGGCATGTACTTGCACAGAGGGAATAGGAACTGAAACAATGGGAAGAAAAAAGGGCTGAAAAACAAAAATCAAAGTATCAGAAATGTGGATAATATCACAAAGTCTAATACAGATATACTTGGTGTTTTAGAAAAATAGAAGAAAATGGTCAGAAGAATAAATAATTACTGAAACTTTTTCAAGATTAATAAACCCAAAAATGAGAAATACAAAGTAAACTATACCTATTCACGTCATAGTCAAATTGTTGAAAACCAAAATAAAAAGAAAATCTTAAGAACAGATGGGGGGGTAGATGTATTGTAGAAGATATAAATGGGAATATTTTTAAAAATACTTTGTTAATACAAAAGAAGGCATGTAAAGAGAAGCAAGGTAACAAAAAATAAGTGTTATAAAAAAACAGATAACAAGCTGGTAAATTGAACCCAAACATATTAATGATCATATTAAATCTAAATGCACAAAAAGATGTAATTAAAAGGAACAAATTATAAGATTGATTAAAAAAAATCCTCAACCCCATGCTGTTTAAAGATACATTTAAATATAAAGACATAGATAGATTAAAATTAAACGGTTGGTTTCCCACTTGAGGATGTAGGGGGCTTGAAAGAATGTCACACCCAAACTTAACGATTTTAAAAAGCCACATGGGCAGCAAGTTCACTACTTTTTTGAACACATTAAAGTCCAGAAGTTCAGCTGGACCAAAATTTGAGGAGAGACAAGTGTGGATGTGACATGAGCACTAACTTACTGGGATAAGGTGCTACTGAGCAATGGTAAGATTAAGTTCAGCCAGGGCAATCACTACGTTGATGGAGGCTGAGTGCAACCAGTAAGAGAAGGCTGAAGGCTCTGGAAGGCTGTAAACACAAGGAAGCCTACATATTCTTGCCAGACTTTTTTCAGTGAACCCACTGGTTGCTCACAGAAAACATTAGGAAAGTTTCCTTGTGATGCTGAAGCGAGGAAGAAGAACAGCAACCACCATGAGGAGGCTACTAAACACTACCAGGACCCTCCTTCTTTATCTTCTTTTATGGAACAAGTATCATTCTGGGACAGGAAGGACAACAAACACTATTTCCTGATTTGTTGAAAACCCATTGCAGCTTTGAGAAGAAACTAAAAAAAATTCTCTACCTCTGCAGGAGAGGCAGAAATACAAACTGGGCTGCAAATTAGTGAGAATGACACTTCTGAAACCAAGGAATATGGTTCTTGCCTAAGACCGAGGTTTAATACAATAACTGAGAATGCCCCTTTCCCCTCTGCTAGACTAACAGGCATTAAGTAATAAGCAACTTGCGAGAGAGGACTCTCTTTAAGGCAAAGTTTAAAGGGAAGACAGAAAACTGAAGGGGAGCAGACATTGAAAACAACCATCTGGTAAACAAGCAAAAGGTATCATTAGAGGATTTTGGATCCTGTGGGGTGCTGAGGGTTATATAGCAACAATAGATCTCAAACCCAGCCCAATCTCTAAATAGATGAATACCTCATGGCTCCCCACCTCTAATTTTGGAGGAAAGAAAGGTGTGTCCATTTCCAGGGATAAAAACTATTGAACTCAGTTCTGCTGTCCTATACAAGATGTTGGCTTTCAACAAAATTTTATGAAACATACAAAAAGACAAGAAAAAAAAGCTTCCAAGAGGCAAAACAATCATCAGAACCAGACAGAGATATGACAAGATATGTTGGAATTAGGTGATAAATAATTTAAAATAACTGTGATAATATGCCAAAGGCCCTGATGGAAAAAAGGAATAACATGCAAGACCAGATGGATAATTCAGCAGAGAAATGGAAACTCTAGGTAAGAATCAAATGGAAATGCTAGAAATGGAAAATATGGTAACAGACACAAAGAAAGCACATAATATATAAATTCAAGAGTGTCATGAAGAGGATGAGTAAACTTGAAGATAGATCTATAGAAATTACTTATCTAAAATAGGAAAATAAGTGGGGAAAAAAGTGGAGCACAGCATCTAAGAGCTGTGGAACATTACACAATATAACATATGTGAATTAGAGTTCCAGCAGCAGAAGAGAGAGAGAGTATAGGGCAGAAGAAATGTCTGAAGAAATAATGGCCAAGAGCCAGGCTCAGTGGCTCCCACCTGTAATCTTGGTGACTTGGGAGGCTGAGATGGGAGTATTGCTTGAAGCCAAGAGTTTGAGACCAGCTGGGCAATGTAAAGAGATCCCATCTTTAAATTAAAAAAAAAAAATTAGCCAAATGTGGTGGAATGTACCTGTAGTTTTAGCTACTTAGGAGGCTGAGATGGGAGGATCACATGAGCCAAGGATTTCAAGGCTGCAGTGAGCTATGATTGCACCACTGCACTCCAACCTGGGCAACAGAGCAAGACTTTGTTTCTTAAAACAAGAGAGAAAAAAATAATGGCCAAGAATTTTCAAAAAGTAATAATGAATACCAAATTACAAATAAATGTTTTGAAAACATCCAAGATCATCAAGTAGAAGAAATACCAAATCAAACAAAACACAACAAACACCTATACATATTATATTTAAACTGCTGAAAACAAAAATTGGAAAGTTGGGAAAAGACACATCCTGCAAGCACAATTCATATGAAAACTAGTAAGGCTAAATTATGATTGGATAAGAAAACTACAAGATGAGAAGTATTAACAGAGATAATGAGTGGCGTTTCATAAAGATAAAGGACCAATTAATCAAGAAGACAGCAATATTATGTGTGTATGTCTCTAATATCAAAGTTTCAGAGTACGTGAAGAAAACTTTGACAGAATTAAAGGGAAAATAGACAAATCCACAGTTACATCAGAGATTTCAACAGCCCTCTTTCCACAGTTGATAAAATAAGCAGAAAGAAAATCAGTACAAATACAGAAAATGTAAATAACAATTTCAACCAATTGGATTCAGTTGACATTTATAGAACATTTCAACAACAATAGCAGATTACATGTTCTTCTTAAAAGCACATGAAACATTCACCAGGGGATACCACAAGCTGGGCCATCAGACAAATCTCATAAATTTCAGAGGCTTGAAATTATTCAGAATATGTTCTCTGAAATGAATATAATTAAATTCGTAATAAATAGCAAAAAATTGTCTAGAAAATTCCCACATATTTGCAAATTAAATGGTATACTTCTAAATAACTTACTGACCAAAGAAGATATTACAAAGGAAATTAGAAGATATCTTGAGGGAGGTTCCAAGATCGCCAAATAGGAACAGCTCCAGTCTACAGCTCCCAGTGTGAGTGATGCAGAAGACAGGTGATTTCTGCATTTCCAACTGAGGTACTGGGTTCATCTCACTGGAGCTTGTCGGACAGTGGGTGCAGCCCACGAAGCATCAGCCAAAGCAGGGCAGGGCATCGCCTCACCCAGGAAGTGCAAGGGGTTGGGGAATTCCCTTTCCTAGCCAAGGGAAGCCATGACAGTACCTGGAAGATCAGGACACTCCCACCGTAATACTGTGCTTTTCTAATGCTCTTAGCAAATGGCACACCAGGAGATTATATCCTGCGCCTGGCTCAGAGGGTCCCACACCCACGGAGCCTCGCTCACTGCTAGCACTGCAGGCTGAGATCAAACTGCAAGGTGGCAGAGGGGCTGGGGGACGGGCGTCCCCCATTGCTGAGGCTTGAGTAGGTAACCAAAGCAGCAGGGAAGCTTGTACTGGGTGGAGCCCACCGCAGCTCAAGGAGGCTTGCCTGCTTCTGTAGACTCCACCTCTGGGGGCAGGGCATAGCTGAACAAAAGGCAGCAGAAACTTCTGCAGACTTAAATGTCCCTGTCTGACAGCTTTGAAGAGAGTAGTGCTTCTCCCAGCATGGAGTTTGAGATCTGAGAACGGACAGACTGCCTCCTCAAGTGGGTCCCTGACCCCCAAGTAGCCTAACTGGGAGGCATCTCCCAATAGGGGCTGACTGACACCTCATACAGCCGGGTGCCCCTCTAAGACAAAGCTTCCAGAGGAAGGATCAGGTAGCAACATTTGCCGTTCTGAAATATTTGCTGTTCTGCAGCCTTCTCTGTTGATACCCAGGCAAACAGAGTCTGGAGTGGACCTCCAGCAAACTCCAACAGACCTGCAGGTGCGGGTCCTGACTGTTAGAAGGAAAACTAACAAACAGAAAGCACATCCACACCAAAACCCCATCTGTATGTCACCATCATCAAAGACCAAAGGTAGATAAAACCACAAAGACGGGGAGAAACCAGAGCAGAAAAGCTGAAAATTCTGAAAATCAGAGTGCCTCTTCTCCTCCAAAGGAACGCAGCTCCTCACCAGCAATGGAACAAAGCTGGATGGAGAATGACTTTGATGAGTTCACAGAAGAAGGCTTCAGATGATTGTTAATAACAAACCTCTCGGCCGGGCGCGGTGGCTCAAGCCTGTAATCCCAGCACTTTGGGAGGCCGATGCAGGCGGATCACGAGGTCAGGAGACCGAGACCATCCTGGCTAACACGGTGAAACCCCGTCTCTACTAAAAATACAAAAAAAAAATTAGCCGGGCGTGTTGGCGGGCGCCTGTAGTCCCAGCTACTCAGGAGGCTGAGGCAGGAGAATGGCGTGAACCCGGGAGGCAGAGCTTGCAGTGAGCCGAGATTGCGCCACTGCACTCCAGCCTGGGGGACAGAGCAAGACTCCGTCTCAAAAAAAAAAAAAAAAAAAAAAAATAACAAACTTCTCTGAGCTAAAGGAGGATGTTTGAACCCATCACAAAGAACCCATTGCAAAGAAGCTAAAAACCTTGATAAAAGATTACACGAATGGCTAACTAGAATAAACAGCGTAGAGAAGACCTCAAATGACCTGATGGGGCTGAAAACCATGGCACGAGAACGACGTGACGCATTCACAAGCTTCAGTAGCCAATTCGATAAAGTGGAAGAAAGGGTATCAGTGATTGAAGATCAAATGAATGAAATGAAGTGAGAAGAGAAGTTTAAAGAAAAAAGAGTAAAAAGAAATGAACAAAGCCTCCAAGAAATATGGAACTATGTGAAAAGGCCAAATCTACATCTGATTGGTGTACCTGAAAGTGATGGGGAGAATGGAACCAAGTTGGAAAACACTCTACAGGAGAACTATCCAGGAGAACTTCCCCAACCTAGCAACGCAGGCCAACATTCAAATTCAGGAAATACAGAAAATATCACAAAGATACTCCTCGAGAAGAGCAACTCCAAGACACATAATTGTCAGGTTCACCAAAGTTGAAATGAAGGAAAAAATGTTAAGGGCAGCCAGAGAGAAAGGTCGGGTTACCCACAAAGGGAAGCCCATCAGACTAATAGCAGATCTCTCGGTAGAAACTCTACAAGTCAGAAGAGAGTGGGGGCCAGTATTCAACATTCTTAAAGAAAAGAATTTTCAACCCAGAATTTCATATCCAGCCAAACTAAGCTTCATAAGTGAAGGAGAAATAAAATCCTTTACAAACAAGCAAATGCTGAGAGATTTTGTCACCACCAGGCCTGCCTTACAAGAGCTCCTGAAGGAAGCACTAAACATGGAAAGGAACAACCAGTACCAGCCACTGCAAAAACATGTCAAATTGTAAAGACCATCGAGGCTAGGAAGAAACTGCATCAACTAATGAGCAAAATAACCAGCTAACATCATAATGACAGGATCAAATTCACACATAACAATATTAACCTTAAATGTAAATGGGCTAAATGCTCCAATTAAAAGACACAGGCTGGCAAATTGGATAAAGAGTCAAGACCCATTAGTGTGCTGTATTCAGGAGACCCATCTCACATGCAGAGACACACATAGGCTCAAAATAAAGTGATGGAGAAAGATCCACCAAGCAAATGGAAAACAAAAAAAAGCAGGGGTTGCAATCCTAGTCTCTGATAAAACAGACTTTAAACCAACAAAGATCAAAACAGACAAAGAAGGCCATTACATAATGGTAAAGGGATCAATTCAACAAGAAGGGCTAACTATCCTAAATATATATGCATCCAATACAGGAGCACCCAGATTCATAAAGCAAGTCCTTAGAGACCTACAAAGAGACTTAGACTCCCACACAACAATAATGGGAGACTTTAACACCCCACTGTCAACATTAGACCGATCAACGAGACAGAAGGTTAACAAGGTTATCCAGGAATTGAACTCAGCTCTGCACCAAGGAGACCTAACAGACATCTACAGAACTCTCCACCCCAAATCAACAGAATATACATTCTTCTCAGCACCACATCACACTTATTCCAGAATTGACCACATAGTTGGAAGTAAAGCACTCCTCAGCAAATGTAAAAGAACAGAAATTATAACAAACTGTCTCTCAGACCACAGTACAATCAAACTAGAACTCAAGATTAATAAATTCTCTCAAAACTGCTCAACTACATGAAAACTGAACAACCTGCTCCTGAGTGACTACTGGGTACATAATGAAATGAAGGCAGAAATAAAGATGTTCTTTGAAACCAATGAGAACAAAGAGACAACATACCAGAATCTCTGGGACACATTTAAAGCAGTGTGTAGAGGGAAATTTATAGCACTAAATGCCCACAAGAGAAAGCAGGAAAGATCTAAAATTGACACCCTAACATCACAATTAAAAGAACTAGAGAAGCGAGAGCAAACACATTCAAAAGCTAGCAGAAGGCAAGAAATAACTATGATCAGAGCAGAACTGAAGGAGATGGAGACACAAAAATTACTTCAAAAAATCAATGAATCCAGGAGCTGGTTTTTTGAAAAGATCAACAAAATTGATAGACCGCTAGCAAGACTAGTAAAGAAGAAAAGAGAGAAGAATCAAATAGATGCAATAAAAAATGATAAAGGGGATATCACCACCAATCCCACAGAAATACACACTACCATCAGAGAATACTATAAACACCTCTATGCAAATAAATTAGAAAATCTAGAAGAAATGGACAAATTCCTGGATACATATACACTCCCAAGACTAAACCAGGAAGAAGTTGAATCCCTGAATAGACCAATAACAGGCTATGAAATTGAGGCAATAATTAATAGCCTACCAACCAAAAAAAGTCTAGGACTAGACAGATTCACAGCCAAATTCTACCAGAGGTACAAAGAGGAGTTGGTACCATTCCTTCTGAAACTATTCCAATCAATAGAAAAAGAGAGAATCCTCCCTAACTCATTTTATGAGGCCAGCATCATCCTGATACCAAAGCCTGGCAGAGACACAACAAAAAAAGAGAATTTTAGACCAATATCCCTGATGAACATCGATGCAAAAATCCTCAATAAAATACTGGCAAACCAAATCCAGCAGCACATTAAGAAGCTTATCGACCATGATCAAGTTGGCTTCATCCCTGGGATGCAAGGCTGGTTCAACATATGCAAATCAATAAACGTAATCAATCATATAAACAGAACCAAAGACAACCACATGATTATCTCAATAGATGCAGAAAAGGCCTTTGACAACATTCAACAATGCTTCATGCTAAAAACTCTCAATAAACTAGGTATTGATGGAACATATCTCAGAATAGTAAGAGCTATTAAACCCACAGCCATTATCATACTGAATGGGCAAAAACTGGAAGCATTCCCTTTGAAAACTGGCACAAGACAGAGATGCCGTCTCTTACCACTCCTATTCAACATAGTGTTGGAATTTCCAGCCAGGGCAAGCAGGCAGGAGAAAGAAATAAAGGGTATTCAAATAGGAAAAGAGAAAGTCAAATTGGCCCTGTTTGCAGATGACATGATTGTATATTTAGAAAACCCCATCGTCTCAGCCCAAAATCTCCTTAAGCTGATAAGCAACTTCAGCAAAGTCTCAGGATACAAAATCAATATGCAAAAACCACAAGCATTCCTATACACCAATAACAGACAAACAGAGAGCCAAATCATGAGTGAACTCCCATTCACAATTGCTTCAAAGAGAATAAAATACCTAGGAATCCAATTTACAAGGGACATGAAGGACCTCTTCAAGAAGAACTACAAACCACTGCTCAACAAAATAAAAGAGGACACAAACAAATGGAAAAACATTCCATGCTCATGGGTAGGAAGAATCAATATTGTGAAAATGGCCATACTGCCCAAGGTAATTTATAGATTCAATGCCATCCCCATCAAACTACCAATGACTTTCTTCACAGAATTGGAAAAAACTACTTTGAAGTTCATATGGAACCAAAAGGAGCCCGCATTGCCAAGACAATCCTAAGCCAAACGAACAAAGCTAGAGGCATCATGCTGCCTGACTTCAAACTACACTACAAGGCTACCATAACCAAAACAGCATGGTACTGGTACCAAAACAGATATAGACCAATGGAACAGAACAGAGCCCTCAGAAATAATACCACACATCTACAACCATCAGATGTTTGACAAACCTGACAAAAACAAGAACAAGAAATGGGGAAAAGATTCCCTATTTAATAAATGGTGCTGGGAAAACTGGCTAGCCATATGTAGAAAGCTGAAACTGGATCCCTTCCTTAACCCTATACAAAAATTAATTCAAGATGGATTAAAGACTTAAATGTTAGACCTAAAACCATAAAAACCCTAGAAGAAAACCTAGGCAATACCATTCAGGACATAGGCATGGGCAAGGACTTCATGTCTAAAACACCAAGAGCAATGGCAACAAAAGCCAAAATTGACAAATGCGATCTAATTAAACTAAAGAGCTTCTGCACAGCAAAAGAAACTACCATCAGAGTGAACAGGCAACCTGCAGGATGGGAGAAAACTTTTACAATCTACCCATCTGACAAAGGGCTAATATCCAGAATCTACAAAGAACTTAAACAAATTGACAAGAAAAAATCAAACATCCTCATCAAAAACTGGGTGAAGGATATGAACAGACACTTCTCAAAAGAAGACATTTATGCAGCCAACAGACACATGAAAAAATGCTCATCATCACTGGCCATCAGAGAAATGCAAATCAAAACCACAATGAGGTAACTTCTCACATCAGTTAGAATGGCGATGATTAAAAAGTCAGGAAACAACAGGTGCTGGAGAGGATGTGGAGAAATAGGAACACTTTTACACTGTTGGTGGGACTGTAAACTAGTTCAACCATTGTGGAAGACAGTGTGGTGATTCCTCAAGTATCTAGAACTAGAAATACCATTAGACCCAACCATCCCATTACTGGGTATAAACCCAAAGGATTATAAATCATGCTGTTATGAAGACAGATGCACACATATGTTTATTGTGGCATTAATCTCAATAGCGAAGGCTTGGAACCATCCCAAATGTCCATCAGTGATAGACTGGATTAAGAAAATGTGGTACATATGCGCCATGGAGTACTATGCAGCCATAAAAAAGATGAGTTCATGTCCTTTATAGGGACATGGATGAAGCTGGAAACCATCATTCTGAGCAAACTATCACAAGGACAGAAAACCAAACACTGCTTGTTCTCACTCATAGGTGGGAATTGAACAATGAGAACACTTGGACACAGGATGGGGAACATCACACACCAGGGGCCTGTCGTGGGGTGGGGGAAGGGGAGAAGGATAGCATTAGGAGATATACCTAATGTAAATGACGAGTTAATGGGTGCAGCACACAAACATGGCACATGTATACATATGTAACAAACCTGCACGTTGTGCACATGTACCCTAGAACATAAAGTATAATTTAAAAAATAAATAAAAGAATTCTCAACTTGAAAAAAAGATATTTTGAACTACATGATAATGAAAGTATTTCATATTTGTAGGAAACAGCTAAAGCAGTGCATAGAAGGACATTTATACTTTTAAATGTTTATATTAGAAAAAATGCTTAAATGATCTACACTTCTACTTTAAGATGACAGAAAAAGAAGAGGAAATTGAACCAAAATTAAGAAGAAATATGAAAATGATACATACAAGAATGAAAAGCAATTTACGTAGAAAATGGACAGAAAATAGTGAAAAGTAACAAAGTCAAAAGTTTGTTCTTTGAAAATGTTAATAAAATTGATTAAAATATAGTAAGACAGAGAAAAAAGGGAATGTACAAGTCACAGTTGTCAGGAATGAGAGGTCATCACTACAGATCCTAGAGGCATTAAAAAGATAGTAAAGGGGTATTATGAACAATTTTATGCAAATAACTTCAAGAACACAGATGAACAATACATCAGAAGCAATACTTTATACCTGGAGGTATTGCAGAAATTACTAACATCATCACAAAGTTGAAAGATAAAGGAGTGGTGAATCCTCCTATCTCCATGACAAGTTACCTAGTAATAACAAGTAATTTTGGGCCGAGTGCAGTGGCTCACGCCTGTAATCCCAGCACTTTGGGAGGCAGAGGCGGGCGGATCACGAGGTCAGAAGATCGAGACCATCCTGGCTAACGTGGTGAAACCCCGTCTCTACTAAAAATGCAAAAAAAATTAGCTGGGCATAGTGGCAGGCGCCTGTAGTCCCAGCTACTCAGGAGGCTGAGGCAGGAGAATGGCGTGAACCCCGGGAGGCAGAGCTTGCAGTGAGCCGAGATTGTGCCACTGCACTCCAGCCTGGGCAACAAAGCGAGACTCCGTCTCAAAAAACAAACAAACAAAAAAACCCAGTAATTTTGGAGAATATCAGTCGATTCTTGTAAAATTAGTTAGGTAGTAATAGTAACTCCCATCAGCTACTATCCTAGATGTGGGTTCTATCTAGTTTGCTACAAGACTGCCTATCTTGAATGGGTATTATCTTACTTATCAAGTCATAAAATTGGGTTGCCTAGCAGCACTTACTCAAAAAGGCTAAGCAAGTGACATAAGACTGAGTTTAAGCAGGCCTTAAATGTACTGGTGAGTTGTGTGAGTAAGCGGCTCACATTCTCAGTGTTCCTACTCTTGATGCATAGCCACATCACCTTCTACCTGCTTACATAGCTTCATGGATAGGAGGAGTACCCTATGACAAGTTGATTAAAGAAACAAACATTAAACTTGATTTTTAGGTGATTCTGTGCTATATGCAGACTGTTCTCATTAAACTCAGTTGTGTGTGATGACAAGGACAATGATGAAGAGAAATCCTCTCTGGAATAGGCAGAATTATATGTGGAATATCTTTTTTTCACATATCCTGGAAAGAAAGTTGTCCTGCATTATGAGTCTAAAATGACTTATAATCAGTGGCTAATACTTGTCTGGGTCGTCAGGGACTAGAGAAGAACAATACTGAGGATTGATAATGAGAGGATCTACGGGCAGGGTAAGTGGATGGAAACCTCTATTATACCAAGGGTGGGTGGTAGGAGTGGTTTGCCCCAGGTACAAGCAACCTTTTAGAACTTAGACCAACAGAAAGTTTTTTGAGGGGGAGTATTGTGAACTGGCATTGTTTGGAATTGCTAGCACATGGTGCTAAGAAGAAGAAAACTAAATCGTAGTTGTCTTTATTATTATTATTATTATTTAAATTATCTGCCAACAATGCACTTCTTATCACCTGCACCTGTTGAACCACTCCCATTTCCCCACCTTAGGTCCAGAGTGTGTCAGTATTGGTGCCTTATGAATGCTCACCAATGGCCCTCAAAACTAAGGACTTTCTCAATCAGATGGCAAAGGACGGACCAGATGGCCAGTTCAGGGATGTAAGTCAGCAGCCACTTTCCTTGGCCACTCCAGTGATTCCTCAGTGAGCTTATTGAAAGTGTGGTGGGAAGGATGAAAATTTTATATGTGGGATATGGCTTCTTTCACTGCTGTGTGTCTACTTTGCCAACATCAGAGATTAACACTGAGCCCTGCTATGTCACCATAACTCAGTATCACTGGCCAGCCACCTGGTGGCAGAATAATGATATTGGACTTTTATTGTTGGCAGGGGGTAGGAATTAGCCTTACTGGAATAAACAGTCTTTATATGAAATTGTCTTCCTTAAAGCATTCAACTCATAAAACTAGAAAAGATAAATAAATGAAATTGAAGAGAGGCATAATAGAGACAAAAACAGAAATACTTTTAAACTACAACAACCACAAAAAAAGATTTTAACAATAAAACCTATAGGTCATAAATTGAAAAGACTTATGAAATAGAGAAAAACTATTGCTATTCCACTAATAGATTAATACAGAGAGAATGGCAAATAAATATTTGGAATGAGAAAGGCAACAAAATTATAGATAGGAAAAATTATTTAAGAATCTGTCTGTAGGCTGGGTGTGGCGGTTCATGCCTGTAATCCCAGCATTTTGGAAGGCTGAGGTGGGCAGATCATGGAGTCGAGAGATCGAGACCATCCTGGCCAACATGGTGAAACCCCGCCTCCATTAAAAATACAAAAAAATTAGCTGGGCATGGTGGTGTGTGCCTGTAGTCCCAGCTACTTGGGAGGCTGAGGCAGGAGAATCACTTGAACCTGGGAGGCAGAGGTTGCAATGAGCCGAGATTGCACCACTGCACTCCAGCCTGGTGACAGAGTGAGACCCTGTCTCAAAAAATAAAAAAAAATAAAGAAGAATCTGTCTGTAAGTGTATATCAATAGACTTGAAAATCTTGATTAAATCGATAATTTTCTAGGTAACTACAAATTATCAAAATTAACTAAAGGAGGTAAAAAAAAATCTGAAATAAGCTAATAAAAGGAATAAAATAAAAAAAGATAGTAAAAGGCCTACCACTCTGAAAAAAGGCACCAGGTTCAGATAGTCTTACATGCAAATTGTACCACACTCTTAAATATTAGCTAATTCCTAGGCCATATAAACTAAATGACATTTACACCTAGTTGATTTTTGACAAAGGTGCCAAGACACACAGTGGTGAAAACTGGATATCCAAATACAGAAGAATGAAATTAGACCCTTACCTCACACCATATACAAAGATCAACTCAAAATGGATTAATGTAAGACCCAAAACCATAGAACTACTTAAAAAAAAAAAAAATAGGGGAAAATCCCCACAATATTGGCCTGGGAAATGCTCTTTTTGGATATGACCTCAACAACACAGGAGACAAAAGCAAAAATAGACAAATGAGATTACATCAAACTAAAAAGACAGCAAAGGAAACAATCAGAGTAAAGAGACAGTCTACAGACTAGTGGAAAATATTTGCAAATTGTACATCTAACAAGGGTTAATATCCAAAATATATAGGGAATTCAAACAACTCAATAGCAAAAAAAAAACCCAATTTAAAAATAGGCAAAAGACATACAAATGGCCAACACGTATATGAAAAAATGCATCACTAATCATCATGGAAATGCAAATCAAAAAAAACCACAGTGATATATCACTTCACTCCTGTTAGAATGGCTATTATCAAAACGACAAAAGATAAGTGCTGATGAGAACACTAATGTAGAGAAAAGGGAATCCTTGCACACTAAAGGAATGCAAATTAGTACAGCTATTATGGAAGACAGTATATAGTTTCCTCAGAAAATTAAAAATAAGACTACCATATAATTTAATAATCCCACTGTTGGGTATATATCCAAAGGAAATAAAGTTAGTATGTTGGGGAGACATCTAAGCACTCCCATGTTTATTTTACCCCTGTTCACAATAGTCAAGATATGGAATCAACCCATGTCCATTAACAGATGAATGAATAAAGAAAATGTGGTATATATGTCATATGTATATATGAATATCTTGTATCAGATATCAGATATATCATATATATATAAATATTATTTGGCTATAAAAACAAGGAAATCCTGTCATTTCCAACTACATGGATAAACCTGGAGGACATTATGTTTAGTGAAATAAGCCAGGCACAGAAACACAAACACCACATGGTCTCACTTATATATGGAATCTAAAAAAGTTGGTCTTGTAGAAACAGAGAGTAGAATGGTGGTTGCCAGACGTTGAGGTGGCTGGTGGGGAAGTTGCGGAGACGTTTGTCAAAGGATACAAAAGTACAGTTAGGTAGGCGGAATAAGTTCAAAAGATCTGTTGTACAGCATGATGACTATAGTTAATGACGATATATTGTATTCTTGAAAAATACTAAGAGAGTGGATGATAAGTGCTCTTACTGCAAAAATGTTAACTATGAGGTAATGCATATGTTAATTAGCTAGAATTTATCATCTCACAATGTGTGTATACTTCAGAACATTATATTGCAAATAATAAATACATAGAATTGTGTCTGCCTATTTAAATAAATTTGAATATTCTTTTAAAAAATTAAATGAAAAAATACTATGCGGCTGCCAAAACTGTGATATAAAACTAGTCCAGGGACTTTCTATTTCTGGTCTGGCATGTAAGGAGCTTAGAAGTTCACCACTCTGTCCTAATAGTAAGTAAAAGTCTGAATAAACTGAAAAATCAGCAGCTCTCTTGAGACCCATCAGAGAAGTGAGGTCACAGGACTAACTGCAGCCTCCTCAAATTAGAGAGACTGACAGGTGAATATAGAAAATCACAGCTTGTGTGAACAGAAAGCTGTGAGCATACACCTCTGTGGGAACGAGTACCAGTGTAGGAAAACATACACTGAAAGTGAAGCATTACCGGAGGCCCAGTGTGGACAACTCTGAGAATTACGAACTCTAGGGGATTTCCAGTCTTCCAGGGGAGAGGGTGCAGTGGGGTTGTGAGGAAAGGTTCTCACAGTTTTGTTCTGCCTCCAGGAACTCTACCAGGTCCTAACAGTGAATATCAAAGAAAAAGCCTCTCGTGTTTTCTCAGGGGAAGGAGACAGGAAACCATTTTAAAATATGCCAGTGCATTCTGCTCTTTTTAGCAAGACCTTCCCTGAAGAGAAGCTATTTTATCAGAGCCTAGCCTGCTGGGGTATTATCAGAGTAACCAACCTGGGGTAATACAAATATCCATAGAGTTGTAGCCAACTCTAGCTTTCCATGTAGGGGAAGGAAAATACCCAATGCCAATTCCCTTTAGCCATCCTGTCCCACCTAAGGGGGAAAAAGCAAAACTGAGAAACACTGCTGAAATTCACAGTCCAGGGGCAGAGGCTCACCAAAAGACCGAGACCTGATTATAAGACTGTAGAATGCTTCCCCTTGCCACTACATTACTAACAGCCTATTTACTGCAGTTCCTTTTACTCAATACAGCAGGTCTACCTTTCAATAAAAAAGTGCAAGGCATGCTAAAAGGTAAAGCAAGGGGCAATGGTGTGTGCCTGTATTCCCAGCTACTTAAGAGGCTGAGGTGGGAGGATCACTTGAGTCCAGGAGTTCAAGGCCAGACTGGGCAACATAGTGAGACCCTGTCTCTAAAGATAATAATAATAATAATAAAAGATTAAAAAAAACAGATTGAAGAGACCAAACAAGCATCAGAATCAGAAGTATGTTATGGTAAAAATGTTGGAGTTATCTGATCAGGAATTTTTTTTAAACTCTGATTAGTATGCCAAGGGCTTTAGTGGAAAACTGTCACTAATTCAAACTGTTTTAAAATGCAAAAACAGATAGATAATTTAAGTGTATATATTAGAAGGAATAAAAAAGAAATGCTAGAGATCAAAACATTGTGTCAGAAATGAAGAATGCCTTTGATAGGCTCATTACCAGCTTGATGAAAGAATCCCTGAACTTGGGGATATAACAATAGAAACTTCCAAAACTGAGAAGCAAAAAAAAGGAAGATTGGGAAAAGAAACAAAACAGAATGTACAAGAACTGTGGCCCAACTACAAAAGATGTTAACTCTGTATAATGTGAGTACAAGAAGGAGAAGCAGAGAAAGGGACAGATGCAATAGGCGAAGCAATAATCAGTGAGAATTTCCCCCAAATTAATGTCAGACACCAAATCACAGGTCAAGGAAGCTTAGAGAACACTAAACAGGATAAATGGCCAAAGAAACCTGATACCTGGGCATATTATATTCAAACTTCAGAAATCAAAGTTAAAGATCTTGAAAGAAGCCAGAGGTAATAAACACTTAACCCCCCTTGAAGAGCAAAGGCAAGAATTATGTGTGACTTCTAAGAAGATAAGAGAGAGACCACAAATTACAAATGATGTAAATGAAAGAAGGGAAAAGGACAGATCCCATGGACATTAAAATGACAATAAAGGAATACTGTGGACTACTACATGCCCATGAATTTAATATCTTACATGAAATTGACAAATTTTTGGAAGACAGCATCTGTTAAAACCTACCCAAGAAGAAACAGACAATCTGCGCAGGTTTATATCAAAGAAATTTAATCAATAATTAATAACCTTTCAAAACAGAAAGCACCAGCCCAGATGAATTCACTGTTGAATTCCACTGTGTGAGGAAGAAATCTTACAATTTCTCTGCAATCTCTCTTAGAAGTTAGAAGTAGAAAGAACAATTTCTTTGTTTCTTCAAACTTTTATTTTAGGTTCAAGGGTACATGTGCGGATTTTTTGTATAGATAATTTGAGCGTCATGGAGGTTTGGTGTACAGATTATTTCATCACCCAGGTAATATGCATAGTACCCAATAGGTAGTTTTTTGATCCCCTACTTCCTCTCTCCCTCCACCCTAAAGTAGGCCCCAGTGTCTGTTGTTCCCTTCTTTGTGTCCTTATATACTCAATGTTTAGCTCCCACTTGTAAGTCAGAACATGCAGTATTTGGTTTTCTGTTCTTTTGTTAGTTCTCTTAGGATAATGGCCTCCAGCTCCATCCATGTTGCTGCAAAGGACATGATGTCATTCTTTTTTGTGGCTGCATAGTGTTCCATGGTGTATATATGTACCACATTTTCTTTATCCAGTCAACTGCTGATAGGCATTTAGGTTGATTCCATGTCTTTGCTATTGTGAATACTGCTGTGATGAACATGTGTGTGTGTATGTCTTTAGTGTAGAACAATTGATATTCTCCTGGGTATGTACCCAATCGTGGGATTGCTGGGTTGAATGGTAATTCTGCCTTGAGTTCTTTGACAAATTGCCAAACTGCTTTCCACAACGGCTGAACTAACTTACATTCCCACCAGCAGTATACAAGCATACAAGCATTCCCTTTTCTCCACAACCTTGTCAGCATCTGTTATTTTTTTGACTTTTTTCGTAATAGCCATTCTGACTGATATGAAATGGTATCTCACTGTGGTTTTGATTTGCATTTCCCTAATAATTAGTGATTTTGAATATTTTTTCTTTTTTCAATTTCAATAGTTTTTGGGATACAGGTGGTGTTTGGTTACATGAGAAAGTTCTTTGGTGGTGATTTCTGAGATTTTGGTGCACCCATCACCTAAGCAGTGTACACTGTACCCAATATGTAGTCTTTGATCCCTCATTCCCCTCTCAACCTTCCCCCTCGAGTCCTCAAAGTCCATTATATCATTCTTATGCCTTTGCATCATTGTAGCTTAGCTCCCACTTGTAAGTGAAAACATATGATATTTGAGTTTCCGTTCCTGAGTTACTTCGCTTAGAATATAGGTGTGGTGGCTCACACCTATAATCCCAGCACTTTGGGAGGCCAAAGCAGGCAGATCACCTGAGGTCAGGAGTTTGAGACTAGCCTGGCCAACATGATGAAACCACATCTCTACTAAAAATACAAAAATTAGCCGGGCATGGTGGCACACGCCTGTAATCCCAGCTGCTCAGGAGGTTGAGGCCGAAGAATCACTTGAATCTGGGAGGCAGAGGTTACAGTGAGCCAAGATTGTGCCACTGCACTCCAGCCTGGGCGGCAAAGTGAGATTCCATCTCAAAAATAAAATAATAATAATGGCCTCCAGATCCATCCGAGTTGCTGCAAAAGAGGTTATTGTATTCCTTTTTCTAGCTGAGTAGTATTCCATGCTGAATATATACCACATTTGCTTTATCCACTCATTGGTTGATGGGCACTTAGGTTGGTTCCATATTTTTGCAATAGCAAATTGTGCTGCTATAAACGTGTGTGCATGTGTCTTTTTTATATAATGACTTCTTTTCATTTGGGTAGATACCCAGTAGTGGGATTGCTGGATTGAATGGTAGTTCTACTTTTAGTTCTTTAAAGAATCTCCATACTGTTTTCCATAGTGGTTGTACTAGTTTACATTCCCACTAGCAGTGTAGAAGTCTTCCCTTTATACCACATCCACGCCAACATCTATTTTTTTTTTACTTTTTAATTATGGCCACTCCTGCAGGAGTAAGGTGGTATCTCACTGTGGTTTTAATTTGTATTTCCCGGCCGGGCACGGTGGCTCACGCCTGTAATCCCAGCACTTTGGGAGGCTGAGGCGGGCGGATCACGCGGTCAGGAGATCGAGACCATCCTGGCTAACACAGTGAAACCCTGTCTCTACTAAAAATACAAAAAATTAGCCGGGCGAGGTGGCGGGCACCTGTAGTCCCAGCTATGTGGGAGGCTGAGGCAGGAGAATGGCGTGAATCCTGGGGGGCGGAGCCTGCAGTGAGCCGAGACTGCACCACTGCACTCCAGCCTGGGTGAAAGAGCGAGACTCCGTCTCAAAAAACAAAACAAAACAAAACAAAACAAAAAATTTGTATTTCCCTGATAATTACTGATGCTGAGCATTTTTTCACATGTTTGTTGGCTGTTTATATATCCTCTTTTGATATTGTCTGTTTATGTCCTTTGCCCACTTTTTGATGGAATTGTGTTTTTTTTTTCTTGCTGATTCATTTGAGTTCTTTGTAGATTCTGGATATTAGTCCTTTGTCAGATGCATAATTTGTGAATATTTTCTCACACTCTGTGAGTTTTCTGTTTACTCTGCTGATTATTATTATTATTATTTGCTGTGCAGAAGCCTTTTAGTTTAATTATAACCCATTTTATTTATTTTTGGTTTTGTTGAATTTGCTTTTGACCTCTTAATCATGAATTATTTGTCTAAGCCAATGTCTAGAAAAGTTTTTCTGATATTATCTTCTAGAATTTTTATGGTTTCAGGTCTTAGATTTAAGTCTATGATGCATCTTGAGTTGATTTTTGTATAACGTGAAAGATGAGGATTCAGTTTCATTCTTCTAAATGTGGCTTGCCAGTCTTCCCAGCACCATTATTGAATAGGGTATCCTTTCCCCAATTTATGTGCTTGCATGCTTTGTCAAAGATCAGTTGGCTTTAAGTATTTGGCATTTTTTCATATGCTTGTTGGCTGCATGTATGTCTTCTTTTGTCTTCTGTTCATGTCCTTTACCCACTTTTTAATGGGTTGTTTTTGCTTGTTAACTTGTTTAAATTCCTTATAGATTCTGGAGATTAGACCTTTGTTGGATGCATAATTTGAAATATTTTCTTCCATTCTGTATGTTGTCTGTTTACTCTGTTGATAGTTTCTTTAGCTGTTTGGAAGCTCTTTTGTTTAACTATATTTCATTTGTCAGTTTTGGTTTTTGTTGCAATTGGTTTTGGCATCTTACTCATGAAATCTTTGCCAAATCTTCTGTCCAGAATGGTATTTCCTAGGTTATCTTTCAGGGTTTTTACAGTTTTGGTTTTATGTTTAAGTCTTTAATCCATCTTGAGTTGATTTTTGTATATGATGTGAGGAAGGGGTCCAGTTTCAATTTTCTGCAAACGGCTAGCCAGTTAGCCCAACGCCATTTATTGAGTAGGGAGTCCTTTCCCCATTGCTTGTTTTTGTTGACTTTGTCAAGGTCAGATGGTTGTAGGTGTATGTCATTATTTCTGGGCTCTCTATTTTGTTCCATTGGTCTATATGTCTGTTTTGTATCAGTACCATGCTGTTTTGGTTACTGTAAGCTTATAGTATAGTTTGAAGTTGGGTAATGTGATGCCTCCAGCTTTGTTCTTTTTGCTTAAGATTGCCTTTGCTCTTCAGCCTCTTTTTTTGTTCCATATGAAATTTTAAATAGTTTTTCCTAATTCTGTGAAGAATGTCATTGGTAGTTTGATAGAAATAGCATTGAATGTGTAAATTGCTTTGGGCAGTATGGCCATTTTAATGATATTGATTCTTCCAATCCACAAGCATGGAATATTTTTCCATTTGTTTGTGTCATCTCTAATTTCTTTGAAAGGTGTTTTGTAATTTTCATTGTAGAGATCTTTCATCTTCCTGAGTACCTGTATTCCCAGGTATTTTATTCTTTTTGTGGCTGTTGTGAATGGGATTGTGGTCATGATTTAGCTCTCAGCTTGAATATTGTTGTTGTATAGGAATGCTATTCATTTTTGTACATTGATTTTATATCCTGAAACTTTGCTGAAGTTGTTCATCAGATCAAGGAGAGACTTTGGGCAGAGACTATGGGGTTTTCTGATATAGAATCATATTGTCTGCAAACAGCAATAGTTTGACTTCCTCTCTTCACATTTGAATACCTTTTATTTCTTTCTCTTGCCTGATTGTTCTGGCCAGGACTTCCAGTACTATGTTGAGTAGGAGTGATGAGAGAGGGCATCTTTGTCTTGTGCCTTTTAAGGGGAATGTTTCCAGCTTTTGCCCATCCAGTATCATGTTAGCTGTGGGTTTATCATAGATATCTCTTATTATTTTGAAGTATGGTTATTCAGTGCCCACTTTGTTGAGGGTTTTTAACATTAAGCAATGTTAAATTTTATCAAAAGTCTTTTCTGTATCTATTGAAATAGGCTTGTGTTTTTTTGTTTTTAGTTCTGTTTATGTGATGAATTACATTTATTGATTTGTGTATGTTGAACCAACCTTGCATCCTAGAGATAAAGCCTACTTGATTGTGGTGAATTGTCTTTTGTATGTGCTCCTGGATTCAGTTTGCTAGTATTTTGTTAAGAATTTTTTATCTATGTTCATCAAGGATATTGACCTGAAGTTTTCTTTTTTTGTTGTGTATCTGCCAGGTTTTGGTATCAGTATGATGCTGTCCACATAGAATGAATTGGGGAGGAGTCCCTTCTCTTCAATTTTTTGGAGTAGTCTCATTAGGAACGGCACCAGCTCTTCTTTATACATCTGATAGAATTGGGCTGTTAATCCATCCAGTCCTGGTCTTCTTCTGGTTGGTAGGTGTTTTTTTTTTTTTGGAGACAGAGTCTCACTTTGTCACCTCCCAGGTTCAAGCAATTCTCGTGCCTCAGCCTCCCAAGTAGCTAAGACAACTGGTGCACTCCACCACAGCCGGCTAATTTTTTGTATTTTAGTAGAGACAGGGTTTCACCATGTTGCCCAGGCTGGTCTCAAACTCCTGAGCTCAGGAAATCTGCCCCCCTTCAGCCTCCCAAAGTGCTAGGATTGGAGGCCTGAGCCACTGGTTGGTAGGCTTTTTATTACTGGTTCAATTTCAGAACTCATTATTGGTCTATTCGAGGATTCAATTTCTTTGTGGTTCAATCTTGGGAGACTGTATGTTTGCAGGAATTTATCCATTTCTTTTAGGTTTTCTGACTTGTGTGCATACAGGTGTTCATAGTAGTCTCTGAGGGGTTTTTGTATTTCTTTCGGGTCCGTGGTTGTGTCCCCTTTGTTATTTCTGATTGTGTTTATTTGGATCTTCTGTTCTTTTATTAGTCTAGCTAGCAGGCTATATATCATTAACTTTTTTCAAAGAATACATTCCTGGATTCTTTGTTCTTCCACATGGTTTTTGATGTCTCAGTTTCCTACAGCTCAGCTTTTGATTTTAGTTATTTCTTGTCTTCTGCTAGCTTTGGGATTGGTTTGCTCTTGTTTCTCTCGTTCCTCTAGTTGTGATATTATGTTGTTAATTTGAGATCTTTCTAATTTTGTGATGTTGTCGTTTAGTGCTATAAACTTCCTTCTCAGCACTGCTTTGGCTGTGTCCCAGAGATTCTGGTATGTCGTATCTTTGTTCTCATTAGTTTCAAAGAATTTCTTCATTTCTGCCTTAACTTCATTATTTACTCCACAGTCATTTAGAAGCAGGTTGTTTAATTTCGATGTACTTGTGTGGTTTTGAGTGATTTTCTTAGTATTGATTTCTATTTTTATTGCTCTGTGGTCCAAGAGTGTGGTACGATTTTGCTTTTTAAAATTTGGGGGCTGGGTGCATTGGCTCATGCCTGTAATCCCAGCACTGTGGGAGGCTGAGCTGGGCGGATCACTTGAGGTAAGTAGTTCACGACCAGCCTGGCCAACGTGGTGAAACCCTGTCTCTACTAAAAATACAAAAATAAGCCGGGTGTGGTGGTGCACACATGTAATCCCAGCTACTTGGGAGGCTGAGGCAGGAGAATTGCTTGAACCGGGGAGGCAGAGGTTGCAGTGAGCCAAGATCATGCCACTGCACTCCAGCCTGGGCAACACAGCAAGACTCCATCTCAAATAAATAAAATAAAATAAAATAAAAATTTATTTTTAAAATTTTTGCTGAGGATTATTTTATGTCTCATTGTGTGGTCAGTTTTAGAGCATGTGCCATGTGCAGATGAGAGGAATGTATATTCTGTTTGTTTTTGATTCTTTCTATTCATGAGCATGGAATGTTTTTCCATTTGTTTCTGTCATCGCTGATTTCTTTGAGCAGTGTTTTATTATATGAGCCCAGCATTAATGTAATACCAAGGCCAGATAAACACATTACAAAAAGTTACAGAACAATATTTCTCATGAAAATAGATGCAAAAATTATTAACAAAATATTAGCAAATCTAATTTGATGGTGTATAAAAAGAATTAAACACCACAACTAATTGAGGTTTAACCCAGGTATGCAAGGTTGTTTCAACATTCAAAAATCAATTAATGTAATTTATCACAATGATAAGCTAAAGAAGAAATATGGCATGAACATACCAGTAGATATAGAAAAAGCATTTAACAAAATCTAACACTCATTCTTGATAGAGTAATGCTCTCAGCAAACTAGTAATTGAAGGGAACTACCTCAACCTGATTTTAGAAAACATTTTTAGAAAACCCTGCGGTTAACATCATACATCATGTTGACAAACTCAAGGCTTTTCCAGTAAGATCAGGAAAAAGGCAAGGATGTCCTTCCTCTCTCACCACTGCTTTTCAACATCATACTGAAAGTTCTAGCTAAGTCAATAAAACAAGAAAGGAAATGAAACAGATTGGGAATAAAGTAAGACTCTCTTTGTTCACAGGTGACATGATTGTCCATATAGAAAATCCAAAAGAATCAATAACACCCCCACCCCCACCACCACCACCACCACCACCACCACCACCTCCTGGAACTAATAAGTGATTATAACAAGGTTGCAGGGTACAAGGCTAATATATAAAACTCAATTGCTTTTCTATATACAGCAATAAACAAGTGGAGTTTGGAATTAACAACACATTATCATTTATATTAGCACCCTCAAAAAAGGAAATACTAAGGTGTAAGTCTAACAAAGTATGTACAAGATCTGTATGAAGAAAACTAAAAAATTCTGATAAAAGATAGCAAAGAACTAAATGAATGGAGAAATATTCCATATTTTATGGACAGAAAGAGTCAGTATTGTCAAAATGTCTGTTCTTCCCAACTTGATCTCTGGATTCAACACAATTCTGGTCAAAATCCCAGCAAGTTATTTTCTGGGTATTGAAAAACTGATTCTAATATTTATATCAAGAGGCAAAAGACCCAGAATAGCCAACACAATATTGAAATAGAATTATAAAGTTGGAGGACTGACATTACTTGAATTCAAAACTTCTTATAAAGCTACAGTAATCAAGAGGGTGTGGTGTTTGTGAAAAAAATAGCCAAATAGATCAATGGAACACAATAGAGAGGCCAGAAATAGACCCACACCCACATAAATATAGTAAACTGATTTTTGACAAAAGAACGAAGCCAATACAATGAAGCAGTAAAAGTCTTTTCTACATATGATGCTGGAAGAACTGGACACCCCTACCTCAAAAAAAAGAATCTAGAATAGACCTTATACCCCTTATAAGAATTAACTCAAAACGGATCATAGACCCGAATGTAAAATGCAAAACTATAAAGCTCCTAGAAGATAATATAGGAGAAAATTTGGATGACCTTGGATATAGCAATGATCTTTTCCATACAACACCTAAAGCATGATCCATGAAAGAAATAATTGATAAGCTAAGCTTCCTTAAAATTAAATCCTTTTTCTCTGGGGAAGACAGTGTCAAGAGAATGAGATGACAAGCCATAGACAGGGAGAATACATTTGCAAAAGACACATCTGTTAATGGTTTGTTATCTGAAATATACAAAGCACTCTTAAAACTCAACAATAAGCTGGGTGTGGTGGCTCATGCCTGTAATCCCTTGGGAGGCTGAGGCAGGTGGATCACCTTATGTCAGGAGTTCAAGACCAGCCTGGCCAACATGATGAAACCTCATCTCTACTAAAAATACAAAAATTGGCTGTGCATGGTGGCACATGCCTGTAATCCCAGCTACTCAAGAGGCAAGGCTAGAGAATCACTTGAACCCAGGAGGCGGAGGTTGCAGTGAGCTGAGATTGCACCATTGCACTCAAGCCTGGGTGATAAGAGCAAAACTCTATCTCAAAAAAACAAAATAAAACAAAAACTCAACAATAAGAATGCAAACAACCCAATTAAAAAAATAGGCAAAAGACCCGAACAGATATCCCACCAAGGAAGATATACAGATGGCAAGCAAGCGTATGAAAAGATGCTCAACAGCATATGTCACTAGAGAATTGCTAGTTAAAACAATAATGAGATACCACTACATACCCATTAGAATGGTCCAAATCCAAAACACTGACAACACCAAATGCTGCCAAGAATATGGAGCAACAGGAACTCTCATTCATTGCAGTTGGGAATGAAAAATGCTATAGCCACTTTGGAAGACAGTTTGGCAGTTTCTTAGAAAAGTAAACGTACTCTTATCATATGATCCGGTAATTGTACTCCTTGGTATTTGCCCAAATGAATTGAAAACATGTTTAGAAAAAACCTAAACATAGATGTTTATAACAGCCTTATACATAATTGCCAAAACTTGGAAACAACCAAGATGTCCTTCGGTAGGTGAATGGATTAAAAAAACTGTGGAACATTCGGACAATTGAATATTATTCAGCACTAAAAAGAAATGAGCTATCAAACCATGAAAAGATATGGAGGAAACTTAAGTGTATATTACTAAATGAAAGAAGTCAATATGGAAGGGCTACATACTGTATCATTCTAACTATATGACATTCTGGAAAACACAAAAGTACAGAGACTGTAAAAAGATTAACGATTACCAGGCATTAGAGGGGAGGGAGGGATTAGTAGGGAGAGCACAGGGGAATTTTAGAACAGTGAAACTATTCTGTATGATACTACAATGGTGGATACATGTCATTATACAGTTGTCAAAATCCATAGAATGTACAACACCAAGAGTAAACCCTAATGTAAACTATGGACTTTGCGTGACAATTATATGTCAATCTAGGTTCATTGATTGTAACAAATGTACCACTGTGGTGCAAGGTGTCAGTCGTAGGGGAGGTTGTGCATGTGTGCAGACAGAGAGTACATGGAAACTCTCTGTACTTTCTGCTCAATTTTGCTATGAACCTTAGCCCGCTCTGAAAAGTAAAGTTCATTAAAAATGAAAAAGAAAAATCTAAAGATAACATATGATACAATTATAGACTGATTTTGTTTATGAACATAAGTGTAAAAAAAATTTTAATTTCCAAGTAAAATTCAATGGTATGTTAATATATTATGACCTGTTATGATTTACTATACAAAAGTTTCAGTATGAGAAAATGTATTAATGTAATTCTCTGTTAGCAGATTAAAGTGAAAAAGATTTTGGTCTTTTCAACAGAGACTGAAAAAATTGTTTTCCAAAATCAATATTTATTTATGATTTTAAAAAGTTGTTTAAACTAGAAATAGAAGGAAATATCTTTGATGAGGCAAAACTTACATTCAAGAACTGATAGCATACCACATACTTAATGATGAAATATTACCATAATCAGGAATAAAACATGGACAGCCACCATTACCACTCAGGTTTTGGCCAGTGTACAAACAAGAAGCAGGTATAAAAAGTATAAATGACAAAACTGACAAAAGGCATAAATGACATATCAATGACAAAACTGACATTATTTCATATGAAATGATCATCTACCTAGACAATCTAAGGAAATAATGTCTTTACAGCGAAAATAATTTGTGTACAGAGAAACAAATTAATGTATTTAAAAGTGAATATCAATTTATTATGGCGAGAAATTTTAAAATTTAATTCTCTCCAAACCATTAAGTGCAACTTACAAATCTTTGTTTTCTTTTTATATGTATAGAAAATAAGAACAATCATTTTACTTTGTAAAAAATTATTTGAGTAACTTAAGTTTTATAGACTAAACTCTTTAAAAACTAGCCCTGTTTACAACTGATATTCTCTTAAAGGAAATAAAATCCACTTGTAAATTTTAAAAATTTAATTTTCTTCAAAGCCTTAAAAAATGCCTACCTTAATAAGAAAACCCTTTCTGTTACTTTCACAATTCTTATAAATCCAGTAAGTTAAACCTATAAATATAGTGTAGCTCACCTTATTTAAACATTCTAATACTATTTTCAGATTTGGTCAAATTATCTTACACATTTCAAAATAAAGCCCTCATTCTAAAAGTCAATTATTCATACACATTCCAAATTGAAATCACAAGGCTAATCTGCCAAATAGCCTAATATGTCGACGTAGAATCCAGATTGACCTAAATTATCCTAAATGTAACACACAAGTATCAATAATTTGAATTTTATTTTCTTTAGAATATATTACCTTCTAAAATTCCAGAGATTGGAAACATACTACTTGCTAAGAGGACAGTTTTACCACTGCTAGCAAGCTGGGTTTTATCATCTCGAGAGAGCAGAGGTTAAGAAATCTGAACCTGGGAGCTGTATATCCAGCATGATTCTCCCCTTGTCAGCAATAGAAATTATGAGCTGCTTTCGTAGTTGCCATGACAACAGGGACTCCAAGTATAAACCCTTCAAATGGGGTTTATTTCTCCTGGGTTCAAATTACAGGTTACCCAATTCTTTCATCTGATTTAAGTCCACAACGTTCCACTGAGGTCGCTGATAACTCTGTTCAACTAATCTCTTTACTGCCTGATTGAATTCTGAATTATTTATGTAGTCTTTCTCTCTGGTTGTACACAGAATCTTATAGATACTTAAAGAACATCTGCATATCTCTCACATCTTTCACTCTGAGGTCAAAATATCAGTCATACTAATGAATTCTTTCTAGAGAAGCAAAAGAATCAGTTAAAGGAGTGTGTAATAAAATGTCTGGATACAAGATATTTGTAGAATCTCTACACCAGCAGTTAAGAAATGTAATAGCAATAGCAACAAAAACTATAAAATACCAGCAGTAAACCTGTTAAGAAAAGTGCAAAACCTATATAAAAAATACTTGAGAACTCTGCCCAAGGACATGAAAGATCTCAATAAGTAAAGATGGAAACTGTGGAAGTCTTCTGGGTGGGAAGGCTTAACACTGTAAAGCTCTCATATCATTCCCAAATTAAGAAAGTTGATGAAATTCTCATTTTTATGAAATTTGAAAACCTGATTCTCAATATACCAGATTTTTTTTTATTTTTTTATTTTTTTAATTTTTTTATTTTTTTTTGAGACAGAGTCTCGCTGTCGCCCAGGCTGGAGTGCAATGATGCGATCTCGGCTCACTGCAGGCTCCGCCCCCCAGGGTTCACGCCATTCTCCTGCCTCAGCCTCCCGAGTAGCTGGGACTACAGGTGCCCACCACCTCGCCCGGCTAATTTTTTGTATTTTTAGTAGAGACGGGTTTTCACTGTGTTAGCCAGGATGGTCTCGATCTCCTGACCTCGTGATCTGCCCGCCTCGGCCTCCCAAAGTGCTGGGATTACAGGCGTGAGCCACCAGGCCTGGCCCATACCAGATTTTTTTTAATGAGTGAAGAAAAATGAAATGGAACTTGACCTATCCAACATCAAAGTATTCTAAAAAGCTGTAGTAATGAATGCTCTGTTAGCTCCTGTATAAAGATATCAATTGAACAGAACAGAAGTTCTCCAAACAGACTAATAAATGAATTGCAATTTGGTTTATAATAAAAATGGCATTTCTAACCAGACAGAAAAGTGTGAACTATCAATAAATGGTGTCGGAAATTTTTGGAAAAATATAGATACCTACTTTATACTACGATAAATTTCAAATGAATTAAAAACTTCAACTTGAAAAACAAAATTGCAAGAGTATTAGAAGGAAAGATGAGGAAATATTTCATTGGGGTAAGGTCTTCTTAAGCAGCATACAAAATCTATAATACATAAAGGAAAAAATATCACTTTTTTCTATATAAATTTCTCAATAAAAGATGCTGTCTTAAAAAGAAAGCACAAATGATAAGCTGGGAAAAAACATTTGTCAAGCATGTGACTCACAATTAGTATCCAACATAAAAACATCCTACCCATGATGTTTAAAAGATGAACAATCCAATGGAAAAATGGGTAAAGAATATGAACAGGCCATTAACAGCTGAAAAGTACAAATGGACCACAGACATGAAAAGATGGTCAGCCTTGCTCCTAGTGAGGGGAATACAAATAAAAACAACCCTGAGATATCAGTTTCTACTCAGGAGATTGGAAAAAATTTATAGCTTGACAAGATCCAGCATTAGCAAGTGTGTGGGGGAGTGAAACCCTCAGTCAGTCTTGACAGGTATCTGTCTAAATTTAAAATAAGGCCAGGTGCAGTGGCTCATGCCTGTAATTCCAGCACTTTGGGAGGCCAAGGTGGGAGGATTGCTTGAGCTCAGGAGTTCAAGACCATCCCTCCTGGGCAATATAGTGAGACCCCCATCTCTATAAAATGAAAGTTAAAATACATACATTTAAATCTTTGATCTAAAACTTTCATTTTTAGAAATCTGTGTTGAAGAAATGTTTGCACATGTAAACAGATATGTTAAAAATCCCATGGCATCACATTGGTAAAAATTAAACACAACTTAAATGTCTATCAATAGAATTGTGGTTGGCTAAATTATGAGCCATCACTATTATGGAATAATGTACATTCAGTGAAAAGCAAAACACATGTTCAGTGAAAACAAATATTGAATAACATGTATTATGAACCCATTAAAAATGCAAACACACTCCATAATATATGTGGCTTCATGTCTATATATGTATATAAAAGTATAGCGAAGGACTCGAAGGTTATTGGCCAAACTACTGACTCCAGGTCATCTCTTCGAAGGGTAGTTGGACTGGAATATTGAAGAAGACGGTTGTTGTTATAGTTACCTGGCTTCTTTACTTCAAAAGTTGTTCTACCATCATAGATTTTGGCTAAATAATTAATAAAATAAATTCATGCTCTTCTTGGATGTTCCCCTGGCTTTACCTCTGAGCTCCTTTAGCAGGTAGAACAGACAAGAGGGAAGATCCAGCACCTGGAATTGTCTCCCCTATCTTAGACATCTTCACCTGTGGGATTTTTGTGCTTTGGTTTATTCATTCACATATTTGTTATTTTTTCATTCTTTAGTATTTTACTCAAGCAGGACACATAAAGTTTTAACATTCATTCATCAGAGCTAGCCCCACTCCCCACTGGATAAAAATTCAAGTAAGTCCCATTACTTCACTGTTAGCTTAGGAAACAAAAATCCTACAGTCACTTTATGTCATAATCACAGCCTCTGTTAATTAGTTAAGTAATTAATTGTCCAGTCCTATGTAAGAATCAAACTTTGAACGTGTGTCATGTTACATCGCCTCTCCTCTTGCAGTTGAGTTCTGCTTTAGCCTGCCCCTTCCTGGTGGAAAAGCAATCATTGTCCTTTTCCTCTTACCTGTGTAGTATTTCTTCTCTTTCAGATTGCTACACAGGGCCCAAACAGGGGGGAGAAGGAGAGGAAGCGGGGAAAGTTGTTGACTGTTTTTGTCATAAGCTAGCTTTGTCATTTCTGAACCTTTTAAGTTCTTCTGTGGATTGCATTAGCCACCTGGGTAAAAAGGCTACACTGTATTATACACAATGCTGCCCTTGCCCTCATCCTCACAGCTGACTATGCTGCTTGCAGACTGTTTCCTTAGAAAAAGAAAGGAGGCTTCCTAGCTAGACTGGTGGCCCTGATTTCCTTAGGGATGGACACATTCTTTATCTACTTAAAGTTATGCCCTTAAGCAAAACAAAACAGGGATTTAACAGAATAACAAAAAGACATATCTCATGCCCATGAGGAGCTCACATGAGGAAATTGCCCTATTGCCAATTTATCATTTTTCTCACCTATCCTAGTGCCCTGTTATCGGTCCTGCCCCCAAATTCCCATGATATTTAGATTTTGGACCAATTAGTCTTATCTCTGATTGTGTCTGTCTTCACTTGCTCTCCAGTGTTTGCACACATGTACGTCTCACCTTGTGTTCCCATCTAGAAGGGATGCTCCTTGCAGACAGTGGTTGCCTCCTATTAGCTCAGGGCTGTGCACACAGGAACACAAAACTTAAGTGAAGATTTGACTCTTTGTGATTTAGGATCCAGCACCTAGGAGCTCCAAAAGGCCTGACAGGGTGTTTCCCCCACTTCCTTTTCACATGCTAATAAGAGTGATTACATCAACAACTACCTACCCTGTGCCTACCACTGTGCCGGACACTGACAGTGATGGAGATATATGAGTCTGCTTCCCTCATGAGTTCACATTGAGCATGGTAGGATGAGAAGAACAGAGACAAGCAAAATAAAACCAACATCAAGTGAGTAGGTGACTGAATAGAACATTTATAAATTGTGGGCTGGGTGCAGTGGCTCATGCTTGTAATCCCAGCACTTTGGGAGGCCGAGGTGGGTGGATCATTTGAGGTGAGGAGTTCGAGACCAGCCTGACCAACATGGTGAAACCCTGTCTCTACTAAAAATACAAAAATTAGCCGAGCATGGTGGTGCATGCCTGTAATCCCAGCTACTTGGGAGGCTGAGGTAGGAGAGTCGCTTGAGCCTGGGAGATGGAGGTTGCAGTGAGCAGAGATCGCACCACTGCACTCCAGTCTGGATGACAGAGTGAGACTCTGTCTCAAAAAAAAAAAAAATTATAAATTGTGGACATGCTAGGAAGGAAATAGAAAGGTGATGATTGAGAATAGTGGGTTGTGGCGGAAAATATAGGTGGTAAAAAAGGACATAATAGGAAGTGACATTTAAGCTGAGACTACAGGGCTGAGCCAGCCATTCACAGGGTGAGAGGGAAGGTTCCAAAGAAAAGGGCATAGTCTCTGAGGCAGAAAGCAGCTGGCTTCTCCAGGGAACTAAGAGAGAAAACCAGTGCATCTGGGACGCAGTAGGAGAGGGAGAGGCTGCCACTAGGTGAAGTAATAGAGGAGTGGACCTGACTCAAATCGAGTAGGGCCTTGGAGACCATGGTATGGAGTTTGGATCCTATTCTAGGTCTAAGGGATTACCACTTAGATTGTTTTAGGATGGAGGAGCCAAGTTACATTTTTAAAAGACCTTGCTTACTTGCAGTATGGAGATTGGGGTTGGAGGGGGACAAGTGGGGAATAAGTAGAAAATATTGCATTGGTCTTGCTTGAAAATGTAAGATGGTGCTTCTAATTATAGTGGTGGTGATAGAAATGTGGAGAAACTGGTACTTTTTTATATAAATTGGAGATAGAATTAGCAATATTTACTAATGGATTAGATGTGGGCTGAGGAAGTTGAGAGAGAAAAAAGACATGAAACTGGATGTGTGAAGTTTTATATTTCCGTGAGACATACAAGGAGAGATGGAAATGAGGCCATTAAATATGTTAGTCTAGAGCAGTTGTTCTTCAACTTCAATGTGCATCACAATCAGCTGGAGAGCTCGTTAACATACAGACTGCTGGGCCCTACCTTCAGAGTTTCTGATTAAGAAGGGCTGGGTGGAGTCAGAGAATTTGCAGGTCTAACAAATTTCCAGGTGATGCTGATGCTACTGGCCCAGGGTTCCCACTTTAAGAACCGCTGGTCAAGACAGAGGATAATTCTTGGAGTCTAGTAGTCATCAGCATAAAGATAACATTTAAATCCATGGAACTAGATGAGATTTCTTAATGAAGCTGTGCCAAGAAACAAGAGAAAGGGAAAGAGGCTCCAGATTAAGCCAAGGAAGGGTAGAGAAGGAAGACGCAGTAAAGGTAGGATCAGAGGAATAGAAAGAAAACCAGGAGTGTAGAGTTTCAGAAGCCAGGCGAGTTGAGGGTTTCAGGTCCAGATGGATTGATGATCATGATAAATACTGTTGAGAAATAGAATAAGAAGAGAGCAGTGAAGTGTCCATCAGTTTGTCATATTAGAAACATGATTAGGAGCAAGTACTTTACAGACATTATTTCCCCAAATCCTTCAAAAATCCTATTACATTAGTTCAGCTGGCCCTCTGTATCCGTGAGTTCCTCATCCACAGATTCAACCAAGCACAGATTGAAAATATTGAACACAACTACAGCAATAAAAATAATACAAAAAAAGGCATAACAACTCTTTACATAGCATTTACAGTGTATTAGGTATTATAGTAACCTAGAGATGATTTAAGGTATACGGAAGATGTGCATAGGTTTTATGGAAACACTACACCATCATACATCGGGGACTTGAGCATCTGCCGATTTCGGCATCAGTATGAGTCCTGGAAACAATTCCCAGCAGATACCAAGAGATAACTGTACTGTTGTTTTCATTTTATAATGAAGGAAATTGAGGCTCAGAGAGAGATTATACAGGTCGCTAGGGCAACAAAGGGCCTGAAACCCAGATTTTTTTTTTCTCCTATCATCCTAGGGAATGTGAAGATTGCTGCATCCTCTACTTGCTGCTAAAATGCGCAAGGCTAGCCCACCTTTGGCAAAACCTTGAAGCAGGTATCCTGGTCCTTGCTCCCCAAGGCACCCAGTACCTGTGGCTGCTCCCAGATTCTTGGCAATAATGGCCTCTTCCCTCCATGTTCACCTTTCTTCCCAGGGAGCTCTTCGTGCCTCCCAATATTTTCATTCGCTTCCCAACCTCAAAACCAACCTGGACTTCATTCCTTCTTAATAGCATACACTCATCTGTGATCAAGTGATAATGGATGAAAGTGATTGCTAATCAGTAGTGTGCAGTAAAGGTGCACACTTTTTCCCCCATAGAGATGGGGAGAGATGAACATGGTTGCCTCTCACGAGCTGCTGTGAGCTAGTTCCAGCACACCACTGGAATGATTTAAAATGTTGATTTTCAGCTAGCATATTACCATTCTAAATATGGCCTTGCAGAGACAGTGTCTTAACCACAAGTTATAGGGACTTCAGGCCATCTGCTCAGCTAGTGGAAGGAGATATTAGCAACAGGGAGGCCTGTGTACACTCTAGCCATAGCTCAAAAGCAGTCACCTGCTTCCTCAGTGTCCAGTCTAGCTCAGGAGCAGAAGGTATGATGGTTTAAAAGCTAGCATTCATTACTTTCTCTGGTTCAAGAGTGTTCTTTTATAAGGATTACAGGCTTGTTCTTCATTGGTGTCAGCAGGTGTTTACGATGGCTGGAGCAGGAATGAGAATTGGGTTCTGGAATAAGCCTTGCTGTCTCTTGCCAGGATGCAAAAGTTTGCAGTGGAGATCAGACATACGTCTTGCACATGCCCATATGCTACTCTTCTGGAATCTGAGGAGGAGGCCACATCATCACACAGGCAGGAATGTCTGCTGAGGGCTCAGTCCTGAGGCATGAGAGATTTCTAATTACCTTGTGTAACTTCCACTGGTTCTTACTCTTGTATTCCTGAAAGCACAGGCCATGCCATTGGTCTCCTGGGAGTTATGTGATGTGCTATTTTAGTGAATAGTGTTGTAGTAATCATACCTCATACCACTTAGTGGGGAGGGGAGTGAGTTGGTGGGAGTGGGGACAAATGGGAGGAAGCAGAGAAGAGGAGGAGAGCAGCAAGAGGCAAAACTTGGCCCTGCTGAGGGGGAGAACATGGCTGTGAGAGCAATTGAAACTTTGGAGAAGGTATTTCCTTGCAATCTGATTTTATGGCTGTGTGCTTTGCAAGTAGATATAGTTCATTTGGGAACAAACTCTTTGAGGCTCAAGGTCATTTTTTTCAGTTGAAAAATAAAGAAGTCTGAGAAAGAGTTATACTTCAGAATGGATGTGATGGCTCATGGCTGTAATCCAGAACTTTGGGAGTCTGAGGTAGGAAGTTTGCTTGAGGCCAGGAGTTCGAGATCAGCCTGGACAAAATAGCGAGACCTTGTCTACAAAAACATGAAAACAAAAGATAAAGAATTACACTTCACTGCTTTTAGGGAGCTGATCACATAGTCAGGTCTTCATCCTTATGGGCAGCTGGAAGGATCATGGCACTGTCAAAGAAGGAAAGGACCTAACCATGGGCTATGGTTGATTTTATACCAGTTACCCAATGCAGTGTTTCTTTTTCAGGGCAAATTCTCATTTATGGGACTGTTGTACTGTGCATAAATTGCACGGACATAGATGTCCATGGGCTGCCAGAGGTACCATAGGATGATACTTGAAAGTCACACACTTTCATCCGATGCTGTCAGGTGCAAATTTGCCCACACATGCATGCAGGCATGCAAATGTGTTAAAATAACACTAATATTTATAATAATACTTTGCAATTCTATACTGCCTTTCATCTGTACATCTCGGGGTACTTTGCAAGCATTCATTAATTCTCCCAACATTCCTCTGAGGAAGGTAAATATTATTATCCTCCTCTTTACAGATGAAGCAATTGAGTCAGATAAGTGATTTGCCTGAGGCTAATTAAGGAGTGTGGGTGGAAGGATGAGATTAAGAGCTCAGAGTTCCTAGAGATGTCCATTAGGGAAGAAACTCAGCAGTGAAAACACTGAGGGCGCTGTGGCATGCAACACACTGGGGTGTTGCCAGGGATCGCTTTTTCCTGTTAAATCTATCACCATGGTAATAATAGCTACTACTTATTAGACAGTTACTATGTTTGGGGTGCTTTACATATATCATTTCCTATGCTCATATAAGAACTAGAATTATCCCGTGGGACAGATAAGGAACTGAAATTTGCAGAGATGAAGTATCTTGTCCTAGATCACTTAGTTAATAAGTGCCTGGGCTGGAATTCAAACCCAGATCTGTTTGCTTCCCAAGGCCGTGTTCTTGTCCCCAGCACATACCTCATGCTCCTTTGAAAATTGCAGGGAGGCACCTTTCTACCCTTCCAAGTCTCTTCCTTTAGTCTTTGAGTCCTTATTTGTTCTAGCTGTCTACCATCAATTTCCTTGTCTTTGACAAAGTTTAGAGACTGATATTTACAGTATGTCTGATCTGAACGGATGAGTTTTAAGCACAGGAAAGGGGAATCACTACGGAAAGAGGCATAAATTGTAAGTCAAGAGAGAAAACTTGAATTATTGCTACTTTTTGCTTTACTTTGTGTTATTTTTGGTGAAATAAAACCACTCAGCATCCTTTATACAGAAAAGGAAATACCAAAAAAACAGAATATGGATTCTTCAAGTAAAAAGCCAAAGGACTTAGAGAAACATGTAAGGTGAACTTAGTTTTCCTCTAATCTTCAGACTCCTCAGAGTTCTGCTGCTTTCAGGAGCTGAACTGAGCCCTAAGATTCTGATAACTCAGCATTCTGTCAAAATGGTGTATCTCATGGGCTGGGGTAGCCATGCAATTTATGGAATTGACAAAGGATTTCTAGAGAGATCTGGGAACCTGTAGAATAATTGCTGATGTAGGAATGAGCTTGGGAAATGGTGCACCTCAGAGACATACCCAATTGTGACAGCATAGTCAGTGTGCAGGAGGTGGCCTGGCTCACCCTCTGCAGCAGCTCCTGGAGGGAGGATTCATAAGAACCAGCCTCAGGCCACCATTGCCTGGTTGAGAGTGTAGGGAGAAAGGTACAGAGGGGCTCCTAAGATTCAGCCAACTAAACCAAAGCAGATAGGATCCGTACCTTTTGGAATTAGACTCGGAGAAGTTGGCTGTGTAGTTTGATTCATTTTGTAAGAAAGATAAGAAAAATCAAGTTTTAATCATGACTCATTAGAAACTGTATTTTTCTTGGAGAAGTGAGAACTAGCTTATAAAAATCAGTGATTATACAGGAATTTGAACCCAGATGACCTGTCTGTTTTGTTCAAATTCTTTTATAATTAGTTTAGTTGTAATTCCAGTGCCCCTTCCCAGCCATCTCCTCTCCTCACACAATCTATACACAGTTTCTACCATGCTGTTGTTGTACGTTTAAAAGCAAGACTTTAAAAAAAAAATGATTGATTACACATAGGTAGGACTTTCAGTGCTAAAATCCAGGGAGCCCCAGGCAAACTGGGATGAGTTGGTCACCCTAGTTCATGAGAATGTTAAACTGCAAAACACAAGGTTTTAAGGCATCCAATTGTTTGAAACACTCCAAACTGTTAAGAGACACATCCCAAAATATCAACATAAGCCTACCCTCCACCCTGCCCCATGGAAGAAATTAGCACTACGCAAATTACAGGTAGCCATAACCACTGGAAAACCTTTAGCAAAAGTCCAACATTAAATTTTTGTCTATCTTCAAAGTCACAGAATAAGGATTCTGCTGGTGTTTTGGTTTTTAGTATGGAAGAGAAAAACAGGGCTGGGTGCTGTGGCTCACGCCTGTAATCCCAGCACTTTGGGAGGCCGAGGCAGGCAGATCACTTGAGGTCAGGAGTTTGAGACCAGCCTGGCCAACATGGTGAAACCCCGTCTCTACTAAAAATGTGAAAATTAGCTGGGCGTGGTGGCATGTAGTCCCAGCTACTCGGGAGGTTGAGGCAGGAGAATCGCTTGAACCCAGGAAGCAGAGGTTGCAGTGAGCCAAGATCACATCACTGCATTCCAGCCTGGGCAACAGAGCGAGACTCCATCTCAAAAAAAAGAAAAAAGAAAAAAAAAGAAAGAGAAAAACAGACAGAAATCCCATAATGTTCATTCTGTATAGACATATAAACATTTTGAAAAGTGTTAAGTGGAGGCAGTCCTGGTAATAGGACTGTAATGGTAATTGGCGAGGCAGCAGGGCCTACACCTGCTTTGAATGAATGCAGGGATCTGCAGAAAGCCGAGAGTCCAGTGTGAAGTGGCCGGGTTGGGTGACGTGCTCCCATACTCCTGCTTAACCACATAATCATTAAAGAGCAGAAACCTCTCCTTGTAATCCTCTCCTATAGGACAGCAGGGAGTGTTAGCATATTTGGACTGCTTCACATTCCTTCTTGCCTACTTTTGAGAACATACTACATTTTAAAACTTGTTGGTTTCTTTCATGTTTTATTTGACCCTATGTAATTGCATTCCTGAAGGAATAACAGGCCCCCCTAGTGATTTACACCCTGTATTAAATGTCAGTTTTGAAGAGACACAGTTAACAGTTTGGTTTAACCTCCTGCCTTCCCTCTCTCTATTAGCTTAGACCTGAATTTGAGCTCCAGCTCTGAGAAATCTGAGGGAGGGATGAAAAGATAAAAAATGAGCTGAAGCAGCAGCAGTGTTGAAGGCAGCCTCTCAGCTCTTGCTCTTCTTACACCTTTTCCCTGAACATAAAGAGACCCCCTTTTTTGTTTAGGCGATCTGTACCTACTGTTTACTTCTGTCCCAACATGGTGGTGAGGACAGTGAATCAGAACCACATTCTGGACTAATTGGGGTTCTATGTCATATTGCCACTCATTGCTCTGGTCCCAGGGACACCAGCAATGGCCATAAACAATGGTTCTGCTTCAACCATGCAGTACCCAATGAGTAGTGGGTTTGATGAAACTGGGCAGAGGGAGGGAGGAAATATTTTAGTAATTTGCCTTATTTTATTTTATTTTATTTACATATTTGCTATAATGTTATTGTCTATTAAAATTTCATTTGCTCTGGCAGACTCACTGAAAATATATTTGACAATTGCTTAATTACCTGTTGTAATGGCATATTCCCTGTGTGTGTGTGTGTGTGTTTAAAACCCTGTGTTTTAACCTGACAGGCAACATAAGCGATCATTACTTTCAGGAGTTCATATAAAAACATGAAACAAAAGAGATTTTGTGTTAAAAACAGTTGTCTACACAGAACATGCACTAAAGTCATCCTCTGCTCTGTTCACCCTTCCAGTTTTTCTCCAATGACCAGTCTACAAGGCTTGATTAGAAATGGCTGCCACTTTATACTACGGAAGAATAAATCAGGAAGTAAGGGCAATTGTGCTCAATTATCTGCCAATATAAAGAAGTGGTCTAGTGTCATCATATCAGCACCTGAGACCTTAATCCTCAGCTCCCACTCAGGGGCCGCTTATAAGCCATTAGCCAAGCCATTTACCCTGGACCTCTGTGTCTAAAGGGAGAAAAATTAACCCTGACTTATGAGATGAGAATGTTTGGCTCTTTATGCTTGTACTTATTTTGATCTTATTTCCTAAATTATTTTAGGTGGTTTGTAAAATGGATAAAATATAAAAATGAAGGAATCAGGGCAAAGAGAAAATGAGGATAGGAGAAACAAGGGAATCTCAGACAAATGAGTACCCATGAAAGATGTTGGCCAACTGTTGAAATAAAACACAATCGTCATCGCTATCACTAATGCAACTAATAGCCACTGCTAAAATGGTATAGTTAACACAAGTGCTAGTACCATTACTATTGGAAACCATTGAGAATGACAATTATGGCTTGTGTTCCATTCCAAGTGATTCATATTTTCCAGTTGTCAGGTCCTGCAGAGATAGACCCTATCTCCCAGAAACAATAAAATTAAAAACTTGAAGTTCATCTTCCATTCACAAGTATCTATTTCCAATAGGCAGCTTTCACACTTGGTTATCATTTATAATTTTCTTTTTTTTTGAGACGGAGTCTCGCTCTGTCGCCCAGGCTGGAGTGCAGTGGCACGATCTCGGCTCACCGCAAGCTCCGCCTCCCGGGTTCACGCCATTCTCCTGCCTCAGCCTCTCCAAGTAGCTGGGACTACAGGCGCCCGCCACCACGCCTGGCTAATTTTTTGTATTTTTTAGTAGAGACAGGGTTTCACCGTGGTCTCGATCTCCTGACCTCGTGATCCGCCCGCCTCGGCCTCCCAAAGTGCTGGGATTACAAGCGTGAGCCACCGCGCCCGGCCTATCATTTATAATTTTCTTAGTGGATTACTGTTATTAATACTATTGTTATTTTCATTATTATTCTTATTGTCAAAACTCTGATGACTATGGTGTAACACATAATAATAAAGTCTGCAGGCCAAATATATTATAACCATATTTTATAATGTTACAGAAAGAGCCTAAGACAATGATTTTGATCTTTTATTTAAATCATATCAGCATAGAAAAAGACCATGATAATCTTCCTTGTTATCATGCACACTTGCAAAAATTCTCTCCAGAACAAGACACACTTTTTTTATGAAACTTAAATTTTCACCAGGGAAAAATCCACTCATAACCACATTAATTATGAATGTGTACTCTAAGAAAGTCATCACTTGGAAATGAGAGAATCTATATCCAGTGCCAATAATTCCCAGACCCGTTTTTAAAACCTTCTGACCCCAAAAACTACATTCTAATTAGCATCAGGCACAACTAACTGCCAGATATCAATATGTGTGTAACTACCCACATGGCTGAGATTGTGCACTGTGGAGGCGTTGAGATCTGGGCTCAAATCCTGTCTCTTCTACCCTGTTTGTGGGACATGTTACTTAGCCTCTTGTAGCCTCAGTTGTCTTGTAGTAAAAATGGGGCTAAAATAATAACTATAACTCATAAAGTTGTTGTAGGGATTAAATGAGATAATGTATGCTAAGAGGTTAATACAGTACATGTGTGAGTGTGTTGTGGGTATGTGTATGTGTGTGTATAGACAGAGCACTGAAAAAGTGTCAGTTACATCTATACACACTATTTTCCTATCTAAAATTTAAAATTTAAGATAGGAAAAATTCAACTTCTAGGAATTTCTTATTTATTTATTTATCTATTTAATAAAAACATATATTGCTTATATGGCAGGTATTGCTTTAAATATTTTTAAAGTTTACTTATTTAATCTTTATAAAATTTAAAAATTTTTTGTATTTTTTAGAGAAGCCTTCGTACCTCATTTGATGACTTATTTTGTGATATTGTAGAGCTGCTCATCAATACCAGTGTTTCAGTCTCTTAAAACTACATATTAAGTGCCCTGGGCCAGTTTGATATGTGATATGTAGAGTGAACCTATTGCTTTGTAAGGTGAATACTCATTATTTTCATTCTAAAATTCCAGATTGTCATATAATGGACTTTCTTAAAATTGTCTTTCTAGGGCAGGGTTAGCAGTTTGTGAAACTGATCAAAGCAATATTCTAAAATCTCCGCATCTGTTGTTTTAATTTGCATCTGATTGTGGTTGAGCATCACTTGGTGTGTTTATTTGGCAGAAAGGTTCCTCTTCCATGAATTATCTGCTCCCATCCTTTGCCCATTTTTTTATTGAATAGCTTGTCCTTTCTAACATCATTTAATTATTTACTTTAATTTAATTAATTAGTGTTATTTTAATATATTTTACAGGTTTATTATATTTATATATTTAAACATTTAATTAGTAATAAATATTTATTATTTTGATATTACTGCTTGCAACAGTTATTTAACTGTTGATACTAATCCTTAATATATATCATATATAAGAATATATCTTATTGTATATAAAATATCTCTTATAAAAGTAATTATGTTCATTTTAGAAAATGCAGAAAAGCAAAAGAAGAAAATATTTTTTCATATAATTTCCACAGCTAGGAATATCCTGATGACTATCCTTTTTAGTCCTTTTTCATGCAAATGTGTATGTACTTTTTAACATGTTTTATAATCTGACTTTTCTTATCTATATATCTTGCACATATTTCCGTGTTACTACTTATCTACAATATAATTTTAGTTTCTGGATAGAATTCCATTATACTGCTGTACCATAATTTATTTAATAATCTATATTTAGATAATTTTGGCAATTTTTTTAAAAAACTACTTGATGCAATTATATTAATTATTTATTTAATTAAAACAATTATTTTTTACAGACAGAGTCTTTCTCTGTCATCCAGGCTGGATTGCAGTTGCATGATCATAGCTCACTGCAACTTCAAACTCCAGGGCTCAAGCAATCCTCCTGCCTCAGCCTCCTGAGTAGCTGGGACTACAGGTCTATACCACCATGTCCAGCTAATTTTTTTTCATATTTTTTTTTACAGATATGGCCTTACTATGTTGTCTAGGCTTACTTACTTATCTAATATTTGTCTCTTCTGTTAGACTCATGACTTTTACCCCTTCTGACTGCAGCTCAAGATAAGAAGTACATAGTAATCTGTGACCCAGCACTCACCTGTGTATCTGACATATGCATGTGACACACATATAAGTGGAAAAAAAGTCATGAAACAAAACTCACTTTCTGGTGATTTCTGTTCATTTCAATATCATTAAAATTTTTTTCTGGTCACCATCTACTAAATATTTCATGATCTACAAATGAGCTTTTACCCTCAGTGTGAAAATCAGTGCCTAAGTCACTTGTTCCAGGGGAACAAAGGCTGCTCTTGGCACACAGGAGACGTTAATGCATTTGTATTGAAGGAACAGCCTGTCTCAAAATCTTTCTGTTCATCCATGATGACTGGTTAAGCGGTATAATGTATGGTTACCTCTAAGGTAGAAGTAGACTTCAGAGTCTACCTGACTTCAGAAGTCAGACTGTAAGGGTTTAAATACTGGCTCTGCCATGTACTAGCTGGTGACCATATGTAACTTACTTGACGTCTCTGTGCTTCGTTTTCCTCAACTATAAAATGCGGATAATAATAGTGCCTAACTCATGGGATTGTTATGAAGATTAAATAAGTAAATTTAAAAAATATTTAAAGCAGTGCCTGCCATATAATAAACAGTATATATTTTTATTAAATAAGTAGATAAATAAATAAATAATAAGAAGTTCCTAGAAGTTGAATGATTAGATCAAAAGATATGTGAAAACTTAAGGCTTTTGAAATGTGTAGGTAAGTACCACCCATCCCTCCCTCCTCTGCTTCCTGCAATATTTGAACCAGCTTTTATTCCTACCAGCAGTACAGACTTGTAGAAGTGATATCCTGTGGTGATATTCCCTGTTTATCACTTACCTGAGGATGTTTGGGCTGGTTAGGAGTTAGAGTGGTAGTGACTCAAGTAGTGCAAGAACAGAGGCCTCAGCCAGTTGCTCATGAAAAGAGGCATTGAGGGGATGCCTGTCGACACTGGGCAGAACTCTCTGGCAGCATCAGGGTAGGTGAAACCTCAGGGGTACTTTGCAGAGGGAATGGGAGGATCTAGCTGATGCCGGGGCAGTAAGGCTCACAGGCAAACACTCCTCTCCAGGGCACGTCTTTCTTACTGCCATAGTCGCTACTCTGCCACTTCTTGCTCTAAAATCCTGTCTCAAATCTGCAAGTAAATATCTAAATCCTATTTAGTCTGTGTAGATAGGTTGCTTTGTGAAAAGTAGGCGTCCTCCTGAACTACACACACTCGCGGACACATACACACAGCCTGTTGCTTTCTGTTTTAGTATTTGGAGAAATACGTATTCAATTCAAGTTCCAACTTGTCTACAAAGTCTCCGCTGACAACTTCAGCCCAGGTGGATCTCTCTTTCCTCTGAGCTTTCACAGCAATTTTAGGCAGTACCACAGTATTTAGTACTTAATTATACACTGTCTGGTTCTGGAATTGTCTCAGGGTGTTAGTCCTTTCCCCCAACTGTAGGGTAAGTTCTTTGAAATCAACTGCCATGTCTTATATTTCTTTTGGATCCCTCGTTGGCTTGGCGTGTAGTAGGTCTTTAGTAAATAGCCAAAGATCAGTTGATTGATCCAAGTGTACATTGTGTGAGATTTGCATTGAAATAAAATTACATCAAGAAAGAAGTTTGCCATACTTTACAACTTTCATAAAATAAACTCAAAATGGAGCAAATATTAAAATATTTTAAAAATCAAACAATAACACTACTAGAATAAGATATGTGTAAATTTATTTATAACAGTGGAATTAATGAAATGAGCCCAGCCTTTCTAAACAGAATGCAAGCCTGGAAGCCATTAGAAAGAAATGATGGATAAATTTGGTAACAAAAATTTTAAAACTTTTCTACAGCAGACTTCGTTAATTTATAAGGGTCTTGTACAAATCAAGATGATGAACAACCCTTCGTCTCCCCAACCCAAATTGTAAGGGGGTGAAAAATGGCTAAATTTTCTTTCCAGCCTTGTCCTTCACTCATCTACAAAGGATCTTTCACCTCAACTGAGGATCTTGATCCTGCTCCTTCTTCAAATTCTGTCTCCTTAGCTATGTCTTTCTCCTTTCTTATCAATTTTCTTTTATGCTCTGAATCTTGAATATTCAAAAAGTAAGAGACTTTGTGCTAGTGTTTTAAGAATAGAAGAGCTTTCTTTGAACTTACTGCAGTTGGCAGAAGTGTTAGCAAGTGACTTTCAGTGGGCATCCCAGCCACTTATGCCTTGGATATATCAGTGTCCAACACTGCATGGTTGTCAATGGTTAATATCATTGGCTAAATGTTGTGTGGCTAACTTTTCCTGAGTAGTGTGCTTTACCCAAAAGTCAGTGTATTAGGTGTTCCACTGAAAAAGGCTATTATTATAACACCACAGCATGTAATTTTGGAAAACTTGGAATATCAGAAATCATATGCAACCCTTCATTTTAGGGTGAGAACTATAGCATATGCAAGAAAGAGAAAATCGTGTCAATTTTTAAATGTTTGCTTTCTAGTTTTAATTTTGTTCAGAATAACAGAATCAAAACAGGAATGTGGTTTTTTTTTTTCTTATCGCCAAGAGAAAACTCAAGTCTTCCTAGTGTTACCAAGCAATTGATAAAGAGCTACTGTTAATAGAGAAGATGTTCAGGACAGAGGTGAATAGATGAGCTCTGTTGGATGATGTTTTTGAGGATATTGTTAAGAAGGTTGGTGTATAAAGAAGGAAGTCACTGAAATTGATCTAGGTTAATTTTAGTTTCTTTCAGAACCCATTAAAAAGCATCATTGTTTATCAAGTGGAAAGAAAAGTTGATAGTGAGAGAAAAGCTTATCTTTTATACAGTATAAACTATTACAAAGAATAAAGAGGAATGAAAACTATTGGGTTAGAATACCTGAGAGTGTTCCCTTAGAAATGCCAAAGTCCTGACATTCTGATTATTTCAAAGAGCAATGAAAAGATATGAATGTACAAAAGTGGATGCCTTTGTTTTCCTTTGGGGATCCTTCAGTATATCCTGGAAAATGTAGTTTTCTTAAACTATTTTTATTCAGGATATTTGGAAAATAATTTTTTTTTTTTTTTTCAGGACAGAGTCTTGCTCTATCGCCCAGGCTGGAATGCAATGGCGTGATCTCAGCTCACCGCAACCTCTGCCTCCTGGGTTCAAGTGATTCTCCTGCCTCAGCCTCCTGAGTAGCTGGGATTACAGGCATGCGCCACATTAATGCCAGTTAATTTTGTATTTTTGTTTGTTTGTTTGTTTTTGTTTTTGAGATAGAGTCTTGCTCTGTCGCCCAGGCTGCAGTGCAGTGGCGCGAACTCGGCTCACTGCAAGCTCCGCCTCGCAGGTTCACGCCATTCTCCTGCCTCAACCTCCCGAGCAGCTGGGACTACAGGTGCCCGCCACCATGCCCGGCTAATTTTTTTGTATTTTTAGTAGAGATGGGGTTTCACCATGTTAGCCAGGGTGGTCTCGATCTCCTGACCTTGTGATCCGCCCACCTTGGCCTCCCAAAGTGTTGGGATTACAAGCATGAGCCACCGCGCCCGGCCGGAAAATAATTTTTTAAAATCATAAATATCACCGACTTTCAGCAGGGCTGCAGCTACCATGTTCTCTCATGCGGGCATCACTGGGCTGTTGGCCTGGACCTTGCAGCCACAATGGATTCAAGTTCGAAATATGGCAACTTCGAAAGATGTTACCAGGCGACTAAAGTCCATCAAAAACATCCAGAAAATTACCAAGTCTATGCAAATGGTAGCAGCAGCAAAATACGCCCGAGCTAAGAGAGAGCTGAAACCAGCTCGAATATATGGATTGGGATCTTTGGCTCTGGAGAAAAAGCTGGTATTGAGGTGCCTGAAGACAACAAGGAACACCTCCTTATTGGTGTGTCCTCAGATCGAAGACTGTGTGGCGCTATTCATTCCTCCATTGCTAAACAGATGAAAAGCGAGGTTGCTACACTAACAGCAGCTGGGAAAGAAGTTATGCTTGTTGGAATTGGTGACAAAATCAGGGGCATACTTTATAGGATGCATTCTGACCAGTTTCTGGTGGCATTAAAAGAAGTGAGAAGAAAGCTCCCTACTTTTGGAGATGTGTCAGTCATTGCCCTTGAATTACTGGATATGAATTTGATGAAGGCTCCATCATCTTTAATCAATTCAGGTCTGTCATCTCGTATAAGACTGAAGAAAAGCCCATCTTTTCCCTTAATACCATTGCAAGTGCCAAGAGCATGAGTATCTACTATAATATTGATGCTGATGTGCTGCAAAATTACCAGGAATACAGTCTGGCCAACAGCATCTACTACTCTCTGAAGGAGTCCACCACTAGTGAGCAGAGTGCCAGGATGACAGCCGTGGACAACACCAGCAAGAATGCTTCTGAGATGATTGACAGATTGACATTGACATTCAACTGTACCCACCAAGCTGTCATCACAAAAGAGTTGACTGAAATTATCTTTGGTGCTGTAGCTCTGGATTAATGAAAATTAAGTTCCATCCTCAGACAAGGGGTAAAGAAGGAAAATTCAGCCAGCTGACTTTGTTTTTAGCTTACTGTTGTCTTTGTCAGAAGAAACTGTTCCTCCATTGTTTTAATTACTGAAGACAGCAAGATATTTGTAAATTATTTTACAATAAACAACTTAAAATCATAAATATCACTTATCTTTGTGCACTTGTATGCAAGATGAAAGGCAGTATTTATATGGTACATTTTGTCTACAGATGTGGAGACTTTAAAAATAATAAAATCCCAATTTGCTGAAGAAACAGACACAAGCATGATGTGTCATGTGATGAGTCTCAGGTGAAACCTGGCAGTGACCCTACTAAATCCCAGGCCATTTTTCAAATGCCAAAGTGAGTTTCTGGGCCACGGATTAGCCAGTCCCTTTAACGATTATTTTCACAAGGTTCCATTCATTTTGGTTATGTAAACACTCCATTATTTTTACTATTTGGAAGGTAGATGTATTAATAAAAATTGAAATCTGACCTAGCATCTCTATTTAAAAGTATTTAAAAATACTTCAATGTGGCATTCTGTCAATTGGGAGGTAGGTGGAATTCATGAAGCCCGAAGGGGAACAGGCTTCTGTTCCTGTGAAGGTCCACTAGCCTACAAGTCATGGAACAGAGGGGCAAATGAGAGCCACCCATAGCACACAAGCCACAAAGCAAGGCTATGAGTTTTTTCAGGGGAAGTTCATTCTTACTTCAAATCAGAGCATGGTGGGACAGAAAAGACTCCTGCTGTTTCAGGATTTATACTCTGGCAAATGAGAAACATATCTTGACAACAGTTAAATCTTTAAAAGGAACAGATACATTAAAAAATGGAATACAAACAATGGAAAGTGCTTGATCGGGCGTGGTGGCTCACACCTGTAATCCCAGCACTTTGGGAGGCCGAGGCGGGTGGATCACGAGGTCAGGAGATCGAGACCATGGTGAAACCCCGTCTCTACTAAAAATATAAAAAGTTAACCAGGCGCAGTGGCGGGCGCCTGTAGTCCCAGCTACTCGGGAGGCTGAGGCAGGAGAATGGCGTGAACCCATGAGGCGGAGCTTGTAGTGAGCCAAGATCGCGCCACTGCATTCCAGCCTGGGTGACAGAGCGAGACTCCATCTCAAAAAAAAAAAAAAAATGGAAAGTGAATTAGTAAAAGGGTAAAGTCAATGGTGTTATTTATTTACATAAATTTTACTGAGAGGAATCAAATAACTTTCTTTTGATTGATCCAGGAGGGTGTCCTAGTTGGAGAGAGATTTTGGAACCTAGCAGAAGAGTAAGAAAGGAGTGGTTTGTTTAAGATTCGTTGCTATTAAACACTTTGTGATCTGACTTTTTAAAGTGTAAATAGGAGACTATTCTTTTAAAAATACAAGTAGGTATTGCTTGAATCTATGTTGCGTTAAAGATAGTTTTCATGTTAGCTTAAAAATTTGCTCATGAACAAATTTCTCTTGGTTTGTAGTCACAATTTAAGCAGTTGTTTGTGTTGCATATGGAAGGACTCTACATTCTAGCACAGAAGAGGATAAACATGTTCTAGGGATTCCTGACCATCTAGATCAGCAATCTGACTCTCACCATCCAACCTTTCTTTGGTCATTGAAGAGGCTACAGTGTTGTCACACTAAGGCTCAGGGACTGAGTAGGTGACAAAACTCAGAACTGGGCCTGGGGTGTGACCTGGCCCAAGGGCTGCTTAAACAATAAATGGAGTTCAAGGGTTTCCATTGCCCTACCCAAGAAGCTCAGGTCAGACCTGAAACTTCTGCTATATGATCTACATACCAAGATATATGGGTACAACACAATACTCATTGACAGCTTTATTACTTATTTTAGGGTGGGTCCCCTAACTAGGGATTTCGAGACTCTCGAGGAAGTCAGCAAATTCCTTGAAATTATAAGCAAAATTTGGTGAATAGATGAGCGTGTGTGTTTTCCTTGGGCACAATTCATCAGCGTCTCAAAGGAATTGTAATCTCAACAAAAATGAGAATTACATCTCTAGAATGGAAAAATTCTCTACAGTTTTCCTAATGAGCAAGAGTGTATAATTTCTGGCTACTTCTTTTTAGGAGAATTAAGTTGAACAATTTAAAACATGCTATCGTTTAAATGTGTCCCTGAAAAGTTTGTGTGTCAGAAACTTGTTCCCCAGTATAGCAGTGTTGAGGGGTGGAACCTTTGGGTGATGATTATGTCATGAGGGCTCTGCCCTTGTGAATGGACTGTTAATTAGATTAATGGATTATTGAGGGAATGGGTTAGTTATCATGAGAGTGGGTCTGTTATAAAAGCCAGTTTGGCCATCTCTTATGAGTCCTCTCACCATATGATGCCCTATGTTGCCTTAGGACTCTGCAGAGATTTCCCACCGGCAAGAAGGTAGTCACCAGAAGCAGCCCCTAGGCCTTGGACTTTCCAGGATCCAGAACTATAAGAAATAAATTTCTTTTCTTTATAAATTACCTAGTTGCAGATATTCAGTTATAGCAATAGAGAAAAGAGTAATATAAAATTTCATTGCATTTTCCTTTTTGTATAATTTTTATTGCATACAAATACAAAACAGTAGTTTTTTACCCAGAGTTAATCTTCTCATGTCAAAAAAAATGTGTGTGAGTTAGTTCATTGATTGCAAATGAAATGCTATTTTAAAATTCTATTAAAATGGAAATGCCATGCCATACTTCAACATTCTATTTAGATTCTATTTTAACCAAAAGATCTCAAAGTTTTTCTCAGAAGGTAATGAAACCACAGCCCCCTCCCAACCCATCTTTAGGAAATACAAAGTAATCAAACTTTTTATAACTGAAAAGTATATTACAACTCTATTTAACCATTTAAAATGTTTTTCTTTAAAAGAGATAAATAACAAGTCAATGGAAAAGATAAAATGGAATTATGAAAATACTCAATTAAATCTGGAAAAAGCAGAAAGGAGAAAATAGAAACTAAAGCCAGGCATGGTGGCTCATACCTGTAATCCCAGTAAATGGGAGGCTGAGGCAGGAGGATTGCTTGAGGCCAGGAGTTCAAGGCTGCAGTGAGCCACCGCACTCCAGCCTGGTCATGACAGAACAAGATCCTAGCTCAGGGAAAAAAAAGAGGCAATGAAAGCAAGATGGTAGAGTTTAATCCAATGATACCAGTATACCAATAATCACTTTAAATGTAAATGATCTAAACATACCAGTTAAAAGACAGAGTTTGTTAGATTGGATAAAACAGCAAGATCCAATTACATGTTGTGCAAAACAAACCCACTTTAAATGTAAAGGTTTAGATCAAAAAGTAAAAAGATGGAAAAAGGTATAAAATGAAAACACAAACTAAATGAAAGCTGGAGTAAGTACACTAATTTCAGATGAAGTAGACTTCAGAATAACAAAAATGATCAGGGATAAACAGAAACTTTACATAATGAAAAAGGAGTCAATTTTCCCAAGAACATACAGCAACCCCAAATGTGTATGCATTTAAAAACAGAGCTTCAAAACAGATGAGTAAAGAACTGACAGAAGTAAATAAACAGACAAATACCACGATTATAATGGCAGACTTCAACACTCCTCTCACAGTAATTGATAAAACAAGTTGACAGAAAATAACTAAAAATATAGATGGGCTGGGCATGGTGGTTCATGCCTATAGTTCCAGCTACTCAGGAGGCTGAGGTGGGAGGATGACTTGAGCCCAGAAGTTCACGGCTTCAGTGAGCTAAGATGGCACCAGTGCACTCCAGCCTGGGTGACAGAGTGAGACCCCCCTCTCTAAAAAAATTTTTTTTAATTTTAAAATTAAAAAAAAAGATGACCTAAACAGCATTATCCAGTAACTTGACCTAACTGGCATTTACAGACCACTCCACCCAGTGGCAGTAGAACACATATTCTTCTCAAACACACATGAAACATTCACTAACATAAACCATATTCTGAGCTATAAAGTAAACCTTAACAAAATTAAAAGAAGAGAAATCACATTGTATTTATTAGTCCGTTTTCCCACTGCTGATAAAGACATATCCTTTATCTGAGGAAAAAAGGTTTAATGGACTTACAGTTCCACATGGCTAGGAGGCCTCACAATCATGGCAGAAGGCAAGGAGGAGCAAGTCACATCTTACATGGATGAGAGCAGGCAAAGAGAGCAGGGAAATGTCCGTTTTTAAAACCATCAGATCTTGTGAGACTCATTGGCTGTCACAAGAACAGCACAGGAAAGATCTGCCTCCATAATTCAATCACTTCCCACTGGGTTCCTCCCATGACACATGGGAACTGTGGGAGTTACAATTCAAGATGAAATTTGGGTGGAGATGCAGCCAAACCATATCATTTCCTCCCTGACCCCTCCCAAATCTCGTGTGTTCACATTTCAAAACCACCCTTGTCCTCCTAACAGTCCCCCAAAGTCTTAACTCATTTTGACATTAACTCAAAAGTCCACAGTCCAATGTCTCATCTCAAGTCCCTTCTGCCTGTGAGCCTGTAAAATCAAAAGCAAGTTAGTTACTTCCTAGATACAATGGGGGTACAGGCATTGGGTAAATACAGCTGTTCCAAATGAGAGAAATTGGCCAAAATAAAGAGGCTATAGGCCCCACGTAAGTCCAAAATCCAGCAGGGCAGTCAAATTGTAAAGCTCCAAGATGATCTCCTTTGACTCCATGACTTGCATCCAGATCATGCTGACACAAGAGGTGGTTGCCATGGTCTTGGGCAGCTCTGCCCCTGTGGCTTTGTAGGGAGCAGCCTCCCTCTCAGCTGCTTTCATGAGCTGGTGTTGAGTGTCTGCAGTTTTTCCAGGCACATGGTGCAAGCTGTCGGTGGATCTACCATTCTGTGGTCTGGAGAATGGTGGCCCTCTTCTTACAGCTCCACTAAGCAGTGCCCCAGTAGGGCCTCTGTGTGGGGGCTCCAACCCCACATTTCCCTTCCACACTGCCCTAGCAGAGGTTCTCCATGAGGGATCCACCCCTGCAGCAAACTTCTGCCTGGGCATCCAGGCATTTCCATACATCCTCTGAAATCTAGGCAGAGGTTTCCAAACCCCAATTCTTGACTTTTGTGCACTTGCAGACTCAACACCACAGGGAAGCTGCCAAGGTGTGGAGCTTGCACCCTCTGAAGCCATAGCTTGAGATCTATGTTGGTCCCTTTCAGCCATAGCTAGAGCAGCTAAGACACAGGGCACCAAGTTTCTAGACTGTACACAGCAGAGGGAACCAGGGCCTGGCCCAGGAAATAATTTTTTCCTCCTAAACCTCCAGGCCTGTGATGGGAGGGGCTACCCCAAAGGTCTCTGACATGCCCTGGAGACATTTTCCCCATTGCCTTGGTGATTAATATTTGACTCCTTGTTACTTATGCAAATTTCTGTAGCCAGCTTGAATTTCTGCTCAGAAAATGGGATTTTCTTTTCTATAGCATTGTCAGGCTGCAAATTTTTGAAACTTTTATGCCCTGTTTTTCTTTTAAAACCTAATGCCTTTAACAGCACCTAAGTCACCTCTTGAATGCTTTTCTGCTTAGAAATTTCTTCTGCAAATACCCTAAATCATCTCTCTCAAGTTCAAAGTTCCACAAATCTCTAGGGCAGGGGCAAAATGCCATCAATCTCTTTGCTAAAACATAACAAGAGTCACCTTTGCTTCAGTTCCCAAAAAGTTCCTCATCTCTATCTGAGACCACCTTGGCCTGGACCTTATTGTTCATATCATTATCATCATTTTTGTCAAAGCCATTCAACAAGTCTCTAGGAAGTTCCAAACTTTCCCACATTTTCCTGTTTTCTTCTGAGCCCTTCAAACTGTTCCAACTTTTTCCTGTTACACAGTTGCAAAATCGCTTCCACATTTTCTGGTATCCTTTCAGCAACACCCCACTCCTGGTACCAATTTACTGTATTAGTCCATTTTCCTGCTGCTGATAAAGACATACCTGGGACTGGGGGAAAAAAAGAGGCTTAATGGACTTACAGTTCCACGTGGCTGGGGAGGACTCACAATCATGGCAGAAGGCAATGAGGAGCAAGTCACATCTCACATGGATGGTGGCAGGCAAAGAGAGAGCTTGTACAGGGAAAATCCTATTTTTAGAACCATCAGATCTTGTGAGACTCATTCACTATCATGAGAAGAGCATAGGAAAGACCCACCCCCATTATTCAATCACCCCCCACCGGCTTCCTCCCATGACACATGGGAACTGTGGGAGTTACAATTTAAGATGAGATTTGGGTGAAGACACAGCCAAAGCACATCACACACAGAATATGTTTTTAGACCATAATGGAATTAAATGGAAACATATAATAGATAACTGGAAAATCACCAAATATTTGGAAATTAAACAGCATGCTCCTCAATAATCCATGGGTCAGAGAGGAAGTCTCAAGGGAAATTTCAGCACATCAATATGAAGCTGGGCCTTGATGTGGCATGAAGAAGTTGGCATGGCCTAGCACTGAAATGGAAGCAGGAGCTAGGCCCCTCATGAGATGTGGAATGAGATTCAGAGAAGGGTGGAGTTGTAGGTGTGGTTTGGGGCACTGGGATAGGGGAGTAGTGCATGGAGGACATTTAGGGTCCTTGTGGTATTGTTTCCAGCACAACTGCCCTTCTTTTCTTCCTCTAAATGTTCTGCTTTAATGAACACAGTAAATCACTTCCTTGCGCCAGGTGGATTAACAAAGGATATGGCACAATTTGCAGTGGAGCACTCAATTCTGAGCTCTTTGCTTTTGATCCCTTCCTTCCAAACCTTAAAGTACCCCACACTGCTTTCCCCATTATACTGAAATTGTAAAAATTATAACTGTGATTTGCTGACTATGAGGCAGACACTTTGCTAAGCATTTTACAAATATGACTTTATTCAGTCCTCACACACAAAAAAAATGCTGTCAGGGAGATATTCTTATCCCCATTTCACAGAAGTGTAAACTGAGGTACAGAGAGATTAAGCAGGCACAAAGCAGGTGGGTGGCAATGTCAGGATTTAACTCCTATTTTGCTTGATTCTGAAGATTCTCAATACCCATGATATGCTGCTTCCCACTGTGGGTGTTGAGTATGTGGCTGTTAACTTTGTGCTTCTGGGTATCTAAAAACACAAAGTTCTAAAAGGATCTGACTGAGAAGCTTTTGCTTTCCTTGGGCAGAAATCTAGATTGTCAGGCGTGCCCAACAAGGGTTTAGTGAAAGTTGGTGCAGCAATCATATTTAAGTAGAACCACTGAAACGTACATTTATAACATCTTCACTAGTGTAGGTCTAGGTTTAATCATCCATAGCCCTGCTATCTTCAGTGAGCCTGCTCATGTGACTCTTCCTCAGTGAGCCTCTGGTTTTGACAAAACACAAGCAGCATGGAGGAGAGACTCACTTTAGGCATGTAGTCTTCAAACTGGGCTTTCTATAATCGCCTGTAAAATACTGAGACTAAAAGCAAAATGAAGCATTTGAAAATGTGTAGTCATTCTTCTCACCAAGTAGTAGAAATATTGAAAGAGGAAAAAAGGATGCTAACCTGCTAACGTGGAGACAAAAAATATTTGTGTAGGCAAAAAAAGAAAAACATAAGACAAGTTGTTGATGGCATAAAATATAAAATGTATGTACATTGCAACATGGTGTTTAAGCCCTCTGGCTCTGGATTCAGATTCCCTGGGATCAAAAACTGGTTCTACTGCTTACTAGCTGTGTTGCCTTGGGTTTGTTACTTTAATCTCTCTCTGCCTCAATTTCCTCATCTGAGAAATGGGGATAATAACAGTGTTTATTATGCAGGGGTATTGTGAGGAATACATATACATATATTACATATAATGCATAGATATGTAGGAATAAATGTTCAAAAAATTTTAGTTATGATTGTTTGTGCAACACTATTATAGAATTAAAACATGTTTGGGGTAGGTAGTTCAAGGCCCAAAGAAATGAGGCACAAATATGTTTGCCCTCCTTTAAGATCCTGATCAAGTGCACTTTCCCAAACTTTCAAGAGAAAATCCTTCCCTCTTTCTAAACTTTGGGTAATTTACTGGTTTAACATTCATTACATTTTGAGTAGAGCATAGTTATTTGTATAGAAACATGTTGGAAACTCTTTGAGGGCAAGATAGGATCTCCTTCATCTCTTCATCTTTCTCCTTTCACCGTCCCTTACCTCATTCTGGCCTGGAAAAACAAATAGCACTTAGAATAGTGTCTGGAACTTAGCTGGCACTGAATACGGTAAATGTTTGTTAAATTGAACTGAACTGAATTGAAATGCAAAGACTGAGCCCACCTAGGAGAAAAAAGACTGAAAGAGCAAGAAGAAAACTGAGATTTTGCTACCATTTGTCATGCAGAAACAGGACTATCTCGCTTATATGTATTTGAATGAAAGGCACTCAACACTGTTGAGTTGTTGTGGCTGAAAGGTAACGAAAGCTTATTTGAGCCTGTTGAGGTGAGGTGGGTGCAAATAATCCTTTAGGAAATATAAAGTGGCCAGCCTTGTAACTTGTAGGAATCCTGGCCCCCAAGTTTAGTAGGAGAGTCAAGCTCAGAGATCTCTGAGAAACTTTTTATAAAATACAGCTTGTGCGGCTTTACTTGTGCTAGTTAGTGTGAGCTAAAGGCAAGTGTTCAACAGACTTTACTGTGATTCCCCATTTCATGAAATTCATAGGGATCAAATTTGACAAGAGTGTGTCTGACTTTGTTCTGTGGAAGCCTGAGCAAAGTCATAGAAACCAGATGCAATTAGTGGTACAGCCATAATCAAAAGAGTCTGACCCACGAGTGGTATTTGTCCTGCAGTATAAATACATTCATATGCACACACACTCACACTCACAGTCTCAAACACATACATACTCAGACATACACAACATTTCAAACATACATACACACACACACACACACACACACTCACCTCACATTATTTTAGTACGTAATAACTTCATTGATAGAGTTTTTGAGCAGTAACCACAGTGTTGGTATCTAGAAATTGGCTTCTGTCTTCCATAAAACACTTACCAGGACTGAGTGTTTTCATGTTTGGTGCCTCAACTTGTGGTTCTCACCTTTACATTGTCTGTGAACATCTCCTGTGAAGTGTTTAAAATGAAAATTCCTGGCCCCACACCTTTAGAGATTCTGACCCAGCAGATGTGGGGCAGAGTCTGAGAATCTGCATTTGGCAGATAAAAGGCAATCCAGAACACTTTAGATTGAAAGACTTGTGGGTACTTTTTGAGGCCTAATAGGTCTACTACCTACATCATAGCATTGAATCAATGAGACTGGTGAGATTTCAGTGGCTTTGGTAACTCCAACATAGAAGTCTAGCTGAAAGGCCAGGCATGGTGGCTCATACCAGCATTTTGGGAGGCTGAGATGGGAGGACTGCTTGAGCCCAGGAGTTCGAGACCAGTCTGGGTAACATAGTGAAACCTCATCTCTACTAAAAAATTTAAAAAATTATCTGGGCATGGTGGCATGTGCCTGTAGTCCCAGCTACTCAGGAGGCTGAGGTGGAATGATTGCTTGAGTTCAGGGGTGCAAAGCTGCAGTGAGCTAAGATGGCACCACTTCACTGCAGCCTGGGCAACAGAGTGAGATCTTATCTCAAAAAAAAAAAAAAAAAAGAGAAAAAAAAGTCTAGCTGCAGCCTGTTCGTCCCCCCCTGGGAGGCTCCAGCGTGCTTCCCATGTCTACATCCTAAGAAGGGCTGTATTTAAGGGTGGGTCAGCCTGCATAGCTGTACCTGAAATGAGCAAACAGCTGACTCCCTTGTTCTGGGTGTTCACACATAGTATTGCATTTGATCTTGGCAGAGCAGACACTCAAACCCAAATCTCTTGATAATGCCAAACCCAGCTTGTGTTTCCCTGAACCATAGCTGTCTTCAACAGGTGACCAGGAGTTCCATAAAATGAAGTCTTTGTACCAGGTGATATTAAAAATACTTAGCAACCAGTAGAGCAGGTACAAGCCCAGTCAGAACAACTGATGCAGATGTATGAGCCCGGGGGTTGTTGGCTGAGTGTAGAAGAAGGTGCCCCTGCCCCACTCCAGTGACCCACCCACTGATAATGGCAAAGCACCCTTCAAGATGTTATCACATGGGACTCAGGCCCCTAATTAGGGGTGGGAGAGAGAAGCAGGACATCACCTGCTTCCACTCAACTTCCAGGACAAATGATAGTAATCAGAAAATAATGACCAAAACATGCAAGTTCATTCTTTTCTTGAGAAATGGTAAGTGGCTGAATTAGAAGATTAGTTCCCATAGGAATGGTGACAATTCCCCAGCCTGACCCCCTCCCCCTGCAAACTTCATGAACTAGCAAGTGTTCCTGTATTTATGAAGATAAATGGTCTGAATATTTTATTTTATTTTTGAAACAGAGTCTTGCTCTGTCACTTAAACTGAGGGGCAGTGGCACGATCATGGCTCACTGCAGCCTGGAACTCCTGGCCTCAAGTGATCCACCTTGGCCTCCCAAAGTGCTGGGATCACACATGTGAGCCACTGTGCCCGGCCTGAATATTTTAAATCATGACTATTCTACAAATCTGTGACAAATGCTTGCAAAATCTCAGGCATCATTTGGTGGTCACTACTGTGCTTTTTTATTTCCTAACTAGAAGGAATTTTCCTTCCTTCTGGGGCTCAGATGCAAATTCATGGCATGAGATTGCTGGGAGGTCTAAAAGGGTGACTCATGAAATCCCAGCTAACCTCACAGTTTTGCCTGGCTCCAGCCCAGGTCAGCTGTCCTTGACCTTCTGTCAGGGCCTGGAAGAAGCCCCATGTGGAGTGTAGGTCAATTTTCTTTGAAGATTGCAATTTAGAAAAAGCTCTGCTCAACTCCAGGCTTCCTTCTTTTATCTTCCTATCTTCACCTTTTTCAGCTGGCAGTTATATCTTACCTGTTCTCTACTGAATTTTCATACTTAATATTTAAACCTTTTAAATTTCATGATTCCTGATTCTGTATTTTCTTATTAAGGTGAACTTTCATCTTATCGTAGCAGTTTCTAGCCTCCCTCTTTTCCTTTTTTTTTTTTTGTATAAACCATTTGAATGTAAAGCACTATTGTCATAAGTACTCCATTTCTGACTTAAAATTTTTTGATTTCTAATTTCAAATCATGCCCTTCTGATGTAAAAGCCACACTGAATACGGCAATGTCTGATAACCATGCCCACAAGGTATTTAATGTAATTGGAAAATATTTTATTATGGCTTCACTTCCCTAAAAACATTCCAACATCACTCATTCAAATAGCGAAAATAGAAGCTTGATCTTGGAATTAATTAGGGATTAACACGGAATCTTAATTTTAAATGTATCAAAGGAAAGAAAACAATTTAGACCCCAGTGTACATCAAAGGATAATTCTATCTGGCAACATACAATGGCTTTGCAGCAGCCTAATCTCTCACCACACCCTGATGCTTCCATAGCTACCGCACCACAGAAGCCACAACAACATCTTTAGTGCTGTTCCCTCACGAAAGGAACGCTTCCAAAGCACTGTGGCTGGGATTTGATTAATTACAGTTGTTTACAAACTCAGAGAAGCTGGTTATACACCAACACATTTCAAAATCTCCACTGACTCCACAAGTGACCTCTTTGGAAGTCACTGATCAACAGCCTTCTGATAGCTGTTACTGAACACTGATCGAACCCTGATGAGGATGCCAGCTTAGCCTCTGCCCTGCTTGCCCTCTCTGCAGTGGGAGAGGCTGGTAAGGCATGGGGCACTTGGCCAGAGGGATAAGTCAGAGGCCACGAACAAGGTGGGAGACAATTCAGAGTCCGACAGCCAGCTGCATTCAGGGTTCAAAGTGGTGTCAAATGTCAGCACTTTGCAGCAAGGAGATTCCTATGCACCTAGTCTTTTCTGGTAGGCAGAGTCTCATGTGCATTTTTCTTCTTTTCACTTATTTGAAAACCTTGCACTGCAGAGCAAGGGATTATGCACTGAGACTGTTTCATATTCAAATGTTTTTGCAGAGGACTTTTGCCTTCCACCAACATTTCAATCATACACAGTAAGCTTCACTAGAAAAAAGTTTTTCATTTAAAATTAGAGTAAGCACCATAAAATCAAAAAGGATTCAGCATGCTTAATTCTAAGAGAGAATTCTAAGTAAAGTAACCATCTTTTTTAAGAGATGAAGTTCTACCAAAACACCATCATCCTAACCTTGAGTCAATCTGCTTATAATTTGAGACTTTGGTAGGAAAGTAGCATTTAGAACTTGAAGAGCTAAATTTTTACTTCATTAGGATACAGATGTTTTAAGTGTATCTTCCTTTTTGACCACATTTACTAAAAGGCTATTCCTTCTTTTATTTCTTCTCCTTCTTCCTCCTACTCTTTCTTTTTCTGATAAATATAACAGATACAAAACTGTAAACTTGTCCTTGGTAGGACTCAATTGAATTGCCTCATCTCCAGTGTTGCTACTCTGAGTTTCCAAATACTAAGCTTGAAGTGGCTTCCACTGAAGGATAGAATTTAGTTTCTCCTGGAAGCAGAATGAATATTGTGGAGAGTCTTTTTATCTTTATTTTAAAATACCTCTCTGGGACAACTTTCCCCTAACCGAGGACTAAAGCAATTACTAGAGCTGTAAACAAGGCCAAATTCTCCACCTCTGTGGACAGCCAGTTCCAATAGGATTCCCCTAACACTGGAAATGAGTTTTTTTTTTTCTTTTTAATCTCTAAGTGGAGTTTTTCCGCTTAAACTGATAAACAAAAATACGTTGTTGATGAGTGTTTTCCTGAGTATAGTGTATCCCTCAAAGCATTTTTCCTAAGAGGGAAATGTTAAGCTCTTGATAAATGAAAAATAAACTTCTTGTTCTCAAAGATAAATTATTACAATGAGAACTTTCTTTAACCTTAAAAACCTAATACTGATGTTTGGCTTTGCACAGTAGAGTTTCTCTAAACTATTGAATGCCTTCCATCTTCCTCAAACCTCGTTTTGGTAAAGGACAAGGGGAGCATCTCCAGTGGGTGAGTGATTTACCTTATCATCCTTTTACTGTAGCCTCAGAGATCTTTAACTCTTTAAGCAATGGCATTCAAGTGTTAAGAATACCCAGAAGCATACCTCAGGCTTTAGACATTCTCAGCTAAAAAAAAAAAAAAAAAAATTAAGGCCAGCTTGGGTATCAACAAAGCAGAAGAAGAATAAGCCGGTTGGTTCAATTCTGATAAGATTGGCGATCTGCAAATCAGGTAAGCTGAACTGCAAACAAGTGCCCTTGCTTCTACAGAGGCAGCTCTCCTCTTTCCTGGGCCTTGTACCTGGTGCATTCATTCTCTGGATATACTTAATGGCAAGAAAAGTTATAGATATGCTCTTTCCCCACTGCTGTGAGCAATGGGGTTATTTTTTCACCTTTACAAACATTTTTAAATGACATCTTCTTACCTTTCCCTTGTGCGTCCAGAAGAGGTTATCTAAAACTGCATTGTAAGTGTCTCTAGGCTTTGTCAAAAAAACTGGTAGAATCATCAGTTTTAAAGGGAATTTTTTTGGCCTACAATTTGTAGTCCTTGATTGAAATGAAATAATAGAAATAAGGAATGCTTGGCCTCTGAAATGACATCCCAGCCCCTTCCAAAGGAAAGCCTTCTCTTAAAAAAAAAAAAAAAAAAAAAAGGAAAAAAGATTGTAGAAAAATACTCATAAGACTTGAAAGTCAGAATGCAGTTGTTCCTTTATTAAAACTTTGCAAATTGGTCTTATTTTAAACCTTTTGTTTAAGGCCAATATTTTATATTTATAATATGATAGAAAAAAAAACCCCTAAGCTAAATAGGTAAATTGAAAATATAATGGAAAATAAAGGATTTTGTTCAACTGTTTTTTCTTTTTTCATAAATTGCTGGAAGTGCTGCCTAGATAAAAATTTTAAAAAAAAGAAATCTATCAAGTTAAAAAGCAAAAGTGTACCAGTATAGCTGTTTCAACTTTAGTGAGACAGTTCTGAATTATTTTTTTTTGAGATGGAGTCTCGCTCTGTTGCCCAGGCTGGAGTGCAGTGGCGCTACCTCGGCTCACTGCAAGCCCCGCCTCCCAAGTTCACACCCTTCTTCTGCCTCAGCCTCTCTGAGTAGCTGGGACTACAGGCGCGGCTAATTTTTTGTATTTTTAGTAGAGACGGGGTTTCACAGTAGTCTTAATCGCCTAACCTTGTGATCCGCCTGCCTCGGCCTCCCAAAGTGCTGGGATTACAAGCATGAGCCACTGTGCCCAGCCAGTTCTGAATATTTTACTTCATGATATTTTTTTGTTTTCAAATCAAATGAGGTTTGTATGTAATATTAACTATGAAAAGAATGTAAAAAATAAAAAGAAAGGTTAGGAAGGCCAACATACCTGGAGTTAAGTGGTCCTTGACCTTAAGTGGTATGATTATAGTTAATTTTTTTCTTTACTTTTTAAATTTTCAGTTTTTCAATTTTCTATAATAAATACTTATTGCTTTTAAATTTAATTAAATTTAATTAATTTATTTATTTGAGACAGGGTTTTACTCTGTTTCCCAGGCTGGAGTGCAGGGTGCAATCCTAGCTCACTGCAGCCTTAAACTCCTGGGTTCAAGTGATCCTCCTGCCTCAACCTCCAGAGTATCTGGGACAACAGGCATGGGCCACTGCACCCAGCCATTTTAACATTTTAATATAATTTTGTTTAAAGTATAAAAAGATTCTGATCATGTCTGTTTCATTCTTAGGTGGGTTTTTTTTTTTTTAATTTTTATTTATTTATTTTTTTTTGAGACAGAGTCTCACTTTGTCGCCCAGGCTGGAGTGCAGTGGTGCAATCTCGGCTCACTGCAACCTCCGCCTCCCGGGTTCAAGTAATTCTCCTGCCTCAGTCTCCTGAGTAGCTGGGATTACAGGTGCCTACCACCACGCCTGGCTAATTTTTGTGTTTTTAGTAGAGGTGGGGTTTCTCCATGTTGGTCAGGCTGGTCTCGAACTCCTGACCTCAGGTGATCCACCTGCCTCAGCCTCCCAAAGTGCTGGGATTAAAGGCATGAGTCACCGCACCCAGCTCTTAGGTGTTTTAAATATAAACTTTGTGACCCTGTTTCCCTTCTGTACCCCTCTGCTTGTGTCTGGGCTGCATTTCTCCTTGGGTCGTTTTTTTCTCTTCTCACTTCTATCCTACCTGCTCTTTCTCCTTCTTCAGTCAGCATCACTTGCCTTGGAACTGAATTATCTACTGAGCTCTGGGAAGCTTTTATGAAAAAGAGGCCAGAGGAGGGAGACTGGCATTGCCTGGACCAAGGAAGCTCCTTAGAGATGAGGTCACAGAACATCAGAGCTGATGAGATGAGACCAACTGCCTCATTTTACAGATGAGGAAATGAAGGTCAAAGCGTGGAGTGACTTGCTCAAGGTCATGCCCCCAGCTTGTGACAGAGTGGAAAAGAGAACATGGCATTAGTCCTTGCAGCGTGAACCTTTGAAAGAGCAAAAATCCTGGGGTGAAGACCATGGAAAGCAGCAAACACAGATTTGTATTAAGAACATGCAGACGTCTAATGTGTGAAGTAGGAGGATTTTTCTAGAAATGTACTGCTGTACAAATGTACCCCCACCTTAGATAGAGATATGAGCACAAAGAAATGTTTTAGTAAGAAATAGAACAGTGCCAAAGGAATAGAAAACAGTGACTGACCTGAAGCCTCAGCATCCCAGGACAAGACGGAGCACAGGAGCAGTGGCCACCAGGTCTCAAGGGGGCCGCTCCGGCTGGTTATGGCCACCTAAGAATTCAACCCCAATATTACCAGGTTGTCCGATTTTAAAGAGAAGTGATAAATTAAGGTTATCGTGTAAAATCCCCCAGTTTAGGAAAGCTGTGGCAGTAGATTGTGATCTGCTTGTTGAAACTTGCATGTAACACACCAGTCCTTAAGACGTATGAACCTGTACTCTGATGACTATTGAAGGACATACCTCTTGCCATGTACGAGAGGCTGGGTATATGTCCCCCTACTTCTCACCTCCACTTAGAAAAAAGGCAACCATCTCCTCCCTACAGAGCTTATTTATTCCTTCTGTATACCTAAACATTGATGAAACAGACTGCACCATTGCATTCTTTTAAATTCAACTCTTAAGAAAAGACATTGCTTTTTAAACGAGGACAATGAAGTTTCAGCTTAGCAACCTGACCTAGAAATGATTATCAGAATTAGAGATATAATGCTTCTTTATATGGTTCTATTTTCTCCAAAGAGTATTTTTTAAATAAATCAGAAGGGAAAAGTTAAGAAAAAAAATTCAGAAGGCAAATCGAACAATGTGTTTATTTGAAGAGTCAGATCAGTCATCAGGTAGTTTAAGAAGCCACTGGCAAAATGGAAAGAACTTCAGTTACGGCATCACCAAACCCGTTTAATCCCAGTTTTGCTACTCATCCTTAATCTCTGTTAAATGAGTATAGTAATTCCTATATATCAGGGTATTGTAAAGCTTGATGACAAGTTTTGAGACACATGGTGGATTGTGAATAAAAGGTAGTCATGGCTTATATGGTGACTTTACCTCATGTACCACCCACCATCAGATTAAGTGAGCTGTGGGAAACCCTAGTGAACATTCAAATCCACATGTGTTCATGAGAACGAACCATCCTGAGGCAGACACACAGCTGAGCTTGTCTTTTTTTCTCCTGTTGGCCACCTCAGCAGAGCACCACACAACCATGTGGGATTGTTTGAGACCTGTATAAATTCTGTGAGAGAAGTTTGAGTTTTGGTTGGTTTTGTTTTGGGTGTTTAAAAAAGAATCAGTGTTTGAATTTTTGGAGTCATTTATAAGTTCAGTTGCTTTTGCATCTTTACATCTTTTAAAAAAAGAATATACATCATTTTGTGTGTTTTTTTTTCCCAAAAAGAAGCACAAAAATAACCCTTTAGAATAAACTTGGATCTTGTTCCTAAGATTATGACACCTTTACTAGTGCTTTGCACACAGCAAATACTCAATAAACACTTGTTAGATGTGATTAAATGCCCAGCCTTCCTGAAAAATGGCCATGGCATAACAAAATCTGACGAAATAGTAGAAGACATATTGCATTAAGTGAAGCTACCTTACCCTCCAGAATTAAGGGAAATGTCAGCATCTTCAGGGTTAATTTTGTAAATTCTTTAACAAGTTTTAATTAAATATTAAAATTAAAATTTTAATTTTCCCAGCCTACTAATTGTTTGTCATTGTTATGGTTTTGCAACATTTGAATTTACAATTTACTATGCTAGCTTAATTTAAGAGTTTTTCTTTTTTTTATGAAACACTATTAAGACTGACTGAAGATCCATGCTCCAATCTTCCTCCAGGGCTGCCCACCACTGGTGTCTGCTCTGAGCTCCATTGTCTCTGGCCTGGACTATTGCAGTTTGCTTCCAGTTGGGCTTCCAGTCTCATGCAATCTACTCATGCACAAGACTGCAGTCTTTCTCAAATGCCAATCTAATCCTGGCTTGAGACCTACTGGATAACAAGAGCTAACATTTATTGTGCTTGGCATTGTGTAAAGCAGTCATTATCTCATTTAATCCTCGTAACAATCCCATGAGATAATTCCCATTTTACAGAGAAGCAAAGGGAGGTTCAGAGAGGTTAAGTAAATTGTGCAAGTAAATTGCAGCTTACATTTTGAGCTTTATTCACCCACTTAATTACATACACCCCTCCCCCTCACCACAGCCGCATGATGGCAGAATGCTCTAAGTGTGATGACACTTTTGTCATATGCTGTCTCTCCTGTCTGGAATGTTTTTGTCTATTTAACACTCAGAGGGGTCCTCTCCACTGTGAAGCCTTCCCAGACAGCTGTCCAACTCTATACTTAAAGTCCCAGTATTTCTCTAGCACACCTATGTCATGTGTTGCTTTGCCATAGTTAATCTGTCTTTCCCTTTTATCAAATGCCACGCAGGATGGGACTTAACCATATTGCATTTGTATTCATTTACACAAAGCCTGGTTAGTAGTAGATACTTAATAGTGTTTGTAAAATGGATGAACTGTGAGATCCTCAAGGGTATCTTACTGATATTTGTATCCCCAAACAAAGCTACCACACCAGGAGGTCACCCTGGAAGGGATCCACGTGATGTGGACAATTCTTCAAGTATTCATTCCTGATAGTCAATGGCCTGAGGAACTCACTTTCTCCCACTACCTGTGTCCAAGCCCACTCCTGCACGCTCTGCATTCTCTCGTGAAACTTCCAGCAACGTAGGCTTTATCTTGGAGTCATTCCTCATTGGTTCTGCTCCCTGGTCCTGCCATATTGAAACAGTTGCCAAGCCCTGTCAATTCTTCCTGTGAAATGTTTCTGACCTCCTTCCCTTCCTCCCTCTCTTTACTGTCTATTGCTTCTCTCCTATTGTAGGTGGTGGGTGGCTCTTCAGTTTTTAAATAGGAAAGAACTGAGAGAAGGAATCACAGTCCAGTTGAAAAGGAGAGTGCATGTTACAAATTAATAATATAGCAAAGTTCTATATAAGTATACCTTACATAAATTGACAAAGTGTCCATTGTATATATCAAATTATACATACATCTATATGTATAATATAATATATATATTTGTGATAGCAGTTATGCCAGGGGAGGCCCTACTTTATACAGCAACTGCAAGAATTGTTTCTTACATTATTTCTTTGACTCCAAGCACTTTCCCTCTTGTTGCTGGATAAATCTTCCTAAAGAACAGCTTTAATATTATTAATACTCACAAACCTTCACTGTCTCCCTATTGCCTACTAAATAAGGAACAATCATTCTGTACATGGACTTTAGTGCCCTTCATAATATAGATCCCACTCATTTTTTTGACTTTATATCCCATGGGTCACTATTGTTTCCTGCATCAATCTGGAACGCCGTTGGCTGCAGGTGACAGAACATCTAAGGTATGCTGGCTTAAACAGTGAACCGTTTTTTCTCACATAATAAGAAATTAAGAGGTATGCTGCAGGGCTGGTGCAAGTACCCAGTGATGGTCAAATACTCCTTCTATCTCTCTATTCACCATCCCATCATATAGCTTTTATTCCTCTGCTTATCACCTCCGGACCTCAAGAGGCACCTCCAGGGATCTCATCCACATTTCAAGCAGAAGAAAGGAGAGAGAGCAAAGGGCAAAAGTTTAAGGAAAGTTCATGCTAATTGCGCCTGTCCTATTTTTAAGGATAAAGTAAATACTTTCCCACAATCCTAACCCAGCAATCTTCTGCTTATGACTCAATGACCAGAAGGGTGTCATAGGGTGGAAGGTGCCTGGGGGAGGTGAAGTTGTGGATAGAGGTGGGCTGGCCAATTGGCAGCACCTGCTGCCCCTCCCACGCTAATCAGGCAGCTCACTCACTTTATCCGCACCTGCCTCCTCATCATTTCCTCCACCTTGGATGATCTTTGCCCTACTCTATCTCTGCTTATTGAAGTTCTTTCATTTTTTAAAAATCCTGATAAAATACCGCTTTTTCCAAGAAGCCTTCCTTGACTCCTAAACCACTCTTACAAAAATTTTCCTTCTGAGATCAACCACTGTTTGTATTTTGCTGTATATAGAACTCCTTACACTGTACTATGGCTAATGTTTGTTTTGTCTCCTTGTCTACATTTCAAGGTCCAAGAGGATAGGGATTATGTCCAATTCATCTTTGTATTTCCAAGACAGCTCAGCACAGAGTAGTATTCAATAAGTATTGAATGGATGCATGCATATTCTGCAATATTCTATTCTGAACAGAAAAGTCTGCAATACCCACCCTGTATCTATAATGGCTCCTCTGATCCAAGTTAAAGAAGAACATCTGCAGTCCTCTGTGAATATTGGCTGCTGTCTTCTGTCCTCAGTTGAGGCAGGGACATCTGTGGTGGCAACCTGATTATCTACCAATACTTTTTATGTTTCTCTGCCCAAATGTGCAGCTGTTTCCTGGGAGGGAAAGTCAAGAAACAGTGAAAATCAGACAAAATAACAGCAATTTCAGCAGGAGATTTGTGAGAATATTAGGCTTAAGACAACCTCAAAATTATGTTACAACATAAGGACAAATAATATTATACCAGTTAATACTACTTATCAAGCCCCTTATGCCAGACACTGCACTTTATATGCATTATGCCATGGACTCCTCATAAGAACATACTCATTTATTAAATGAGGAAACCAAGACTCAGAAAGGTTAAGAAATTTGTGCAAGGTTACATAGCTTTTAAGTGGCAGCACTGGGCAGACACTTACTTTTTTTTTTTTTTTTGAGACAGAGTCTTGCTCTGTTACCCAGGCTAGAGTACAGTGGCGTGGTCTCAGCTCACTGCAACCTCTGCTTCCCAGGTTCAAGCGATTCTCGTACCTCAGCCTCCCGAGTAGCTGGGATTACAGGAGCCTGCCACCACGCCTGGCTAATATTTTTGTATTTTTAGTAGAGACAGGGTTTCACCATGTTGGCCAGGCTGGTCTCAAACTCCTGACCTCAAGTGATTTGCCCACCTTGGTCTCCCAAAGTGCTGGGACTACAGGCATGAGCCACCGCGTCCAGCCTAAGACACTCAGTTCTTAGCACAAGCCTGTGAAGGAAGGAGTATTAGCTTTCTTTTACAGATGAGGAAACTGCAACCCGGAGAAGTCCTGTGACTTGCTCAAGGCTGGGCAGTGCAGTGATTAAGAGGATGGGCCAGCCGGGCGCAGTGGCTTATGCCTGTAATCCCAGCACTTTGGGGGGCCAAGGCGGGCAGATCACAAGGTCAGGAGATCAAGACCATCCTGGCTAACATGGTGAAACCCCATCTCTACTAAAAATACAAAAAAAATTAGCCAGGCATGGTGGCGGGCGCCTGTAGTCCCAGCTACTCGGGAGGCTGAGGCAGGAGAATGGTGTGAACCCAGGAGGCGGAGCTTGCAGTGAGCCGAGATCGCGCCACTGCACTCCAGCCTGGGAGACAGAGCGAGACTCCGTGACAAAAAAAAAAAAAAAAATGAGGATGGGCCCTGGCATTGGACTGTCTTGGTTTGAATCCCAGGGCTACCACTTATATATGTGCCAGTGGAAATTGTTTAGTTTCTGTGCCTCAGTTTTCTCATATGTAATACACAGATAACAGTTGTTTCATAGGATTCTTACGAAAACAAAATAAGTTACATGCACTTGTAGAGACTGGCCTAGCACCTCGTCCCAAACAAGCACTTAGTAGCTTTTAGCCAGTGCTGCCACTAGTCTATATTACATGGGAACATTCCTGGTATGCTGAAGGAGTTGGGCATTCAAATGTGTTTTGGTGCTTTTGGAGAAAAGAAACAAATACCTTCTGACTCCCAGTGGTGGAAGTCCTCACTCTCTAACAAAAGGGACCCCTAGGTTTGCTAGCCCCACCCATCAGAGAGTCATACCTTATGGATATAGTGGATCTGTCAGCATTTCTCACCACTGCCTGCATTAACTGACCTAGAGAATTAGCAGGGTTGTGGCTTTGGAATTGTTTTGGGGAAGGACTTTTACCTAGTTTGGGCTGAGTTCTGTGGGGGTGACTTTAGATATTTCCATAGTAGAATGCAATTTCATTTTGCCTAAGCCACAGCTCTCATCATGATAGCTAGTCTTCAACAATGGTCCCCCAATAAACCCTGGCTCTTAATATTCACACCCTTTCATAGACCCCTGCTACGTTGAATCTAGGCAGGTTTTTGTGTAACAATAGGGTATGGTAGAAGTAACATTGTGTGGCTTCTGAGGCTAGGTCATAAGGAGTCTAGTAGCCTGTGTTCTTGGAAAGCTCTCTCTAGGGGATGCCAGCTACTGTATGAAAAGTCCAACTACCATTAGACCACCAAGACATGATAAAACCCACACTAGCCAAATTGAGAGGCCACACGGAGAAGAAGAGACACCTGGCCTTTCGCCAGCAATTTCAGTCATCCAGATGAGGGGCCAAACACGTGAGAGAAGAAGTCATCTTGAACATCTGGCCCAGTGGAGCCTTCAGATGTCTTTTGCTACAGCCACCATCTGACTGCAACCGAGAGAAACCCTACCCAAGCAAGAAGTGCCCGGCTGAGCCCAGTCAATCTAGAGAACCATGAGAGGTGATAATAAATTGTGATTTTAAGCTACTCTGTTTTGGGATTGTTTATTATGAAGCACCAAACCACTGAAACACTCAGATTTCCCAAAGCTATTGGTGCAGTTACAGTACACTCAAATCCAATCTGTAGATGAGGATTGTAAGCTGTTTCTTTTGATTAAATTAGATTTTGTGGTAAATATACAAATCAGGCCCCATAGAAGTCTGTATGCAATTTTTGTAATTCTTTTGTAATTCCTTCCACTTTTCTTAAATGATAAAAGGAGAAATATTGGTCCAACACCACCTAATGTTATATTACATGTTTGTCTATTCGATTGCCACTTGTCTTCCCTTTTTGCATGTACATTCAAAGATGGCAATGCCTTTGTCTGTTTCATTCTCTGTATGGCAGAGCACCTGGGTTCTAAAAGTGAGTGATTTAAGGCAACCAATTGGAAGCACCATCACTTTCATGACGTATTCTTGGATGTTATATAGCATGGGTTCTTCTGTAGCCATAAGCTTACCCAGTGTGTTAGGCATAATACTAGCCCCCTAAAATGTCCACATCCTAATCTCCAAACCTGTGAATATGTTACCTTACCTGGGCTTTTCAGACCTGACTGAGTTAAAGACCTTGAGACAGGAAGATTATCCTGGATTATCCAGGTGGCCACAATGTAATCACAAGGATCCTTACAATCGGGAGCCCGGAGGGTCAGAGTCAGAGAATGAGATGTGATGCAGAAGCAGAGGGCAGAGTGATGCTGGCCATGAGCCAAGGAATGCAGGCAGCCTCTAGAAAGTGGAAAAGGCAAGAAAACAGATGCACCCTAGAGCCTCCAGAAAAAATGCAGCCCTGCTCACATCTTGATTTTATCCAAGTAAGACCTATTTTAGAATTCTGACCTCCAGAATTGTAACAGATTTATGTTATTTTAAGCCACTAAGACTTGGAATTTGTTACAGCATCTAAGCTACAGAAAAACAGATTCAAAAGGAGAAAACAAGGCCAGGCGCAGCAGCTCACGCCTGTAATCCCAGCACTTTGGGAGGCCAAGGCAGGTGGATCACTTGAGGTCAGAAGTTCCAGACCAGCCTGGCCAACATGGTGAAACCCCATCTCTACTAAAAATACAAAAATTAGCCAGGCGTGGTGGCAGGTGCCTGTAATCCCAGCTACTTGGGAGGCTGAGGCAGGAGAATCGCTTGAACCTGAGAGGTGGAGGTTTCAGTGAGCTAAGATTGTGCCACTGCACTCCAGCCTGGGCGACAGAGTGAGACTCTATCTCAACAACAACAACACCACCAAAAAGAAAAAAAAAGGAGAGAGAAAACATAGACCCCTGTGTCTCAGTGGGAAGAGTGTCAGAAGTCACATTCAAGAGCATGTGGAATGGAAGATATTGTTGTAGCCAGCTTTGACAAATACAATCTGCCACACTCTACCAGTAATAGGTGGGAAATTATAGCTTGATATTTGTGGGTCTCAGTCTCATCTGTCAAATGAGAGGATTGAGTATAAGGATCGCTAATATTCTGGACCCCAAAGTTCCTGGTGCTGTGAGTGAAAGGGAGATGTAGTAATGCCATGAGAATTCCTAATAAATCATGGCTGATTTTCTATTTCTTGATACTCACTGTCATTTATGTACTGCTCTGAATGGGATGGATATGGGATGCCTGAACCAGAAAAGCTCAACAAAGAAAGCTGATGAATTCCCAAGAAGATAAGCCTCAAAATATGGGTTGTTTTGTTTTTGCAAAATTTCGTAATATGAGAACAACGGAAGGAAGGAAGGAAGGAAGGAAGGAAGGAAGGAAGGAAGGAAGGAAGGGAGGGGAGGGAAGGAGGAAGGGAGGGAAGGAAGGACGGAAGGAAGGAAGGGAAGGAAGGAAGGGAAGGAGGGAGGGAGGTTGGGAGGAACTACTAATTCTTTAAGACAGGGATAATTTCTTGCTTATTATTAGAATCAAATGCTAGCACCTGACATGTGGTCTAGCATGTAGATGACCTCAAAAGAATGTTAAGTGAAAATAAAAAGACAATTAAAGGTCTACTGGTTATATTTCTGATAGCTTTTTAGGGTAACCCAACCCTTGGTGGGTTACCAGGTAAGAAGCCTTTTGCCATTTTACTTTGGAAGTTATTTCAATAGTCTTCTTATTGAAGACTATTTTATCCTAATAAAGGAAGTCTCCTTTATTCTATCCTTTCTCTAAGTACAGCAACCAGAGTGATCCTGATAAAATTTAAGGTTGATCATGGCACTCTTCTGCTGAAAACCCTCCAGAGGCTTCCTGTACCACTTGCAATGGAAGCCAGAACCCATACCAGGAGCCAGAACTGGGATGAGGCCAGAGACGCACCTAGGGTGCATGATTTAAAGAGGCACTCCCTCTCAGTTGTCCATCCTGCACTTGCATAACCCTGGGAATGATTGCCTCCTTAAATCGTGCGCCCTAGGTGCCATGCTTGCCTGACTTGGTCCCAGCACAGGCCCTGAAGGTGGTGGTGCAAGACCATGCACCAGGGAACATCTCACCTCCCTCACCTCTCTGACGTCATCTCCTAATATTCTCCCTTGGTTCCCTCCACTCAAGCACACTTGCCTCCTTACTGTTTCCTGATCACACCTGGCCCATTTCCACCTCAGAGTACATATTGGTCTTCCTTTTGACTGGACACCATTTCCCCAGGTATCCCTGTGTCTGGCTCCCTCATCTTCTTCATGTCTCTGCTCAAATGTTACGTTTTCTGTGAAGCATCACCTGAACCCCCTATTAAAATTCAACACCATGGCCATCTCTTTTTCCCATTTAATTTTTATTCTTTGTCCCTATTGTCATCTAACATGTGATAGGTTGTTCTCATTTATTTTGTTGGTGGTCTGCCTTTCCTATTAGATTCTAAGACCCAGAAGGACAATGATTTTCATGTTTTTAACTTCTTTGTTCCAGCGTCAATAACAGTGGATAGCATAATGTAGGTGCTCAGTAAAAAATTTGTCAAATGAATATAAGAGGAAAATAATTTGTCATAGAATGTAATGGAGAATAAAGGTTTATAGGATTTTAGAGTAAATAGGAGATTTACTAGAGGGATCAGCAAACTGTGGCCTATAACCTGTTTTTGTATGGTCTATGAGCTATGACTGAATGGTCTTATGGATTGAATTGTGGTCCCCTCAAATTCATATGTTGAACTAACAGAACACCCAGCACCTCCGAATGTGACCTTATTTGGAAATAGGGTCATTACAGGTGTAATTTAAAATCATACTGGAAAAGGATGGGTCCCTAACCCATTATGACTGGTGTTTTTATAAAAGGGAGAAGTTTGGACATAGATGTACATACAGGGAGAACGCCATATGAATGTGAAGGCAGAGATGGGGGTGATGCTTCTACAAGCCAAAGAATGCCAAAGACTAGATCACTAGAAGCGAGGTGAGAGACATGGAACAAAGTCTCCCTTTCATCTCTCAGAAAGAACCAACACTGTCAACACCTTGATCTTAGACATCTAGCTTCCAAAACTGTGAGACAATAAACTTCTGTTGTTTAAGCCACCCAATTGGTGGTAGTTTTTTACAGCAGCCCTAGCCAGCAAATATAAATGGTAAACAATTGTAGAAGAAAAAAAACAGGGAGGAGGAAAAGGAAGAGAAGGAGGGGGAGGAAAAAGACGAGGAGGAAGAGAAAAAAATAATGACAGAGACAAAATGTGGCCCACAAAGCCTAAAATATTTACTATCTGCCCCTTTACAGAAAAAGCCTGTCAACCTCTGAAGTTTAGATATCACATAGCCCACATAACTCATCAAGAAGCAGAGGCCTCCAGAAATAAAATAAAGTCACGTATCCATGTTCATACCAACAGTATGAACTAGTTTTAGTTATACCTGAAACCAGACTACCTGACTTCAAGTTTATATTTTACAAAACCACACCACAGTGACTAAAGCACTTTAACAAATCATTTCATCAATTCCTCCTTGTTTAAGTATCAAAATGTTACTAAGAAGATGCTTTTGTCTGTTATTCCAGCAATCTGAGTCCTGTACAGGAGCACACCATCACACCATGGTTCATAAATTTTTTTTAGCAACGCACCTACCATAATCCATAATGGGTTTTTTTTTTGTTTTTTTTGTTTGTTTGTTTTTGCTTTTGGGTCTTGACCTCCAGCAACTCATTTTTTTGTGATACTGGCTCTCAAGATATAATTAAAACATAATTAAAGATCAGGAATAGATGTCTTTCTGTTCTCTGGAACATCCACAAACTATGTAGCGTACAGTTTGCTATTAAGGATTTTATGCTAAAGAGAAACAAAATAGGAGGACTGTCTGTTGAATAAACCCACATGCCAGTGCTAAAGGCATAAGAAAGAATTTGAAAGAAAGTAGATCAGAGTTCATGGTAGTTTTCCTAATTTCCCTATAACTCTGGAAGCCACGAAATGTGTCTGTTTGGTCTCCATTAGCTTCATGACTGGGTGCTATAGACAAAAGAGATATGTCCTTGCTAATTAACTTTAAGTTAACTTTGAGATAGATATTCAGCCGTTTGGTGGTTTCAGTTTGGCATCTATTGGCTGCCATAGATGATGCTTCTTAGTTCAAAGGGTTACTGGAAAAAGTTGCAGAAGTGGAGGACAGAGATGCTTTTTCCCTTCTAAGGCTGCCTAATTAGTTAAAGAAGCTAGATGCCACTGGAAGCTAGATCCCACCACCAGCCACTGGAAACAGCCTAGTTCTCACACCCCACTGCTCTCCTCCGGTGGCCCTGGGGTATCAGCAGAGCACGCGGACGTTTCTTTACGTTAGCGGACATCGGGGAAGTACAGTCTGCCCCTGATCAGGGAGGGAATGCGGATAAGGAGCTGGGAAGTTGTCCTGCTTAGCTGGCTCGGGGAGGGGTGGGGAGGTATGGGGGCTGGTGAGCCTCGTGTCCTATGTGTACACATTTTTATTAAGACGCTAGTGAACCTGAACTGTGGAGGAAATCAAAGGAGGGAAATAAATGGGTTAAGGACAGTTTTCCAGCAAAGAGTATATGAGAAGACTGACCATCTCAAGTGTGGCTGCTCTATTTAAAACTCCTGTACTTTTGCACAAAATGCACAAGGAATTAAATTTACCTAAATCTGTACAAAATGTGCCCTTTTTCTAATATTCCCCTCTTGTAAACAGGAACTTTATCTGTAGTTGAAACCTGGTGTTTGTTAGCTGGGTGGCCTTAGGCAAATTACTTAACCTGTCTACACTTCTTTCCTCAAATGCTAAAAGAAAGTTGGTGGTGGTGGTGATGGGGGTGGGGCGATGTGTGTTGATAACTGTAGTATATAAACCATAAGGAGTTTTTTGGGGGGATTAAATGAGATAATGAAACATGAATATGACTAACAATGGTCAGGAATCCAAAGTATGTTGATTTTCCTTATAAGTATATGGTTGAAGAAAATATGCAATTATTCACATAATTGTTCATTTAATTATCACTAGCATGTGGAAAGCCATCAGCATTTATTTTCATAAATGCCACTAGCCATGTATTTTGTGATCTGTAAATTGGTTTCATGTACACTCCAGTGTTTGATCCTCACGTTAAGTCACAAGAGTCTTCAGTGGGTAACTGGTGGGTACAGTTAACATGGGGCAGAGCAGGGACTTAGGCTCCAGGTCACTATTATGCCGGGTCCTTTCCCCTGTGACTGTTGGCTCTTAACAGAGTGGAGTTTCTGTTGTCTCAGTGGTGAGTTAAGGACATTTTGCTGTTGAGTGTGAAAGCTATGTACCACTGCATCAAAGTTTTTTATGAGTGCAACTTGGAGACATATCCCAATAGAAAAGGTTTAGCACATGGAAACTTAGGTGAAGTTATGCATCCCCCAAGCACCTTTACATTTACATTAAAAATTATCTGCATAAATGTCGGGGTTTTCACAGATCCCTTAAAATCCATCCAGGGATTCTTAATGAAGCCAAGTGGCAGGCCTAAGAATCTCTAAGAATCTCATAAAGAGATTAACATTTAATTTAAATACAACAAACGAAGCCAACAATCACTTTTATTTACCCCTTGAGAATCTTAGTCCCTTAATCACCTGGTTTTTGTCCCCATTTTTTCTATCTGAATTTTGTCTAAAACTGGGGAAATAAAACTGGATCATCCAAACTCCTTGGGTTCTAGCTGTAGAACTAGTCATGTGACAGAGTGCCACAGCACATTTGGAGGCATGTTTACCTGTCATCTGTAGTTGACATCCTAACTTGTTGGAGGTGAACAAGAAACAAAATTCAGATTTTCAGAATAAAAATCAGAATTCTGAGGGAAAAGCTTCAACAGCTAGCCAGCCATCCCTTTATGCTGAATAAAGGAAACTCTTTGTTATGTTTTCTTTTTGTTTGACTGGCTTGCAGGAAGGCGGGAGCCCTTGAGGTTGTTCTGCAATGATTCACTAACCCACCAGGCACTGACTTATCTGAAGCGGCCTCTGGCAACCTCACACCTCCTCCAGGCCTTATAAATCTCACTTTCCTACTATCGCATAAGCTTGCAGGTACCACCGCTGGGCTTGGCAAGTGGAAACAGTCCATCACACAAACTTAGACACTGGGGGAGCACGCTCTTTTTCTAAACTGATCAGAAAAGCCATCCTCTGCCACCTGGAAAGCCTGTCTTAAGATGGAAATGGTAGTGGAGGGGGCAGCTAGCTAGGAAAGCAAGCTTAACAAATACTATCCAAATTTAATTTTCTGCCACTACCGTCGGGGCTTCTGTACCCTGTTGTCCCTTTGGGCTTCACGGAGAGAACGTCAGGGAGCAGGGGCAAAATTGTCCCAGGAGCCGCTCTGCCGCTGCCAGGGCGTTAAGACCTCCTGTCCCTTTCGTTTTAAAAATTTCATTCATTCATTCCGGGGATGGTCCATTGTTTCCAAGTTCTGGTAGGCGAGAACGCTTAGCATCTCAGGAACCTCTTAGTGCGGATGGATGCAAATTCCGCGCGAGTGGCTCGCCCAGGTTGCCCGGGCTCTCGCTGTTTATTCAAGTGTGGATCAGGTTAGCCACCAGGGGCACAAATCCTGCAAAGCGAGTCTGAGAGTGGGGCGAGCTGTTGCAGGCAGGGAGGTGCAGCAGCTGAACTAAAAATAACGAGGGCAAGAGAAAGGCGGGAGTGCCGAGATCGCGCGGTGAAGGTGGCGTGGCGGTGGGCAGAGCGCGGGACCCAGCTGTAGGGCGCGGTCAGGGTGACCCTCCACCCACCCTGCGCTGACGTGCATGGAGGCTTACTAGGGCGTCGCCTCAGGGACCCGAGAGGAGTGCCCAAAGGGAAGGCGCAGTAGCCGCTTCCCCCACCACCAGCCACTGGAAACAGCCTAGTTCTCACACCCCACTGCTCTCCTCCGGTGGCCCTGGGGTATCAGCAGAGCACGCGGACGTTTCTTTACGTTAGCGGACATCGGGGAAGTACAGTCTGCCCCTGATCAGGGAGGGAATGCGGATACGGAGCTGGGAAGTTGTCCTGCTTAGCTGGCTCGGGGAGGGGTGGGGAGGTATGGGGGCTGGTGAGCCTCGTGTCCCCAGCATGTTGGCGCAGCTGCAGTCTAGAAAGACAAGGCGGGACTCCGAACTTCCCCGCGTGCACACCTTGTTCTTCTTCTGCCTGGAGGAGGTGAGCGGAGTGTCCATCTGGGCTGCTCCTCAAGAGCAGGACTCCCTCCTTCAACCCCTCATCTCATACTTGACTTGCAGCCCAGCCTCTCAACACCTGTCTTGATTTCTCTGACGCCTTGAAACTGAGTTTGCACAATCTCTCAGCCTGGCCCTGTGGGTGCAAGATTGTGAAAAGGGCCAAAGCCCGGCCACATGCACTTAGCTCCATCTCTCTGCATCAAAGCTGGGATTCAGCTGTGGTGAGGGACCAAGACAGTCACTTGGGAGTCCCATTTTCTCTATCACAATCCTTTCGCCAGCCCATCTCCTAAGCTCAGGGCTCACAGAATTTGGGGGTGGAGCCCATATCTTTCTCTTAAACTGTTATCTGTTTTGGATGAAGTTTTACCTTCCTGCATTTCTATCCTAAGAAATACATATCTGATGACCTTGCCATTTCGCCCCAGAGACTGATGGTTTGCAGTGCCAGTCTGAGCTTCTTAGCAAGAGAAGCCAAGGAAGGGAAGAGCTGAGCACAAGTCTCAGATGCCTCCAGGAGCTTCTGTTCTGGTCCAGTGGTTACCAGCCCTCCCAAGAGTTTAAGGAACGTGCCAGGATTGTTTCAGATATCTTGCCTTCTACTATGGGCTGTACTGGTCCCCAGAGGCCAGGCCTTGGTTGGTACAACTGTTCTTTCTTCTGTGGCCCCAGAGTGGATTTCCTGAAGCCACAGTTCAGTTTCTCAGGTGCTGTGGCCACCAGAGGACCATAGATTAGGCTCCCCCTGGTTTTGCCCTGCCTAACCATTTGGCTCCAAACATTGTGTGTTGCTAGTGGGCTTCAGCTAATGGTCAAAGAAAATAACTTTAAAAAAATCATTTCAAAAGCATAGTTTCTATAAGCATTTAATTCAAAAATATATAACACAAAAAGAAAGTGCACAAATATCAATTATACAACTTGATGAATTTTTACAAAGTGAACATCAACAAGCATCTTTGAGTTGTATATCGCATCTATACTTAATCCCTGAGAGGATTATAAATACTATGCAATGATTCTCGAACAGAACATTAACGAAAAAGGCTCTCCACCAAAGGGCTGTGAAATATGTGAACTATTAGTAAAAACCTCCAAGTTTTACTTATACAATAATAATTCCTTGGATCACATGTCCCTTTGGACAGGTTTCCTTGAGAAAGCCTAGAAAGCTTTTAGCATGAATTGAGGGTAGAATATCAGCTGGTATTCCGCAATTGGCATCTGATTGGGAAACCACAATAACCATTTGGTACAGTCAGGTGTCCATGTAGCACTCTGCCTCTGCTTCCAAGTGTCACTCATCCTATAGTGACACTACGTTCTTGTTCAGGTCACACTGTTCCCACACACTGGGGTCAGAAAAAGAGAAGGAGAAGGATGTATGAGCACAAAACAAAGAAATTTCAAGGTTTCATCTTTTTTATATTCTCTAAAATAATTTATTTTCAAAGAGCATCCCTGTTGTAGAATTAAATGAGTGCAGTCGACTATTTTTTTTAGGAGAGGAAGCTGAGAATAGTCAAAACCCAAATATCTGTCATTGCATGCCAATCCCATCCTGATCATTCCTTAGAAAAGATTTTTCATATCCATGCCCTGTCTGCCATCCATGTTAAACACGTTATGACATAAAAACAGTCTTTTCACCTGTCTGATATCACTGGGAGTTCACTTAGAAGTCTCTGTCCATTTTGGATTTTTTTTTGTTTGTTTGATTGTTTGTTTGTTTGTTTGTTTTTGAGACAGAGTCTCACTCTGTCGCCCAGGCTGGAGTGCGGTGGCACGATCTCAGCTCACTGCAAGCTCCGCCTCCTAGGTTAATGCCATTCTCCTGCCTCAGCCTCCCGAGTAGCTGGGACTATCGGCGGCCACCACCACACCCGGCTAATTTTTTATATTTTTAGTAAAAATGGGGTTTCACCATGTTAGCCAGGATGGTCTCAATCTCCTGACCTCAGTATCCACCTGCCTTGGCCTCCCAAAGTGCTGGGATTACGGGTGTGAGCCACCGTGCCCGGCTTGGATGTTAATATTGAAGGGTTTTTATAGAAAGGACCATATTCCAGAAAGTAGCAAGGCAGCAATTTAAAACATAGGGAACTGAAATAGTATTGGATTTTCTTTTTGTCATGAGAAAATATCAGCATCCAGTATTATTTACTTTGAGTGAGGCATATCAAAGGTTGGCAACAATATTAAATATTTAGAGAAGGAACAACTTGTGCAATTGGGTTAAAAGTTCATCTTTAGCAGGCCGGGCACGGTGGCTCATGCTTGTAATCCCAGCACTTTGGGAGGCCGAGGCGGGCAGATCACGAGGTCAGGAGATCGAGACCACGGTGAAACCCCGTCTCTACTAAAAATACAAAAAATTAGCCGGGCGTGGTGGCGGGCGCCTGTAGTCCCAGCTACTCGGAGAGGCTAAGGCAGGAGAATGGCGTGAATCCGGGAGGCGGAGCTTGCAGTGAGCTGAGATTGCGCCACTGCACTCCAGCCTGGGCGACAGAGCGAGACTCCGTCTCAAAAAAAAAAAAAAAAAAAAAGTTCGTCTTTAGACCAGAAAAAATAAAATGAGTTTATGTTTTAGCCCGAGGGACAGGGAAAAAAATTCTTAAAAGTTACAGGTATTAGGAATCCAAAAAATCGGACGGAAAATGCTTTTTAGACATGTCATTCAGTCTCAGACTATTAGTAAAAACTAATTGCTCAGAGTAGGTATGATTTTGACAGTGAGTAGTTATCTTGGCACAGCTATGTTCATGGATCAGATCTATATAGACAAAGCATAATGAGTGGACATTGGAGATTAAGCAATTTAACTGTGATTTTAACTACCAGGATATATTGTCTCTGTATTCCGGAGCCTGAGAAAGACCTGTGAGGACCCTGTTGAAGCTCCACATTTTACAATGAGGAAACTTGGACCCAGCAGAAATAATTAGCTCCTTTCTCAAGATCATAACCTTTTTCTCAGGAAAGGTCACATAAAAGTCTTGCCCTAAGGTGGGCTTATATAGTAACGTCAGGAAGAAACAAACTTCTAGGTCTTGATTTTGTTTTGTTATCTAAGAACTTGGGAAGATATTCTGAAATTCCTGGTAACAGCTAGCTGGTGCCTTGGCCTGGGGAAAGCTTCCAGGATAAGCCTTGGGGATCCATCCACAATACCCCTCACTTGCCCAGAGAGAGGAGACAGACTGACATGGTTTGGACTTGGGGTCCACCACTTTCTAGCTTTGTGACCGTGAGCAACTTACATAACGTCTCTAAACTTCAGATTCTCATCTGTAGGACAGGGATTTTATAAGGGTTGTTGTAAGGGCTAGAGATATATGGGACAAATATATAAGATATGATAAATATTAATAAGAGGAAAACTAAATTTCTAGCCCATTTCAGAGATCACTTCCAATTCAAATTCCAATTCGAATTCCAATTCCAATGGATCTATCTTACTGCTTCTCAAAACTTAGCGATGATTCTGGAAATTCCTTCCATAGCCTCACAAGACACCTAACTGGCAAAGAAGGTTTGAAGAGCTGATGTGGTTCTTAATTGGGGCTGGGGAATTAAGGGCTTCTGTATCCATAGGATTATCTTTTCACTTGCATAGACCTATTTGGTGTGTTCAGGGAATAGGGATAGTATAATTGCCATATTTAACAGTTTATAAAGCTCAAGCCAAGCATATTCTTTGCCTGTTTAATGATGTCTTGGTATCAGCCTTTTAATGGTACTTATCAGCATAGAAAACGGAAGCAAAATAACTTTTAAAACAGTAGCTCTCAAGCTTTAGTGTGCTCAGAATGACCAGAGAACCTTGTGAAATATACAGATTTCTGGGTCCAGATCTGGGGCAGGGCCAGGAAGTCTGCACTTCATCTGCACCCCCACCCTACTCTGAGGCTTATAGTCCTGAGAACATACTTTGAAAAAGCCTGTCCCAAGGGCTCGCAGACGGGCTATTGACCAGCTACTCTTTCTTGATGTTCTCCAGGAAAAACCCAACAAAAGAACGCCCTCTATGCAGCAGTAGCAGCATAGGAGCAATAGTTGCTCCTGAATTATGGTGGGTTTCTCCTCTTCATCAATATGCTTTAAGGGTACAGTTTCATTTGGTCTATCTACCGTGTTCTATAAAAACATGAAAATTCACAGGTAAGTTTGAGATATGGAAAATAATTAAACTGATTCTTCTCACGAACTCTGATCACTAGGCTGTGGTTGATTTAGCTCTCTAACCAACAAGTCATTTGTTCTTTGGCATGAGTAAGGGGGGAAAAAGGAGTGGGTAAAAGCAGTTGATAACAGAAGGCTTGCACCCATCTAAAATGTGGGGAGAGAAATAAAGCTGTCCCAAGAGAACTAAAGCTGAGTTCTCTCATCATATATCTGAAGACTCATATCAGGGGTCTAAACATGGTATGTCGGGTAGCTTAATTGGAAACTCCTGGACTGTGAGTGTCACAGACTCATGGTTGGGCCAATCAGTGGCCACCTTATTGTCTGGGCTGCAGCAAAATGAGACAATGGCTGTCATTCAAAAACCTTTGGAATTAAAAAACCCCCGAAATGACATTGGTGCTTTAAAATAAAATAAAGTCCTGCCTTTAAGTACAGCATATCGCTGTTGTTTCTGAGTTTAAATATTAAGAACCACATTTTGTTAATGATTAAAACAACAGTGATTGATTTAGGGGCTCCGTGAGCATTTAATCTGTCCTGACTTCAGGTCCCATGCTAAAGGAGCACGATGCCTGATGCTGCAGGAGGAACATTAGGTAACTATTTAATGGAGTTTTAATTTTCTGTTATCATTTTTAATAATTAATTGTGATTTTGACTATTTGGAAGCTACAGGTATATTTTGTCCTCCTTTTGGGGTGGTGTTATTGCCCTGCCTTATTTTAATCAGTGGTTCTTAGAGAAAGTGAACTCAAGAGTGATTTAAAATGAAAGAAGATGGATTTTGGCTAAACTTACAATTAAATAATCAAATCATTTTCAAATATAAAGGGAGCATGCAGATGATCTGGCCCAATCCTTTCATTCTGCAGATGAGAAAACTGAGACTCATTGGAATGAAAGGACTCACCCAAAGCCATACAGCTTGTTTCTGTTGTTTGGTGCATTATTAGGCCAAAAGACCTAGGCCTGGAAAAGATGGCAGGATGTCTTGGCCTTGCTCTGACAGTTGCTTCTCTGTTCTCAGGTGTTTCCCACCCTTTGTAATCTGTGTTCCACACAGGAAGTAGTTATTGTTTTTTAAATATCGAAGGTGTATAAACGTAAAGTTTTTATAGATGCGCCACCCGGGGCCAATATCTGTTTAAGTAAAGACCTAAATGCTTTGCGGAGACAGTAAAGTGTCATGTCTGTCCCAGGGAAAGAAATCCAGGACAGGAAATGCTCAGTCCTCCAGCACTCCCCTGGCTACCTGGAGCTCAGGCTATGAGCCTCAACCCCTCCCTGAAGCATTAGCTCTGGAGCAGAGGCTGTGATTTACTTCAGAGATCTGGGCAAGTCCCTTTAACCCGGTAGTCCTTCCTTTCCTTGTTTGTAAAACAGAGATGAGGCTGATAGCTCCCTCACAGCTCTGTCAGAGGCAGTGTGTGAAATTAGTTCCTGTTTGGGAAGGTTTAAAAGCCACCACATTCCACCTCCCTGCTAATATGATTACTAAAATGTTTTTATATGAAAGGGCCAATTCCTCATCTCCCCTCTTCCTTTAAAAACAGACCAAGGGGCATCTTTTCTTGTCTCCCTGTGGCCTAAAAGGTTACTGCTTCTGTGGTTACCTCCTTGGAAAGACAGAGTGTCAGGATTCTTAGGTACACCAAAAATGAACAAAAAAATCAACAACAACCGTAACACCACCAACAAAAATAACTGCTTTGTCGGTTCTTAAGACGGCTTCTGAGCTAGAAACAGATTTTTCTAACTGTAAAAACGTGGCCCCAGCCTGTCTGCAGGCCACCTCTGTCTTTAGGCCCTGGGGGGAGGAGGGAAGTGAGCTCGTTTACTGGGGTCTACCTCAGGGTCATCACCAAGGCGTTCCACAAAACGCACTTTAAGAATGTTTTGGAAGGAAATTCACCTTTTAACAGCCCAATAGGTATCTCTGTCTGGCACACAGTTCTGCACACAGCCTGTTTCTCAACGTTTGGAAATCTTTTAACAGTTTATGGAAGGCCACCTTTTAAACCGATCCAACAGCTCCTTTCTCCATAACCTGATTTTAGAGGTGTTTCATTATCTCTAATTACTCAGGGTAAATGGTGATTACTCAGTGTTTTAATCATCAGTTTGGGCAGCAGTTACACTAAACTCAGGGAAGCCCAGACTCCCATGGGTATTTTTGGAAGGTACGGCGACTAGTCGGTGCACGCTTTCTAGTACCTCCGCACGTGGTCCCCAGGTGAGCCCCAGCCGCTTCCCAGAGCTGGACGCAACGGCGTCCCAGCTCGGACGGCAGCTGCGGACTCGGGCGCTGCCTGGGCTTCCGGGACCCGGGCCTGCTAGGCGAGGTCGGGCGGCTGGAGGGGAGGATGTGGGCGGGGCTCCCATCCCCAGAAAGGGAGGCGAGCGAGGGAGGAGGGAAGAAGGGAGGGGCCGCCGGGGAAGAGGAGGAGGAAGGAAAGAAAGCGAGGGAGGGAAAGAGGAGGAAGGAAGATGCGAGAAGGCAGAGGAGGAGGGAGGGAGGGAAGGAGCGCGGAGCCCGGCCCGGAAGCTAGGTGAGTGTGGCATCCGAGCCGAGGGACGCGAGCCTGAGACGCCGCTGCTGCTCCGGCTGAGTATCTAGCCTGTCTCCCCGATGGGATTCCCGTCCAAGCTGTCTCGAGCCTGCAGCGCCCCAGTCCCCGGCCCTCGCCCAGGTTCACTGCAACCGTTCAGAGGTCCCCAGGAGCTGCTGCTGGCGAGCCCGCTACTGCAGGGACCTATGGTGAGCAAGGCTACCTGGTGAGGGGAGACAGGCAGAGGGGGTCTAGGAGCTGCCTTGGGGGGAAGAAGCTGGTCACAGGCTGTGACTGAGGCAAAAGGTGGCCTAATTATTTTTCAATAGTGGTGCTGGAGGTGGGGATGCTGGCGCTGAAAGACTTTTAAATATCGGCTACTGCCCCTGCCCAGGCCTTCTCTGTCCAGCAGTCCCTGGGAGATTCTCACCTTTGGGAAGTGCGGGGCAGGAGAGCAGAAACAAGAGAAGCCCTTGGTAGGGGGTCGCTGGGAAAAACTGTGGGGTCTTGGGCTGAACGCGTTGCCCACGGGCTGGAGGTTGCGATCCCCGGACGGAAAGGGCGGGAGGAGGAAGTAGAGAGCCGGCTCTGAGGTCCGGAGAGAGTGAGGGGGCAGAGCGACGGCGAGATGGGGAGAGAACACCTAGCTGGAGCTGGTTCTGCGGTAGAGAGCGCAGTCCCACTGGCCTCTGGAGAGTGCGCGCCGCTCCGGAGGCTGCGTCGAGGGGAGTGTCACCCAGTCTGGCCCCTAGCTGGCGGGGCGCCCTGAGAGCTTGCGAACTGCAGTTGCAGGACGCGCCTTCTCCACGAGCTATTTTCGTCGACTTGCGGAACCCAAGGAGCCTCCCCTCTATCATTTCACGGTGTAGGGTCCGTAGAGACCACAGCCAGGATCCCAGGGGCTCCCAGGACGCTTGTTCCTGCGGTGTCGTGTCCTATGGGGAGTTACTGGCGGGACGAAAGGCGGACGCGCGGCTCTTCCTGGCCCTCCAGGCCCGGAACCGACGGGAAAGGCTCCAGTGATTCACGGGGCCCTGCAGGCTTCTTCCAGCGGGAGTTGGTCCGGGGGCCTTAGACGCCTCCTACGCACTGCTTTGGAGGATGGTTTTCAAGGATCGCGGTTTGTGAGTTGAAGGCTTTGTGAGAGGTTAAACCCCTAAAAGATACATACTTGGTAAACTGAGGCTACCTGTAAACACATTTCGGCATTAGGAGAAGATTTGGGTAGGGAAGTGAAGGACAACCACCCCGAGTTGCATTCCTTTCCCCCAATAAAAAATTCTGGGGATGAAAGTTCTTTTGGCTTTTATCTTTTCGATTTAAAAATTTGAGAAGAAAAATGTGATTAGAGATGAATCCTGGTGAATCCGAAATTGAAACACAACTCCCCCTTCCCCTTCCTATCCTCTCGGTTTTAGAACCGCGCTCTCCCGCCCCAGGAGATTCCTTGGGGCCGAGGGTTTTCCGGGGAACCCGGGCGCCCGCCCCTTCCACTGTCCCTTTGCCCCGCGGGCACAGCTTGCCTCCGTCTGCTTTCTCTACTTCTGGACCTCTCCTCGCCGGGCTTTTTAAAGGGCTTCTGCGTCTCAAAACAAAACAAAAAAACCCTTTGCTCTCCCCAACCCTTTCGCAGCCCGCCCCAGCGGTGGCGCGGGACCAGCAAAGGCGAAAGCCGCGCGGCTCTTGCCGGGAGCGGACGGTCGCGCAGGGGCGCCCGCGGCCTCCGCACCCGGACCTGAGGTGTTGGTCGACTCCGGGCATCAACGGTCGGGAGGGAGGGCTGAGCTGCTCGATCCTTTACTTTTCTTCCTCAAAGTCTACCTGCAAGTGCCCCTAAGAAGAAAACCAAGTTTGTGCGTGGAGAGTGGGGCGGCAGGCAACCCGAGCCCCTGAGCTCCGGAGCGACCCAAAGCAGCAACTAGGAATAGCCTCAGGAAAGGGAGGTCGGGTGGAGTGGGCTTTGGGGCAGGAGTCCTGGGGCCCGGGCCCCGGGGGCGACCTGGCGCGCCCGGCCCTGCTGAACACTGAGTTGCGCCCAGTCGGGTTTTCGAAGAGGCCCTTGCGCTGAGCGACCCACGCGCGCGGCAGCATCTTCGATTAGTCAGGACATCCCAGTAATTGCTTGAGCTGTAGGTAGGTAAAATTCTTGAAGGAGTATTTGCTGCGTGCGACTCTGCTGCTGGTGCAACGGAGGAAGGGGGTGGGGGAAGGAAGTGGCGGGGGAAGGAGTGTGGTGGTGGTTTAAAAAATAAGCGAAGCCGAGGCGAGAGAGACGCAGACGCAGAGGTCGAGCGCAGGCCGAAAGCTGTTCACCGTTTTCTCGACTCAGGGGAACATGGTGGGATTTCCTTTCTGCGCCGGGTCGGGAGTTGTAAAACCTCGGCGACATTAAGATCTGAAAACTGTGATGCGTCCTTTCCGCAGCGACTCCTCTTTCTGAATCTGCCCGGAGCTGCGAGCCCCGGCGTCTGTCCCTCCGCCTGGAATGGCTTCTTCGGGGGTCTGCTTTGCCGGGAGAGAGGGGCCACGCAGCGGCGGACTAGGTTTGGGGATTCTCGGTAATGGACCCGGAGCAATGACTAGCAGCCGCTCCCTCTCACTTTCCCACAGCGATCACCCTCTAACAACACCCCTCCCATTACCGGCCCCGCGGGTGACAAGGTCGGCAGCTTTCAGCCAGGAGCTAGATCGGTGGCCTGGCTCTTCGGAGCCTTAGTAGGCGTTCGCCAAGGGGTGACTGGCTGTCATTGGGAGCAATATTTGGCCTTGCGGAGACCCTGGAGAGGAAGTGGCGGGGAGCTCGTGTTTGCTTGTGTGTGTGTGTGTGTGTGTGTGTACGCGCGCGTGGGCAGGGTCCCTCTGCGCTTTCCTTTTTAAGTGCCTCTCGGTGGTGAGGCTTTGGGCGGGTGAGACTTTCCCGACCTCGCTCCCGGCCCCACTTAAGCCGGGTTCGAGCTGCGAGACGCAGCCCCTTCACTGCGCCCCAAATCCTCTGGCTTCAGGTGGCCTGGCGCGGGGGCCCAGCCCGACGCACCACGCTGAGAACCGGGTTCTCAGCACGCTGCGCCCGTAGCCCGGGGAGCGCGGCGGCCGCGGGGCACCGGCCGAGGGCTCTGCCGAGCGCCGCCGGGAGCTCCTCCCGGACCGCTGAGGCTCGGGCGGCGGGCGCGGAGGTTGGCCTCGCCTGGAGGGGGCGGGCCCGCGAGGGGCGGGGGGCTGTGGAGGAGGGGAGGGCGCGCAGGCCCTTTCACCGCCCGCCGCGGGAGGGGCCTCGGCGCTCACGTGACTCCGAGGGGCTGGAAGAAAAACAGAGCCTGTCTGCGCCGGAGTCTCATTATATTCAAATATTCCTTTTAGGAGCCATTCCGTAGTGCCATCCCGAGCAACGCACTGCTGCAGCTTCCCTGAGCCTTTCCAGCAAGTTTGTTCAAGATTGGCTGTCAAGAATCATGGACTGTTATTATATGCCTTGTTTTCTGTCAGTGAGTAGACACCTCTTCCTTCCCCCTCCCGAGAATTCACTCTGCCCTCACCACCCCTGCTCGCCGGCTGTCCCTTCCGTCGGACCTCCTTTGCAATATCCACAGTCTGCTCCCTGGCAGCACTGTCGCTCCCTTCTTGGCCCGGCAGCCGGGGCGCTCGAAGCGTACCGGTTCCTTTTAAAGTGCTGCTAGCGCGCACTCGCCCTCTCAGCGTTGCAAGAAAGGGGAGCGCGAGGGAGCTAAAGAGATCTGCAAGCCCGGGGTTGTACCTTGAGGGCTAACCACTCCCTTCTCCTACCCAACTTGCCTGGGGGAGCCCCCAGTGTCTCCGTGGCGCGTTCCCACTCTCTTGTCAAAACTCACAGAGGTCTCTCCGGAATCGTCTCTCACCCCTTCCCTGGGGGTGAGCGGGCACCATCAGGCACTTTTGGCTGAGTATTTCAAACTCATCGGCCACAATAAAATAAGCCCTCAAGCCACCCGGTTAGCTCCCAGACCACCTTCTCGGCTTCTGGACCCTGTGGCCCTCTGTCTTCTCCCAGCCCCTGCCTCTCACTTTCCCTCCCTCTGGCTCTGAATCAACTCGAAGTTATGAAAGTTGGGCTCTGAGGGTGGAGGAAAAGGGAGAGAAGCTGAAGGTCTAAAGTAGAGAGTAATGCCATTTTAATTCTCTCTCCCCCACCCCTTTTCACCCCCTCAATGTTAACTGTTTATCCTTCAAGAAGCCACGCTGAGATCATGGCTCAGATAGCAGTTAGGACAAAAAAAGATTAACAGGATGGAGGCTATCTGATTTGGGGTTATTTGACTGTAAACAAGTTAGACCAAGTAATTACAGGGCAATTCTTACTTTCAGGCCGTGCATGGCTGCAGCTGGTGGGTGGGGGGGTGGTGTGAGGGAGAAGACACAAACTTGATCTTTCTGACCTGCTTTCCATCCTGCCCCTCCATTTCTAGCCCTAAATGCATATGCAGACACATCTCTATTTCTCCCTATTTATTGGTGTTTATTTATTCTCTAACCTTCCACTCCCCTCCCCCTCCCCAGAGACACCATGATTCCTGGTAACCGAATGCTGATGGTCGTTTTATTATGCCAAGTCCTGCTAGGAGGCGCGAGCCATGCTAGTTTGATACCTGAGACGGGGAAGAAAAAAGTCGCCGAGATTCAGGGCCACGCGGGAGGACGCCGCTCAGGGCAGAGCCATGAGCTCCTGCGGGACTTCGAGGCGACACTTCTGCAGATGTTTGGGCTGCGCCGCCGCCCGCAGCCTAGCAAGAGTGCAGTCATTCCGGATTACATGCGGGATCTTTACCGGCTTCAGTCTGGGGAGGAGGAGGAAGAGCAGATCCACAGCACTGGTCTGGAGTATCCTGAGCGCCCGGCCAGCCGGGCCAACACCGTGAGGAGCTTCCACCACGAAGGTCAGTCTCTTCCCCCAGTCTGCGTGGGGGAGGGCTAGTGGGACTGGCTAGAGGGGCAGTGAAAGCCCTGGGGAGGAAGAGTTCGGGTTACATCAAAGCCCCAGTCCAGGAGGCTGAGGAACAGAGCTGCTTACCTCCAAGAATTTGCAGAGCTGCCGCCGAACTTATTTTTTGGAGACAGAGGGGGAGGTGTTCAGGGGAAGGGGAATGACAGCACTCAGACGTGGGCTAGCCCCAGCGGTGTGTTTTTGCTATATCAAAGCCTTTTCTGCTGGGTTTTCTGCCCGTTTTTTTCAAAGCACCTACTGAATTTAATATTACAGCTGTGTGTTTGTCGGGTTTATTCAATAGGGGCCTTGTAATCCGATCTGAATGTTTCCTAGCGGATGTTTCTTTTCCAAAGTAAATCTGAGTTATTAATCCACCAGCATCATTACTGTGTTGGAATTTATTTTCCCCTCTGTAACATGATCAACAAGGCATGCTCTGTGTTTCCAAGATCGCTGGGGAAATGTTTAGTAACATACTCAATAGTGGAAGAGGGAGAGGGTGGTTGTGTGCATGTTTCCTCCTGCCTGTGCTCTGTTGGCCCCTCTTTTTCTTTACAACCACTTGTAAAGAAAACTGTGGACACAAAGCCAAGGTGGGGGGTTTAAAAGAGGAGTCTGATGGTGGTGCCATAGAGGAGTTGACACATGGAAAGTATTACACATATCAAGGAGGCTGGGAGATAGTTTCTGTCTTTGGTGCTTGAGAAGTGCTAGCTACATTTTGCTGGTTTGTTAGCTGCCCCACTTATCTGCTCCTTCAAATTAAGGGGTATGCTCATTTTCCCCCAGTAGGTTTCCCCTGCATAAGCAGAATTCACCATTCATTGCCCAACCCTGAGCTATCTCTTGACTCTTCCATCTTTGAAAAAAGTTCATGTGCTTTTTCTTTTCCCCTTCCTTCCTAACTGTGCCTAGAACATCTGGAGAACATCCCAGGGACCAGTGAAAACTCTGCTTTTCGTTTCCTCTTTAACCTCAGCAGCATCCCTGAGAACGAGGTGATCTCCTCTGCAGAGCTTCGGCTCTTCCGGGAGCAGGTGGACCAGGGCCCTGACTGGGAACAGGGCTTCCACCGTATAAACATTTATGAGGTTATGAAGCCCCCAGCAGAAGTGGTGCCTGGGCACCTCATCACACGACTACTGGACACGAGACTGGTCCACCACAATGTGACACGGTGGGAAACTTTTGATGTGAGCCCTGCGGTCCTTCGCTGGACCGGGGAGAAGCAGCCAAACTATGGGCTAGCCATTGAGGTGACTCACCTCCATCAGACTCGGACCCACCAGGGCCAGCATGTCAGGATTAGCCGATCGTTACCTCAAGGGAGTGGGAATTGGGCCCAGCTCCGGCCCCTTCTGGTCACCTTTGGCCATGATGGCCGGGGCCATGCCTTGACCCGACGCCGGAGGGCCAAGCGTAGCCCTAAGCATCACCCACAGCGGGCCCGGAAGAAGAATAAGAACTGCCGGCGCCACTCGCTCTATGTGGACTTCAGCGATGTGGGCTGGAATGACTGGATTGTGGCCCCACCAGGCTACCAGGCCTTCTACTGCCATGGGGACTGCCCCTTTCCACTGGCTGACCACCTCAACTCAACCAACCATGCCATTGTGCAGACCCTTGTCAATTCTGTCAATTCCAGTATCCCCAAAGCCTGTTGTGTGCCCACTGAACTGAGTGCCATCTCCATGCTGTACCTGGATGAGTATGATAAGGTGGTACTGAAAAATTATCAGGAGATGGTAGTAGAGGGATGTGGGTGCCGCTGAGATCAGGCAGTCCTTGAGGATAGACGGACAGATATACACACCACACACACACACACACACACACACGTTCCCATCCACTCACCCATACACTACACAGACTGCTTCCTTATAGCTGGACTTTTATTTAAAAAAAAAAAAAAAAAAAAAAGGAAAAAATCCCTAAACATTCACCTTGACCTTATTTATGACTTTACGTGCAAATGTTTTGACCATATTGATCATATATTTTGACAAAATATATTTATAACTACGTATTAAAAGAAGAAAATAAAATGAGTCATTATTTTAAAGGTAAATCATGACTTTTTTTCTCCTTAATCCTTTCTCTTTTCCTTTGGGCTCATCTCTTTTGAATGAGGCTTTTTTCTGTTCAGGTGAGTTGGAGGCTGGATGGAAGTCAAAAGGTGGTACCTGGAGGTGGTTAAGTTGTAGGGACAGGAAGTAAACTGTTGGCAGAGAGAGATGATAATTGCCAGCATGCATTGTTTTCCATTTCTATTTAATGTTAACAAGGACGCAGTATCCTCTCCCATCTGGATGACACATGCCTTGGAGAAACACTGGGATGAAAGGAGTGTAGGTCAGATTAAAGACTTCATTTCAGGCCCCTTGTACATCTTCTGTTTCACTCACCTGTTGAGGTGTATCACAGCTGAGTGTGATGAGGTCTCAACTCTAGAAAAATGATTACCCACCTCTGCTTTTATGATAGATACCTCAGGGTACCTCGTTATTATAGGCGCCAATATGATATTTCCGAATCAAAAGTAATTTGTACACTAGCATCATAATGTGTGTGTGAAGGCATGTTTTTAAACTTTTTTTTTTTTTTCTCCAGGTAGGACTCTTTTGTTTTTTCTTTTGTCTTTTTTTTTTTGAAACAAGTTCTCTCTTTGTTGCCCCAGGCTGGTCTTGAACTCCTGGGCTCAAGCAATCTTCCCATTTCGGCCTTTTTGGGATTACAGGCATGCACTGCTATTTTGTCTTTTTTTTTTTTGGAACAAATAATGTACCCTACCTTCAAGAAGTTTGATGACTACTGTTTTAATACCACATGATAGAATTTGCCATTGTTTCTTGACTTTTTCCTTGTCCTCTTTTCCCTATGTGAGGGCCTTCATCAAGTTTAGGATCCCAACAGATTGGGCTGGGTGGGGGTTGACAATGGGGTCAGATACTAAAGGGTCAGAATTTCTAAGCAGGCGCTGTGAAGGTGTCCCACTAGTACACAGAAATCTCTTGAGTCAAATGTCAACTCCGCTTTTCTCTCTGTACTGCCTCCCTCACATCCTCTTCCCTGGAGCTGGGCTGAAAGAGGTAGATCTGATGTTCTGTGCTTGGGTTTCTTAAAGGAAAAAGCTCATTTTTTGGACAAAGTTAAAAAAAGGAGGATGCTAATGTACCCTCAGTTAACGGCTCCCAGGAGGCAGATAAATGCCTTTCTGGAATGACGAGTGTAGGGATTAAGAGGAGCAGAGGATAGGCCTTTGCTTTTTCTTACTTGCCACCAACAACTAAATTAAGCCTTGAATCTTGGTCTGTGTTGGCTCATTTCATATGTGTGCTGAGAAAATTCACACATATGAAGTGAGCCAGCACAGACCAAGATCCCTTTGGATCCCTTTGGGGCAGAAACATTTAGTGTCTTTGTATGGTCTCTGTGGGGGAAGGCTGATAGCGCATTTCTCTATCATGAAGGTGTAGATATGAGCGGTAATATTGCTGTTGCTGGTGGTGTGTGCACCCAAAGAATGTGTGTGGTGCACACTCCTGGCGTTTGCATTTTTCTAGGGGTGTGCACCCTTGCATTCTTGTACACACACTCTTTCTTACATATGCTCCTGGGAGTGGGGTGGGTGAAGCAGGATTCATTTTTGTTTTTAATTACTGAAGTCCTACACTCCTCCAAAAGGAGCAGCTTAGTGGAAACCAATAAAAATTGAAGCGGAGTGGTTGCCAAAACCCCAGCTCCCCGGAGAGCGCAGGTGGAGAGAAGAGATCAGAGCCCCAGGCAAAGGCAGCAAGACTACACAGTTCCTCCAAAACTCCCTCCCCGCAAAAAGGGATCCTTCCCCCACCCCTCCAGCCCCCCAAGGTCGCTGCCCCTTTGATTAATGGTATGGAGCTCCAATAAATAATTTAGGGAAGCCCCTTTTGGATTCCCCTCAGCCTCATTTTGTTTTGCCCAATTTCTAGCAACTTTCTGAAATGTGGATGTCATTGAAAAGAAACCAGGAGATCTCCAGTACTTGAACAAATTATCCTAGGGCCAGTACTGAGCCCTGTGGCTGTCCAGTTTCTAGCAACCAACCCCTTCCTCCATCCTCCCCCCTCCTACTGGCTTATTTTCAGGAATGGATAATGTTGTTTATTTGTTCAGCCAAATATTTGGTCTGGGGAATTTACCGTGAAATTCTGTGAATTGCATATACCTAGTTAACAAAATAGTCCTAATGCCACAAATGTTAGCACGGAAAACAAAGAGCTATGGCCAGCGTTAACTCTTTAAATTCTGTTTGAAAGCTTAGTCCTGAGGCCTGGGGAGATTAAAAAAAAAAAAAATCGGATGTGTGTGGAGATTTAGGTTTCGGCATTTACTAATTTTGCCTAATATTCAGTTCAGTACCTTACGGAAGTCGTAGGGTGATTCTCGGCGTTGCTTTTGGATCAAGCCTACCATTTCGCCCCCATTCATGGTCTTTTTTGTTTTGTTTTGTTTTGTTTTCTCCAGAGTAATGTTCCCATTACTTAAAGAAAGATGGGGCGGGAAGCTCGCCCTTGAGGAGTTCGGCAAAGTTGTAACCACATCAGAGGAGCTGCTTGGTCGATCCCTACCCAACCCTTAAACTGGAACAGGCTTCCTAGGAGCTTAAAACCAAAAAAAAAAAAAAAAAATGGGGGGTGGAGTGGGACGCATCAAACATTCCCCTGCTTTCGTTGCATAATTCGCCCAGAACCTGCCAGGTGACCTGCTGACTTTGTTTTCTGTCTTGACCGTGCTTCGTTCCACCCCCCACTCGCCGCCGGGCAGCGCCACACTGAGAAAGCTCGGCGCGTCCGCGGCGCTGGCAGACCCCAATAGTCACCCGGCCTTGGACCGGCGTCAAGATCCGGCCCCGCCGACCCCGCCTCCCGCCCGCTCTGGCGCTCCCGGGCCCGGCGGCGGCGGGGGCACCAGGGGGCGTCCTCCCTGCGGGGGACCAGGGAGGGGCCACCCCTTCCCCTCCCCGCGGACCGCGGACTGCGGGTCCCCCAGCCCGGGCCCGAGAGCCGGCCCGCTCATCCCCCCTCGGGGACCCAGGGCTCAGGTGAAGCTCTGCAGAGACAGACGGATCTGATTAGCGCTCGCTGGTCCTTGGGGCGGTTGCTCGGCAGATTTCATGCGAAATGGGGTCAAACGGCCGCGCAGAAGCGTGGAGTCTGCAGGGGAAGGCTCCCTGGGGTGGAGGGGCTTAAGAGGGGTCGAGACCTTTAGGGGTTTTCTGTAGGGGGCAGAGGGCGGGAATTAGGGAGTGAGGCTCTCCTGCCTCCGAGCTCACAGTGGGCCTGCATATGGGGGTGACTCAATGGGAGCGGGGACGTGGGCGAGTAGGAAACAGGCCCGCTGGGTGAGGGTCGGACCTGCAGACTGGCCCTGAAGGCTGAGCCGCTGTCTTGGGCCCCTCGGGGACGCGGAGAGCCCTGGGTCCCAGCTGAACTGCAGCCAGGGGCCCGCTCCCCAACAGTCGGGGGACAGAGGTGAACGGGAGAGGCTACGGGTGTGCAAGGGTGGAGCTGGGCGATTGCTTTCAGAAATGAGATGCCAAGCCCGTGATACATAATGACAGCACCTCAGCTGACCTCCGCAGGGCTTCTGGACCGGGGACTCACTGTGCCCGCCCCCACTCCCCCTCCAAAGGTGAGCCAGGAGCATAAAGCTTATCCCAGGCCCAGGTCTCCGAACCATTTGTCATCAAAGATGCTTTTGCTTCAACACAAAACCAATTTTACAAACTATTCACATACTCTCTTTTGAAAAGGAAAAGAATAATGCAAATGCAACGTTGGTGACCTTACATTACCTGGGAATCAGAAGGTTATTAGTATTCCCTAGAGGAATTTAGGGTAACTGGTGGACTGCCAAATTAGAACTGATGCAAAGTTATTCAGGCTTACCTTGTGATACAAACTAGCACAATTCTGAAAACTATAACTGGAAATTAAATTCAGAGTGGTTAGAAATGTGGTCTGGGTGGGATTGCAAGGATCTCATTTCCCTATGCATTTAGCACCTAATGGCAGAATAAATAAACAGAACTGCAATGCTCACCAGTGGAGAAAAGTGGCTGATTTTAGGAAAAATGTCGAATTGCTCTAATGTTAAAAAAAAAAAAAAAACAGAAATTATTTTGAAAAAGGAGTCAAAAGTTCAAGGTGTGCAACGTTGAGTCAATTCTAGAAAAAGAATCTAAAATTTTTTTTCAGCTTGGAAGCCATTTGAAATTACCATTCATAAGTCACTTTATTTAAAGCATTAACTGTAGCAAGTTCCAGTTGTTTCTGCTTTCGCTCGCTCTTCAAAATATTCTTTATAAAATAAGTGAAAATATAAAAGTTATAGTATGCTGTTCAGAACAAACAATTCAGAAAATACTATAGGATTCCAAAATGTTTAGCTCAAAAATGTGAAATTTGAGGAAAAGAAGACAAGATGGAAGAATAATTTGCTGCGTTGTGTTACTAATGAGAATTTCTGAAGTTCAGCTTTCAGTCAGTTTTGCCACATTTTCTAAAGAAAAGATGTCATCGATCTCTTTTAACTTTTTATAGCTTGATTTCTAGCAAAAATATTTTTAAATGACTACAAAGTTCTCCACCCCAAATCCTGGAATCTGGTAGCCTGGTGCAAGTAGATTCTAGTTTTGCAAAAGTTCATTATTGTTACTTTAGCAATATGTTTTTTCCAGTTTTATTAATTGAAGCCCTCATCAGCAGATAATTCTCTAAACAGTCCAAAGCACACTGATTGAGATTTTAATCGACTAGACTCAATAGTTTAGTCCTATAATTATTTCTCTCTCCCTAACGTACCAGCAAGTGATTCCATCTTGCATATGGTGGTCCATGATTGAGTTAAGAAAATGTACAACTGTGTTCAACTCAAGCTTCATGCTGATTTAATCTTTTAATCCTTGTCATTTGGTTTTCAAAGCAGTTTGTTTCTGAGGTAGGACCTGGGCAAAGAGGCCAAAGACATGGACCTTATCAGAGAGAAAGAGATGAGGGGTGGTATGGTTAAGGCTATACCCAATGTTTCCTGAATTCATTTATAATTCAAATGTGGAAAAAGGTGTATCTTTTGAGAACTGATTTATACACCTTCTTTGATTGGTCAGTAAGAGCTACATAACCCAAAGTGTTTACTTAGCTCCAGAAAGCTCAGACCCAAGCAATTAATGTCCAATTGCAATGTTTCCTTCCAGCTGGATATACACAACTTTTTCCTTCTATTGTTTCTAAAATGTAGTAAAACGACATTCAGATTCCTTTTTGAGAAAGCGAGTTTACTTACAATCTCATCCTCCTAAAACAACCACTTAGGTTTTTGTTTTCTTCCAGTCTTTGTTCATATGTTTATGTTTTCCTATAGCGTTTGTGTTCTGTTTTTCTTAATTTTGGATTAATATTATAACCTTAACATATCTTAAATCCTAAATGTATGGTTTATACATGTGTCAGTGTGGATCACCTCCACTCCTTTGTGAGAAAGTTGGCTGGGTATAAAACTTAAATGTTTAACCTCCAGCGATTTTAAGCAGACTGGACGTAGTATCAGGGCTGTGGGCATCATGTCCAAATCTTATTAAGATTCTTACTGACTTCTTAAGGCTCAGCTTAAGCATTGTGGTCCCAGTACTAAACAGAATGCTCCTTTGTGTGATTTAAGTATTCTGAAAAGTGGGTTACCTGACGTCCCAGGCTCAGACATTTTTGTTGACTGAGCGCGTCGAAAGACTTGCATCCACATGATTTGATCAACTTGGGAATATGTTCCTTCCCTGGAGAAAGTCAGTTGCAACCTGGGGAAGGAAGGACATGCTTAGAAGGTCTCTGTCTCATGCACTCAGAAGCCACCGAGTTGAACAATTTCCCATTTGACTCAACGTGCGTCTCATTTTCATGCTTTGATTTTTTGCACTGGTTTTCTTGGTAATGAAGGGTAGTGGGAAAGGGAAGCAGAATTATCTAAATACAGTAATTACCAAATTGAAACCTATTCAAACAGCTAGGTTACTAGGTTCAGACTGACCTTGACACTTTCAACCTTCAGATTCCAGTTGGTTGGGGTCAGCCACAAATGTCGAGTTGCTGAGTGATTTCCACATGCTTCTTTTGTGTACCTTAACAAGGGCAGACAAAAGATGTTTTTCCAGTGGGACTCTCTCTTTATGAGGCCTGACCCTCGAAGGAGCAAATTAATCTCAGGCGATTTTGAGGTTTTAGGGCACTAAGAGAATTTTTAGAGCATGGAGAAGTAATTTGTTCAGTGGTGCCTTAGAAGAGTTAATTTACCTCCAAAAGGTGAGTTCCTTTTACTATCCTGAGTCTTTTACTTCCTCTGAGATCAGACTTGTTATTTGCATAGCAAAGCATTCCATTTAGCTCGAGGAGGGGGTGGGGGATTGTTAACAAGGAAAGTCACTTTTCCCACAGTCTTTCAAAACTCAGCAGTGTGGTAAGTGGGTTTGATCAACCTTTCCCCTCCCCTAAACCCCAAAATGTCAGACTATTTTGCTCATTATCTATCTTGAAATTGACCAGCTTTTCCGGATCGAAGAGTTGTAGGATTTCGTGTATAGCTGCTGAGAGGACAGTTTTGCTAACATTGTTTGTTTTGGCAAGTTAGTGTAGACTTGCAGGTAAAGACTCCAGAAAAACAAACAGCAGACTCCACCAACATCCCTCTTCCCCTTTACAGGCATCACTTTTTATTTTTAATAAATCAGGGAGGTGCTTTTTAATAGATTCGTGACACTTTGCATGGGAATTATACACATTTACCTTGGTATCATGTTTCCCACTTGGCTGTCCCGCTTATTCCAACCAAACTCATCTATGCACTTAAATCACAGTCTCTGAGGGCCTACACTGTGTGTAGGTTATTATTTATTTGCTTGTCACTTAGCAATTCTCAAGAACTACTCATAATTTATTTTAACCAAATATGCTCCACCTTAGAGACCCAACACTGTAAATAAAGGAGACTTTTCAGCATTCTAGAAGATTGAACAATCCGGGGTCCTAATTAGCATGGAATCTACTGGTAGTTACTTTTAAGTGTCTATTCTTTCCAAATTGGGAGATTAGTCACAGGGATCTGAGGGAAGAAACCGGACGTTTAATAAGCCCTATCGATAAGAAGGGGCAATTGTAAAAATACAAAAGTTTAGCTGCTGGAAGATAACCTTACATTTTGAGCATTTGTGAGAGAATATAATTCTAGCTATATCTCCCTAAGATCACTAATGTTATATGACAAGTCATAGTGACCCGAAGAAAAGTAAATTTAGGAAAATGTTGGTGGACGGGAACAGCAAGCAAAACAAAATGGTCTGTGGTCTATTCTGCGTTATTCAGCCCATTGACAAAGTTTCTAGGCTTCTCTAGGAGAAGCAGGGCTCTGTGTTGGGTATGTGATGGGGTAGGGGAGAATCAGGAGGGGTCTTCTGTTTTCCCTAGAGTAGTTTACAGTGAAAATGTTTATAGGTTGTATATCTATAATTAAATATAGAATTTTGACGGAATTTATCTCCCTTAACAGAATTTTAAATAGCAAAGTTTTTGCTAACATAAACATGCATTTGTAAAGAATTCATTCCATGGAGGAGGATGAGAAATGTCAATAAGTACAAACAAATTAATTAGAAAGAATGAATAAGACCTAGTATTTGATAGCACAACGGGGTGACAATAGTCAATAATAATTGTACATTTAAAAATAACTAAAAGGGTGTAATTGGATTTTTGTAACATAAGGGATAAGTGCTTGGGGGGATGGATACCCCATTTTCTGTGACATGATTATTATGCATTGCATGCCTGTATTAAAACATCTCATGTACCCCATAACTATATATGTCTACTATGTACCCACAAAATTTTTTAAAAAAGAACTCATTCTATCTCTGTGTTGTAATGCTGGGAAAGTTTTTTGTTTTGTTTTGTTTTAAAGATATGGATATGTACATAGACAAAAGTCTGGCCATTGGTGGGAAAATTATATTATAATGAGAAGAAAATGCTCCCTAGGTTAATTTAATGCAACACTAACTAAAATTTCTTTAAACATATTTAATGGAACTTGAAAGATATTCACATGGACCAATAAATGGGGAAGAACATGTCCCCAAATTTTAAGGCAACAATAGTCTCCTTGTCTTGGCAGATGTATACAAAATGACAGTTTTTAAAAGTCTTTGTTATTAGGTTATCATTAAAAAAATTGATCAGTGAATAAGCAGATAGTTCAGAAATGTACTTAAAATACGATTAGAATTTAACATCTGACACACTAGGAGCAAGACAGGCATACAAGAATTACTAAGAAATGATACTTGGTAAATAGCATGCAAAAGTGATTTAATATAGATGTGTATGTTACACTAAACTTCAGAAATGTCTAAACACATTAAAGAGCTAATCATATTTTTAAGTATAGGAAGCTCTATTTTTAAGTATGGGAAAACTGAATTGCCTAGTATCCAAATCCATCAAATAAACACACACATTCAGACTACTTATGAAATTGAGGGTGTTATCAGAAGTTTAAAGAAACTAGGTTTGATAAGTATAATTTTTAAAAAATTTATAGCAAAATGTAATAAAAACAAATGTAAAAAGCAAAAACCACAGTATGAAACATGATGAGTACTTGATAAATATTTACTATAAAATTTATAAATTATGGCTATAATCCCAGGTCATACGAAGATTTACAGTTAAAGTAACAACAGATGCTCTAGACCAGATATTGGCAAACTTTTTCCATAAGGGGCCAGATAGTCCATATTTTAGGCCTTATGGACCATAGGCCTCTGTGGCAACTACTCAACTCTACCAGTCCTAGCACAAAACCAGTCAGAGAGAGTAGTAAACAAATGCATGTGGCTGTGTCCCAGTAAAACTTTATGGACACGGAAACTTGAACTTCATATAATTTTTGCTTGCTGTGAAATATTCTTTTGATTTTAAAAGACTGTTTAAAAAGGTAAAACTATTCTCAGTTCACAGATGGTAAAACACAGGTGGTAGGCTGGATTTGGCCTGAAAGCTATAGGTTACCAGCCCCTGCTTGTTTTTGTTTTTGACCTGTGTACCCCAACGCGTTTTCCTTGAAACAATAGTCTCAAGAGCTCGTTTCTGAAAAAAAGGGTGTCACGATGAAATGTATTTGGAAAACGCTGTGATCTGTATTACTGACTTGAAAATTTACAATGAGCATTATATTTTAAAGTTTTCGAGAAATCCCATAGTAAGAAATCTGCCTAGCTTTCGCCAACCCGGTGATACTTCAACGTACCTAACCTCAGTACTCCTTTTTGTCCCTCACATTCCCAACCATGCAAAGCCAATGCACGGTTGGCCCTGGCCTATTCTTTCTGATGGCACTTGATGCTGCTTCTTTCCTTGTTAAGTACATTCCAGCCATACCGGCCTTCTTTCTGTTCTTTAACCACCGTGTACATTCATTCATTCTTGCCTTGGATGTTCTTCTGTCTGCTGTCCCCTCTGCCTGCAGCGTTGTTCTGCAAGATCTTCACAGGCTGGCCTTCTTGTTATTCAATTTTCAGCTCAAATGTCTCCTCCCCAGTGAGGCCTTCTCTGATGTGCTATTCTAAGACGACTCCTCCATCCAGCATGCTCACCCGCATGCCTCTTTTCTGTTTTCTTCATGGAATGTTCTATGAAATTTTCTCTCAGTGTATGGATACGTGTATGTGTATGTATGTGTAGCATCTCCTCACTGCAATGAAAGCTCCATGAAGGGTGGGACCTTGCCCCTCTTGTCTTTATTAGAACATCCTGTCTCTAACTGAAGTGCTTGCCACATAAAATGAATGCAATATAATTTTATTCAGAGAGATTTTACGAGATAGAGAAAGGGATAGAGATGGAGTAGGGGTGAAGCAGAAGGGGAGGGAGAGAAAGTATTACACAGATCACGTTTTGAGAAATACTATGTTATGCAAAAGAAAACACAAATTTTAAATTATTACTTGAAAAATGCATAATGTCACTAGCAGTTACAATGCAAATTCATCCAACTTGAAGTTTACATTGCAGCTCAAAGGTTATTCTAAGCAGCTCATGTAATTACATCCATCAATTGCTGATGTTTCTGTAAATGATTCAATTTATTTGTTTTTTGGAGAATACAAGTAAGCTGAAATAAGAGCTATAAAATTGCTTATGCTCTTTGACATTTTGGAAAATACACCTCATAGAAATAATCTGAAGAGGAAAACGGTAGTTTTTTTTTAATAGATTGATATAAACATTGGTTATAATAGCAAAAGATTGGAAACAATCATTCTAGACTATTAAAAATGGCAACAATGTAAATTACATCAATATCTGGACTTGTGTTTATCATACCATATTAAATGAAAAGAATAAGACACAAAATATGTGCTCTTCAATTACACCAACATAAAACGTGCACACATCCACTAATCATAGCTAGACAAATTTAATTTGCAATAAAGCAAATTACATTTCATTTCATGTTTTTGTTGCAATATTTTATCTGTAACATCAAAAAGTTGACAAAAGAAAAGAGATTGGAACTTGCTTGCACTGTGGAGAGAAAACTGGTTCTGTACATGTTTTAATTTGTCTGAGGAAACAGAGAAAAGACTTAAATATCCTGAAATAAAGGTGGCAAAGCTTGTCCTATTCAGCCTTTCAATGTGAGTCTGGACCTGTGGTTCCAAAGGCATTCTTATTTCTCACCTAATTCACTTTATTGTAAGTTCTATGAGAAGCAGAAGGTTACTATGTACTATGAAGTATTTACATTAAATAGGGTGCTATGGCATAAATTACATGGAAGACATTTGTTCCTACAACCTTGAATTTATTAGCTTTGTTCTGCTGGTTTCAAAGGTTAACAAACACCTGCTGTTGAAAACTTTCAACAGCAAAAACTTTCTCATGCCTGGCCTCTCTAGGATTAGCTAAGGGGCAAGAGACTGGCCACATATTTCGGGGATACACTGTGGTCCTGTTCCGTCGAGGAATGAATGCCAAAGTGCTCATCTTAGTATTTGCAGACGAAGCTGTTTGATCTGCAGTACAAGGATCCATTGGTATGTACGTGAAGTCCGTGGATGAGCACTGGTCAAAGGAGAACTGTTATGTAATTATAGCATCCACAGCGTCCGACGCACCACCCAGCCTAGCCTAAAAGTTTGTACTGGGAAGTAAGTGTCATAAGGATAATGAGAATTAATTAATGTTTATGAATAACAAGATTCATAGGAGAAAAGCACTGTGTAAAGGTAATGTGTTAAAGTGCTCGGGAGATGATGTTATCTTAAACTAATAATCAGAGCTGGTTGGGCAGAAATATCATTTTAAAGTAAACACTGATTTTAATTCTTTTGAAAGTTTTGCATAAATTTCTCACCTATGAGTCAGCTCTATCTGAAGTATGGTAGATATTTTGCCAACATATAAACTCGAAGAATTGAGATTTGACTTGGCTTAATGTATGTCAAATATCATCATCATCATTCTCATCAAGGAACAAATATAATTAATTGTCCAGTTCATTTATAGCTTATTTACAGTATACATAGTAAACAAATATAATCTCTGTAAGATATAGTAGCTTACAGTCCAGAAATAATTTATACCCCAGTATAAAGAAATATAATGGCTAGAAATGAATATTTGAACTATTCAAATATTATTTTTCTTCTTGGTTGGCTTAAAAATTATAGTATAAAAATACGTTAAGTGCTATCAATTGCAATTTGTTTACAATTTTAATGTAATAGCTAGCTAGCTAGATAATACTTTGTGTGCTATCTTAAAAAAAGATTGAACACTGAAGGCAGAAATTAAATATGATTAGAGCTGCAAAGTTAAAGTGCACACAACATTCATAATACCAGTGGCTTACCTACATGACATATGATACAGAAACATTTTTTATTTAGTAGGTTATTTGTACTTGTAAGTGTAACATAGCTTGAGAATAAATTTTTAGCTGATACATACTTTTCTTGCTTCTCAACTTGTGTCCTAGGTGTTGTGTAGGACATAGGGTTAACACAGTTTTTAGCTGTTGAGCAGTGTTTCCGGTGTTCTAATGAGTATTACTTGGCAAACAAGGTAGCATCATCCTATTTAATTTAGAATAATTTTTTTTTTAATATTTGAGAATGGCCCTTTCTTTGTAATTTCAGGAGGTGTTTAGAATATACTTAATATTACACTAATTTTCTTGTAACAGAGGCTTAACTCAGTGGTTTGTTCATTCATAAGCATTTTCGTTAGGCTAAACACATCTAGCAGCAGATGTACAATGTAAAGAAACACTCTGGGCTGGGCACAGTGGCTCACACCTGTAATCCCAGCACTTTGGGAGGCCGAGGCGGGTGGATCACGAGGTCAGGAGATCGAGACCATCCTGGCTAGCATGGTGAAACCCCATCTCTACTAAAAATACAAAAAAAAATTAGCCGGGCATTGTGGCCGGCGCATGTAGTCCCAGCTACTCAGGAGGCTGAGGCAGGAGAATGGTGTGAACCTGGGAGGTGGAGCTTGCAGTGAGTCGAGATTGCGCCACTGCACTCCAGCCTGGGTGACAGAGTGAGACTCCGTCTCAAAAAAAAAAAAAAAAAAAAAAAAAAAAAGAAACATTCTGGTACCAGAGACCACAGACATTAAGCATTTTAGTGCCAATTTTCAATTCTGCTTGCATTTGATTTAAATTACTTGACAGCTCTTTACACTTCTATTTTCGGGTGTGCAAATTATTCTGTTCTTTATATTGTATTTTCATTATAAAACTCTAGCTTATTTGTTAAACTATGGAAGCATGAAGAAGTTACAGAGAATCTTGTGTCATCCATTTACAAAGTGACTGATCTGGACAGAGACAAAGAATACTTTACTTGAAAACTCATTTTATTGAATTATTTCATATTGAATGGCACATTCTAGTATTTACAATTTATAAAATTAAAGAATGTTTTTGACTACTATCACTGGAATGCTGCAAAGTGGGGAATTAGGCCAGATAACCAAAGAGGCCTATGAAGACTGTGGTTATGTTATGTATAAAATTAGAAGCTCCCAAGGAAAAAAAAGATCAAACCAAGAAGAGAAACTGAAACCTTCAATTTGATGAGGAGAGCTAGTTCGTAGTAGATAACAGGCTATTTGTTTTCAATCTTAGATTTTCACATTTGGTCAATGTGAGATGGAAACCAGAATAGATAATAAATATGATAAGAGGACAGAAAACCGAACCGGCACGGAGAGGAACTTGTGTAGGATTAGATCATCCATCTGGCAATATTCAAGTCTATGCATTCTGATGATTAACACCCTAGGGTCAAAGAAGAATTAGGTGAAGTCACCATGAAGTGTGAAACAAACATTCTGAAGAATTTAGGGTGGACTGATGAGATGCCTAAGTAAAATAAGTGTATTTTTTAAAAAGTGAATTAATCTGCCTGCCAATTTAACTTTAATATGTGGGAATTTTCAAGTTTATCAGAAATTGTCTTAAATTTAAGCTTTGCTAGGGCAAGCAAAATTGGAACTAGTCCTTAAAGACTGTGAATTGGGTCCTATTATGAACTGCATGTTTATCCCTCCCTACTCCCTACAAATTCATATGTTGGAGCCCCACTCTCCAATGGGGTGGTACTAGAAGATAGGGCCTTTGGGAGATAATTTGGTTTAGATGAGGTCATGACAGCTCCCATGATGGGATTAGTGTCCTTATAAGGAAAGGCAGAGACTAGAGCTTCCTTTCTCTCTTTGCTATAGGCCATGTGTGGATACAATGAGAAGATGGTCAGCAGCCAACCAGGAAGAGTGCCCATTCCAGATACTGGATCTGCCAAGTGCCTTGGTCTTGGACTTGCCAGCCTCTCGAACTGTGAGAAATAAATGGTTGTTGTTTAAGCCACCCAGGCCAGGGTATTCTGTTACAGCAGCCCAAACTGATTAAGACAGATCCCTTCAGAAGTTCCTGACCTGCTGCACCCAGCCTGGACGCTGAGGCCATTTTCCACCAGTGTCCTTGACTTGCGTTGCTTTTCTATACAGATTTTTTTCTACAGGTTCCTCCTGGGACCAAAATAATGCTGAATTAATAGGGCAGTAGTCTGTAACTGTGCCACAGAGGGAAAGTAACCAATTTTGTAAATTGATACCTTGACCTTGCCCCTGAGCGGACAGTGCTATAACCAACTTAGCTAACTAGTCACAGACCTAAGTAGATGAGCTTGGTTGACTGAGGGGAAGCAATAAATTATGTTTGTCTTGACCTTAGTAAACCTTTTAATTCTTTCCCACATGATATAGTTCTCAACAAATTGGGAAAATATGGCCTAGAGTCAGGTAATTGTGCAACTGCAGATCAGTGGCTGGGGCGCGCAGCATCAGTTTTCTGCCTTGGTGTACTTGAACATTTTCATCATCTGTAGGGACTGGTGGGGTGTTTAAACTCCAGGCCACTCCCTCCCATCAGCCCAGAGAGGATGCTGATTGTTTGCTGCCTACTGTGGTGGGAGGGGGCACATGGCCCCCTACCCTACCACGGAGGAAGCACTGCTCAAGTGTGTTGGGGTCAGGGCTGACATGAGGAGGCCTGAAGTTCATTGCAGCACATCTCCTAACAGCTGGTCTCTCTGAACAGAAAAAAGAACCACATTTTCTCTTTTGTATCATTCATTTTGTCTCTGTCTGTTTAACTATTTAATTTGTAGAAAATTCTTCACTCAGTCACTCAATAAACAGTTGTTGAGTAAATACTACCATGCGCTGGCACTCTGCTGGGCAGAAGGCATACTGAGTAAAATTCAGCCTTTACTCTAGAGGAACGTACAGTCTATTTGAAGATACTGACATGTATATACAAAATGACTATATTACTTGCCTAGGACTTCCATAACAAAATACCACAGACTGGGTGGTTTAAACGACAGACATTTATTTTTTCACCACTTCTGGAAGCTAGAAGTCCAAAACCAAGGTGTCACCAGGTTTGGTGTCTCTTGAGGCTTCTCTCTTTGGCTTGGAGGTGACTGCCTTCCCACTGTGTCCCTTTGTGGTCTTTCCTCTGTGTGTGAGAATCCCTGGCATCTCTGGGTGTCCACATTTCCAGCCTGAGCAATATAGCAAGACCCCATGTCTACACAAAATGAAAAATACAGCCGGGCATGGCAGTGCGTACCTTTAGTTCCAGCTACTCAGGAGGCTGAGGTAGGAGGATTGCTTGAGCCCAGGAGGTTGAGGCTGCAGTGATCTATGATCTTATCACTGTATTTCAGCCTGGGCAACAGGGTGAGACCCTGTCTCAAAACACACACACACACACACACACACACACACCCCAAAAAAACAAAAAAAACCCCAAAGAAACAAATTTCTTCTTACAATAACACCAGTCAAATTGACCACCTGACAGGCCTCATTTTAACTTAATCACCTCTTTTAAGGGTCTATCTTCAAATACAGTCACATTCTGAGGGGGTTAAGTCTTCAGAATACAAATTTGGGGGAAGTGGGGACAACTTAGCCTACAACAATGACATGAGGGTAAGGCAAGTATTAACAAAGTTTTATGTGAGCTCAAACTGTTTTGGGACCAGGACACGCAACAATTCTCAATATTATTACAGTCTAAAGCAGGTGTCACTATGGCAAATCATAGACGGAATTAGGCCTATAGATATGCTCTTTTCACTAGCGTCATATTTAAAAAACTAAATCTGAATGCCTTTTAGGTGGAACAAATACTTGCTGCTTCTTCACATTTGCAGTTCCTGTTTGGCCCTTAGACATATTCAAGTTTGCAATCCCTGAGTAAATTCATAAGGAAGAGGAACGTTTTCCTAACCATCTCATACTTGCTAGGCCCTCCACCCACATGGAGTCAATCAATTATATCTTTATACACCTAATTATTATTACTTTGTCCATTCCTCTCTCTCCACTAATTTTCATTTAGTTCCTCCCCAGCCGACCAAGATTAAGAAATGGGCTCAAAATTTAGCCACATATTCTCTCTCTCTCTTTCTTTCTTTCTTTTATTATTTTATTTTATTATTTTTTGAGACAGGGTCTCACTCCCACACCCAGGCTGGAGTGCAGTGGTATGATCATGGCTCACTGCAACCTTGACCTCCTGGGCTCAGGTGATTCTCCCACCTCAGCCTCCTGAGTAGCTGGGACTACAGGCATGCACCACCATGCCTGGCTGATTTTAGTATTTGTTTTAGAGATGAGTTTCGTCATGTTGCCCATGCTGGTCTCAAATTCCTGGGCTCAAGCAATCTGCCCGCCTTGGCCTCCCAAAGTGCTGGGATTACAGGTGAGCCGCTGTGCTGGGCCCACACACTTCTTTTCAGCTGCTCTTTAGCTACCTGAAGATTTAGCCAAAGTTTTGAAACTCCTACTTTAGGTCCTGTAATTTTTTAAATAAGACATTCCCCTGCTACCAAAAGAAATGTATCTGTATCTTTTCCCTTTTCTTCTGATTTTAAATTACACATGATTGTGACAGGTGATAACCAAGACCTATTCCATGGAAGCCATTAACATTCAGCTCCAGTGCCAACTGGCAACCTTTCTTAGGATATCCTGGTGAACCCAGCAGGGAGATAGAATATGATTGGTTGATTCATTTCCTGCAAGGTCATAGGTTATCACCATTGAAGGTATGGATGGGAAAGGGTAATTTGACAGGATATATTTAGATGCCTGAAATACTTTATAATCTTGTTATTGCCTATTTTTCTGTGATGGTTTAGAAATAATATTTTGTTCAAATAAATACAATGAGAATAAATGTTTTATGTAAAATACAAAAATAAAAGAACGGTCAGAAGTAACTCAAGAAATGCAAATAAAGCAAAATTGAGTTATCACATTTGAATTTACCTATTTGGCAAAGATTTAAAGATTGGTGATATCATATATTTGCAAGAATGTGTGAAGATGGGCAGGTGACTGACTTCTCATTGTGTTATTAAAGTGCATATTAATAATTATGCATTATTAATAAAAATTAGTACAACTTTCTGGAAGGCAGCCTGATACTGGATTTCAAAATTTAAAACTCCAGGTAATTTATCTCCAATACACCAAAATATATATACAAATCATCACAGCATTAGAAATCGTTGGAATAAAATAACTAGAGACTTAAACATCTATCAATAAAGGATGGATCAAAATCATTATTATGCATTCATGCAATGAAACTGTATGTTGCCATTAAAAAGAATCAGTCATAACTGTAGTCACTGGCATGGAAAGATATTTCAATAGCATATTTTTAAATTAAAAAAAAGCAATAGAAAGCAACTCTATAGGACAATTCCATCAATATTAAGTTGTGTGTGTTTGTGTGTGTATGTACACAGATGTTCAGAATGTTTAGCACCATGGTTACAATGATAAGTTCTGGAGGATGGGATCTGGGTAATTTTTACTGATTTTGAGAGTTTTTACTTTCTTTAGTCTTTTATAAAGACTAAACTTTTTTTGTATTATCTTAATAATTAGAAAAAAGTATGTTAAAATATTTTTGGATAAAAATATGCTTCCTAGGGCCAAAACATTTACCCAAAGAGTTCCATAAACTTCTGGCATGCTCAGATATCTTGGTTTTATTTATAAGCATAACTCTTATATTCAGAATATTATTAAAGGGTTTGTAGTGTATTGTGAACTTCCCTTTTAATAAACACAAAGTATTATGACACATACTCATTGAAGATAAGTGTCATGGGCTGAATTTTGTCCCCCCAAATTAATATGTTGAAGTTATTAACCTCCAGTGCCTCACAATGGGACTGTGTTTAAAGATAGGGTCTTTAAAGAGGGAATTATAATGAGGTCATTAGGGTGGGAAAATCTAAGCTGACTGGCGTCCTTATAAGAATAGGAAATACGGACACAGACACATGTAGAAGGAAGTCCGTGGGAGAGCTCAGGGAGAAGAAAGCCACCCCAAGGCAAGGAGAGAGGCTTCAGAAGAAATCAACCTTGCCGATAGCTTGATCTCAGACTTCTGGCCTCCAGAATTATGAAGAATAAATACATTTCTGTTGTTTAAGCCACCCCATCTGTGGGGCTTTCTTATGGAAGCCCTAGCTAACGAGTATAAGTGAACCTACCTTATCTGTACATTCTATTGGGAGTGTTCTTGTTCCATAACATTTCAAAGTTATTTAAATATATTTTACATGAATGGTCTTGAACAAATTTTATTAAGTTGCCCAAGTTAGTAAAAGAAAAATGTGCCCGGTATGTACCAAATTCACCATATTACACCTAAAAGCGAATCATCAAAGGTAAAAGTCTAAAAATAACACAAAAGAATTGAAATTTTGGGAGGCCGAGGCGGGAGGATCCTGAGGTCAGGAGATCGAGACCACGGTGAAACCCCGTCTCTACTAAAAATACAAAAAATAGCCGGGCGTGGTGGCGGGCGCCTGTAGTCCCAGCTACTTGGAGAGGCTGAGGCAGGAGAATGGCGTGAACCCG